>NC_142479.1:32492857-32796428 GCF_049115385.1 Moschus berezovskii
TTCTCAGATCCCATCTGGGATACCCTTTTATGGAGGCGGCGGGGGGGCGGCGCTTAATAATTAGTCATCATCCTAACACATCGGGAGACAGGGAAGGCCAGGCCAGACACACGTGGAAGCAGGAACTGCCTGGTGATGGTTCATGGAGCCAAGGCAGGTGGCCTTGAAGGTGGGCAACGAGGGGCCCCCAGGGAAGGACCCTGCAAGCATCTTTGGCTTCTTGGAGAGCAAACTCCACAAAGGATGCAACCTCAGCAGGAAAAGCCTCCTGCTCCAGAGAGTGCAGGGGACAGAAACATCAGAGAGTAAATAAAGAGCTGGGCAGGGATCAGCCGGCAGGGAATCTGCTGCATCCACAGATGCCTCCCGACTCCCGAGTGTGCCAGGGCCAGGCGAGCCTGGGGTTGCTAGGCAGCAGGGGCACGGTCAAGTGCTACCTCCTTGTATCTTTCCAACTCTTGAATGAAGGTCCGCTCATGGAAGAGCCTCTGCAGCCGGTCCTGGGCGTAGTTGTGGCACAGCTCCTCAAAGGAGGCCCCGCGGGCCGAACCACCCTGCTCAGGGTTCTGGAAGCCTGGGGTGTCCACAATCATCACAGAGCAGAGCGAGTGCTGGCTGGACTTGAGCGCCCTGCCCAGGGACAGCCAGGTCAGAACCCCCCAGGGTGGTGCCCCGGCGGCTAGGCAGCCCACCCTGCCCTAAGCCTGATTCCCATCCCTGCTCAGGAGCCCAGGACCCGAGGGGAGAACTCAGCTGCTGGTGGAGGCTGGCTCTGCCTCAGTGACCCCACAGGCAAAAGGCATCACCCTACATCTGTCAGGCCAGGAAGCCGAGAGTGCCTGGTACCCACCTGTTCACCAGGGAGATGAGAAGCGTGAAAAGCTCGCTGTAGAGGCCAGATGCCATGCCCTCCAAGCATTCCAGCGCACTCAGTTTTGGGCCTGTGGGCAAGAGGGTCAGCTCTATCTCCTGCTCCCTGGGACTTCATACCTGGGCATGCTCCCTACCCACCCCCACCCAGGCCCAGGCAGCACAGAGCATCTGTTCGCCCAACAGTCTGCCCACCCGGAGATGGCAGTGTACCCTGGAAGAGGCCTCCAACCACACAGGACTCGGGTACCTGTGCCGTCGCCCAGGCTGCTCTCCTCGGGGCCCTGGCGGAAGGATGTGGAGCGCTGCAGGGTGCCACCCTGGTGGTGGTGCTTGAAGATGGCTGAGGAGAGCTCTTCCAGGCTGCAGCCCAGCAGGTACGCAGCCTTCTGGGCCCACTCGTGGCGAGCAAACTGCCTGCGCCCAGCTATGAAGGAGAAAAAAGTATTTAGCATCTTGGGTCTCCTTTCTTAGGCTGCTTGATGACCACTATTCACTTCGGCTCCCTCGCGCCCTTAGTGACAGGGAACAGGCACCCTCCAAAAGGAAAAACCTGAGCCCTGGTGACATTAGCAAGGGCCTCAGGCAAAACAGGGACAACCAGCAGCTGCCAGTGCTGCCTGGGTCTCTTAAGGGTGGCGTTTCCGACTCTTTGTGACCCCCTGGACTCCCTCCCCTCCAGGCTCCTCTGCCCGTAGAAGTCTCCAGGCAAGAAAACTGGAGCGGGCTGCCATTTCCTTCTCCAGGGGGATCTTCCCCACTTAGGGATTGAACCCCAGCCTCCTGCATTGCAGGCAGATTCTTTACTGTCTGAGCCGCCAGGGAAGCCCCTTGGAGAGAAGGAGCAAATCCAAAAAGAGGAGGTAACTCCACACTGCGGCCAGCAGAGGGCTCCCCAACAGCTGGGAAAGCCCCTTTAGAGGGCTTGGCTCCAGGTGCCAGCGGTGGGGAAGGACAGAGGATGAGCCGGCCCACCTGCGAAAAGCACAAGACCAGCCTGTGCCTGGTGGGGGGCATGTATCAGAAGAAAACTGGCGCACCTCGCCCTTCCATGGACACACTAGGACCCTTCCCCTTTGCCCCAGGTATCCACCAGGGGAGGTCTCAAATATCCACTGTGGCCCAACAGTGGGGAGGCAAGAAAGAGCTGCAGGGGACTGGGACGACGCATCTCAGCCAGCACATGTCTAATCACGGCAATTAGGGAATGCTAACAAGAAACAAGGTTTTACCTTCGGCAGCTTCTGTAAGGCAAAGGACCAGCATGCAGCATGCAAAGAAAAACAGCGTGTTAGCAAACAGTCATCAGCTGAGCCTGCCAGGCCCAGGGAAGGGACTGTAGGGGGTGGGGGTTTGTGAAGATGAGCCAGACAGAGAACACAACCCCCATTCAGAAACTCAGAAACACACAGACACACACACACGTGCACACATTCACAGCCTCACAGTATTTGTATGGATATAATCACACTGACACACACACAGAGAGACCCACAAATACTTTCTACCACACACACACACCCCTAGAAAATCCTGGAAGCTCTGAAGAGGTAACAGTCACTGCTCAACGAGGTCCATGTGCTTTCGCACCCAGAGCTCTCCACATGCAGTCAGCACTGAGTAGGGCTACAGGAAACCTGGGCTGTCACCTCCTCAGAGGGAAAGAACGTCCTCAACACACAACCATACGCCCATCCACCTGCCCATCCACAAGTGTGGAGACAGCTTTAACTCTGAGCCCGCTTCCTCTTTGGCAGGGATGCCACCTGCTGGGATCATAAGGTACCTACGGTATGATGCCCACCCACCCTCTCTCCCGCCCACCAGCACTTCCTCACTCCTGCCGACAGCCTGGGGCCCTTCATATCCCAGAGGAAGATGAAGCCAGTGCCCCAGGTGCCGTTCAGAAGCAGCAGCCCTTTCTCTACACTGGAGGGGAAAGAGGTGAAGAGGCTCTCAGAGCGCCGGCCCATCCAAGGCAGACCAAGCAGACCAAACTCCAGCCATTCGTGAGACCCCAAGCACTAATGCTGAAGCTGCAGCCCATTCGATACCACGGCGCCTGCTGCCCCCTAGTGGCCGCCACCCTGACATGCAAGAGGAAGAAGCCCTTAATAACCACAGCGCCTGCTGCCCTCTACTGGTCTCCACCCTGACATGCAAGAGGAAGAGGCCCTTAAAAGCACAGCGCCTGCTGCCCCCTAGTGGTCTCCACCCTGACATGCAAGAGGAAGAGGCACTTAAATACCAAACCAGAGACTAGAGAAGATTGAGGGGAAACTGGCCTTGGGAAGCCCCAGGAAGCCACACCCTTCCCCACCTATGCCCCAGGGAGAGCATCCTGAGAGGTTCCAGGATCTGTACGCAAAACACGTAGAAGCAGATGTTCCTGGGGCTCTAAGAAGCCCTGCTGCCCGCAGGCACCTTCTCTACCCTCAAACCTGGGGCTTCTCCCAGGCCAGTGCCCTCTGCTCTGATAGAACAAGCCCAGCCCCCAGAGAGAGCCCAGGGGAAGCACCAAGACAGGGCATGGTGGCCCCTACACCCCTGTTCGGGGTCAAGGTCAGTTACCCGCTTGCTCCTCGGGGGCCTCTGTCAGGAAGGGAACAGAAGGAGAGTTATTCTGGGGGGGTGCTACTCTCAGTTCGTGCCCTAGTCTTTTCCCCCAGCCTCCAAATCCCCAAACCCCCTGCTATTCACGGCACTTCTGGCCACTGTCACCTCAGGCCAGGCCTCTGGCCATCACTGGCAGAGACGCTCCTCTGGGTGTTTAGAGGCTTCTGCTCTGATGAGGGGGACTGGGAAAGGGGCAGCCAGAGAGAGGGGTCTGATAACAGATGAGTATGTGTGGGGTGAAGATGAACTGGGGGTGGGCCGGGCGCCCACCAGCTCTCCCGGGTGACCAGCCAGCCTGCTGGGCTCCATGGTGGGTTACCTTTGGTGGCGCCTGCAGCCCCCAGGTGGTAGATGGCAGCCAGGATGAGCCAGCAGGCTTTCTGTTCATCCGGGGAGACGCCCAGCACCTTCATGGCCGTCTGGAGCTTACTGAACTGCTGAGCCGCCTTCTGCTTCTCCTCAGGCTGCAGGGATGGACGGTCACACGGGCAGCGGATCTCAGATGGGCTGTACCTTCATCATCCCCATGCTGCCGGACCCTCAGGGCAGCCCAGGCTGGGGTACTGCCACCCACCCGGAGCCGGGTTCCTGCTATTCCCCTGGGGCACTCCAGGCCACCCGAAGCTTCTCCTACTCAGAGGCTCCGGGCTGTCAACCATGCCCCCCACAGGCCTCTCACCTTGGCCAGTGGCACAATCCCAAACACATTGTTCTCTGCCAAGTGGTTCAAGTGGAGCTCTGTCCTAGGGGTACACATGAGGCGTCAGCGCAGGGCTGGGTCCCCACACCAAGTCCATCTCCCCGCCAGGCTGGAGGCAGAGACTCTGCCTCCAGACTTGGTTCTGTCTCTCCACCATGCCCTCCCATCAGGCACCTTTCCTAACTGGCCCGGATGCGAGGCTAGCACCCTGGGCTGCTTGCTCAGCCTTATCATTTATCCTTTTTCAGTGAACACAGACAGCAAGCCTGAAGGTCTAAAGGGAAGAGCCTGGCAGAGGAGCCATCATCAAGGCAAGGGGGCCAGCGTGGAGGGCAATGGAAAAAAGACTCAGTCTTTGGCCCCTACGTGGGCTCCAACACCAGCTCAGCCCCACACTACCCATGGGACTGTGGGCAAGTCCCTGACCACCTGCACCTCGGGGTGTTTTCCTGTCCAGATCTGGCGTCACGGGGAGCAGAGATCCTAGCCAGGCCCTGGGAATGCTGAAGGGTCAATGGTGCCCCTCACCTATAGCCAGGCCCCCGGGGTCCGAGGCTAGAAAGCTCCTGTCGGGCAAGGCCTATGGCTCATTCAGCTCATCACCTCCAGGGCCTAGCTCAGAGCCTAACACATAGCGGCCATGAAATAAACAACTGGCATGGGATGCAATCAGGGGGCAACGACCGGGAGCTGTCAGTGGGTGGGAGCCCAGAGCATCCTCCCAGTGCCCTCGGTCCCACTCACCTGAGCGTGCCGTCCCCACAGGCCAGTAGGTAGTAGAAGACATTGAACGTGGCCTCACCGACTGGACGTCGAGCCACACGCAGCTTTTCCAGAAGCATGGTCTGCGGCACAGCATAGAGGGTGTGTGGGCCAGAGGGCAGGCCCAGGTCAGGCTTCCCCGACCAGGCACATGGCAACGAGCAGCTGCATCTTATCTTATTCTCCAGGAGCTCAACCAGAGGCCAGATCACCTCATAGGCAAGCGTGGGGCAGACCCCAGAGCTGGGGAAGATCACAGGCCCTGCCACCCAACCCAGCAGCCAGGAGAACCAGGCACTCAGGGTGAGCTATTTCACAAGCATGGAAGGGAACCAGCCTCAGAAGGGGGGCCTTACTTTACTGACAGGTCAGTCCTGCATGGGTCAATCAGGCTGAGAGAAGGCCCTGAGCAACTAAGGTGTGGGCCACTCCAGGATAGGCAGGAAGCCAAGATATGCCCCACCCAGGGCAGGAGGCATGGCAGGTGGGCAGAATGTGGAGGCTCTGGGCAAAGCAGGACAGCCCTGCTGGGGCTGGGGTCCATTTCGTTGGGTCAGAATCTCAGGAAAACAAGGCGCAGGAGGGAGTCTGCTTTCTAGGCATGAAATCGGACAGCCAGGCTCTGACTACCCTGCATGTTCCTCACCTGAATAGAGGCGGAGGCCACCTGGCCAGCCTGGTCAAAGTCCAGGGAGAGGATCTGGGAGAAGCGGGTGGCGTTGCCGTTCATGACGGTGGGGCTATTCCCAAAGGCTTCCAGGAGGGTGGACAGAGCCTGCCACTTGTCCACTGCAGAAGACAGGCCCCGGGGCTGTCAGGAGGGCCAGGCGCTGCTTGCCCCCAGCCACGGGCTCCAGAGGCCCAGGCAGAATGGGAGGCCCAGCCCGTAGGTGCTCCCCTAGTACCCAAAGGCTCAGTTACTCACACCAGAACTGCTGGGGACAGAGGGGTTTTGAGGACACAGAGAGGCCCAGAAGGAAAAGAGCTGGTATCTTGGCAGGGCCTCCATCCTCACCCCGTCTCCAGCCCCCACCCCCTCTCCAGTCCCGCCCCTCCAGCCCCGCCCCTTCTCCCTCCGGCTCCGCCCCCTCCAGCCCATTGTGTTTCCCTGGTTGCCTCTGCCTCACCAGAGAACACCTTGTTCCCGCTGGTGCCTGCGATGGTGGCCAAATATTGCACCAGATGCTGGCAGCTGGTGGTCTTGCCACTGCCACTGCTGCCCAGGAGGATGATGGACTGGTCCTGACGGCTCATAAGCATCGCCCTGTAGGCGGTCTGGGCTACTGCGTAGATGTGGGGGGCCATGTCCTCCCGCCGACACCCCTTGAACATGTGCATCACCTTGCGGATGAGAGGAGTGGAAAAAAGGGATGGGCGTTCTTAGCTGGCCACATGTGGACAGCCCTCACCCCCAAGACCCACACATTTCTGGGCTTTCCACTCCAGAGGAGCCAGAAGGTTCCGAGGCTAAGGTCATGCAGGTACCAGTCAAGTCCTGGCCTCTGTGCGAGGTGGGGGGTGGGGGGGAGGCTTCTGTCCCCATCCCTTGAAATGACTCCTGTCCCCAAGGTCACTGTGAGTGTGGACAGGAGCCCTGTGGGATGCCAAGTGGAAGGGGCAGAGCCGGGGAAGGTGGGTGAGGTGGGGAGGTAGAGGGTGGTGGGTCTGTGGGGCCGCACCTTCTCCGAGTACACAGCAGGGGCCCCTCGGGGACTGAGGACCAGCAGGCTGGGGCCGGCATACGTGTGCAGCAGGCTGGCACCGTAGCGCTGGCGCAGCGTGTGCAGGACGCTAGACTCATTGAGGTACACCAACGAGGCCAGATCCTCCAGACGGTCGCAGGAGGGAGCATTGGCCTGCGGGATGGGACAGACAGGTGGGCACCGAAGAAGCAGCAGATCTGGTTGGCCATGCCAGCAGACAGCCTGCCCAGCCCATCATGGCCCCCCTCTAGTGCCCTCCACCAGCCTCCCGCGAACCTTCTCCACGTCATCCTCATCCACGTCCAGAATGGCCCCATCGTGGTCGAGCTTCACGCGCACCTTCCCCTCGGGCAGGCTGAGCTCCTTGGATTTGAGCTGAGTGGCTGCAGAGCAGGGACAGACAGACAGCCAGACATGGGCCTGGGAAGCCGTGGCAGCCCTCTCTGGGGCCTTCACGGCCCTGCCTTCTCCCCACGCACCATCCATCCCTGGCCAGACCCAGAGGCCCACCAGCCGCCCAGTCCTGAAACCAGAGAGGCCCAGGCACCTGCCCCCTGGGCCTCCCCAGACTCACCCAGCGAGAAGCCATCCTTATGGACAAGCCACACCTTCTCTGTCTCATACCAGGCCTCCTCGGCTGCGATCTGCTCTTCTGTCTTCACCTGCCGGAGGGAGGGGAAGGACAGAGAGTTGGAGCCTGTTCTGGAAAGCAGGCAGGGACGGCGGGAGAGGAGATGCATTATGGGAGGGGCTTCCAGATGAGCCACTGGGCGAGGGGGACGAGAGACATCAGAGATGTCAGAGAAGAAGGCGGGGGAGTCAGGAGCCAGTGGTGGGTGGTCCTGAGGGGCCTCGAGGACAAGGACACAGGACTGGAGACCCTGTCAGCCCTGAGGGTCTGGAAAGACAGGGACACGCGGTGGATGTGCCCAGGAGACAGCAGGTCCCAGGAGAGCAAATCACCAACTGCCCTCCTGCCCCCTCCCCGCAAAGCCTGGACCGTCAGTATTCTGCGCCTTCTGCCCTCACCCTGGGCTGCAGCTGCTGTGACCTCACAGGCCCAGCTTCTCCATCATCCACCTGACAGACCCTCCTTCACCAAGCCGGGAAAAGGCATGTCCTCAAATCTGAGAATGTCCTCCAGGGACTCAGTGCAAACTGATGGGAAGTCTGGACTCCTAGCCTCATCCCTGGCCTTCCCTCCAGAGAACGTTCTCCTGGCAGGGGCTGTGTTCAGATGCACATGCCAGCCTACTGTGCCCCCTCCATGCTTCCCCAGAAGGGGCCCAGACCCATATGGACGTGCTGAGGCCATACAGGGGCATGAAGCGGCGTGGCCGGGGACATGAGGTGGGGGCGGGGACAGCACTGCTCTGTCAAATACAGGAAGAAACGTGCATGCCACACGAATGGACATGGACATGGGTATAAGGGGGCTGGGAGCCCCTGGAGGCCCAGGTGGTCACCAGTCAGAAAGAAGCATTCACGGGCACTGTCAGGGTGTGGGGCTGCCAAACCTGGCACCCCCTAAGACGACCTGAGCTGGGCTGAAGTGGTGCCTGGGGGAGCTGGGAAAATGGGAGAGGGGCTCAGCCCCCACAGCCCATCAGGGTCCTTTTGTCTTGTGGGCAGAAGGTCAGCAGGATTCATCCAGTGGCCTTGGGGGGAGATGGTCACCCCCCACAGGGCATGAGCAGTCCTCAAACGCGCCCTAATTCCCAGCTCTCCGGGGGTCCCCAGCTCAGAGGTATAATTAGTCTCTTAGAGTCCCCCATCCTCACGAGGCCTGGGGCCAACGTATAGACACTGCTCTGTGATACTGACCCTCTGGGTGAGGGATCAGAAAGGACAAGAACAAATAATAAGTATGTTCTCTATTACATTTCTTGGAGCTGAAAGAAAAAGATCTGTGTCCTACTCCCAGGGTGGATTCCGGCTTCACATCACTCCTTCTCCCTTGCTTCAGCCCTCCCGGGCTCTAAAGTCAGAAGGCTGGCTAACACAGTGGTCTCTAGACTCTGCACATCGTGGACCGGTGAAATGACCCCTCAAACAGGAGGCTCACCATCATGGGGCTGCCAGCGTTTTAATAAGACATCTTTTAAAAAAGGCTAGATATTTATATTTGAAAAAAATTGGCTTTATAAAACAAAATTACTTAAAAAAATCATGAGACAGGTGAAACTTTTGTCTTGAATGGGCACGTTGTAGGGGTCAGATGTTTGGCGACAGATGACATCTAAGGATAAGGGCCTCTAACTCAACTAACTCCTTTAAAGCTAATCGAAGAGAGGGTCCCACACCGGCCAGCAGGGGGAGACAGAGGAGGCACTTTTTCAGGCTCCAGAGTGGCGGTGGGGGTGGAGGTAGGGGGTGGGGGGGCGCCAGGTAGAGATTCAGTCTTTTCAGCTTTCTCTACCCAGAGCTGGAGCCACAGGAGACTTCGGGTTCGATCTCTGGGTCAGGAAGATCCCCCGGAGGAAGGCATGGCAACCCACTCCAGTATTCTTGCCTGGAGAATCCCATGGACAGAGGAGCCTGGAGGGCTACAGTCCACAGGGTCACACAGAGTCGGACGTGACTGAGCAAAGACACACACCCGGAGACAGCAGAAACTGAAACAGCTAGGAACCGACACTCTGGCCAGGCCTTTGGGCTTCAGTGGCTGAGAACTTAGCGCCACAGAGGCCTAGATGCTCCTCCAGGGCTGGACACAGAGCGGCGGCCCCATGTCCAGCTCCTGGCATCGCCTCCCCCAGGGTGTCCCCCCAGATACCAGCTGGGAGCCAGAAGGGGAAAGAGGCCTTACGCTCCAGCACGAGGCCCGAGCACAGACGCCAGCCCAGATACAGGCCGGGGGTGGCGGGTGGTCACCGGAGGGCTCCTGAGGGGGGCAGGAGTGCCCTACCTGGCTGTGGGCAGGAGAGGCGGCCTCAGGGTCCAGCTACCAGCGGCAGGCAAAGGAGAAAGAGAGAGAGAGGAGAGGGGTGAAGACAAGCAGGCTGTTCGCGTGTCCCCTTGAGCAAGCACCCCAGGCCAAGTTGGAGGGGAAGAGGGATGCATCAGCAGGGGGTGAGGGGGCTGGCTGAGGCAGGTGCATCGCACCCAGGTAAGGAGAGGCCCTGGGTGGTGAAGAAACACTGGTCACCATCAGACTCCTTAGTGCAGATGCTCTGATAAGTCGTTCCCTGTGGCAGCAGGCAGCCTCCCTGCCTCTGGCCACGGTCTCTCCTGGGCTGGCCATCTAGTCTACTCTGCAATAGCCTCCTCTTCTGTGTCGCTAGGCCAGGCCACCTCACCACCCGCAGGGCCGGAGACCCCTGGGAGCCTGTGGCCTGATCCGGGAACTGCCCAGCAGACCCATGGAGCCACCAGACCCCAGCACGGAGGCTGTCCCTGGCCTCCAAACACCCACCTGAGGTTGCCACTCCCCATGCCAAGGGCGGTCTTTCAGAGCTGTCACCTCTTCGTAGCTCATCAAACAAGACCACCAGCAGCTCTATGTCTAGGATCCCTTCTTCAAAGTCCCACAGCACCCCTGCACCACTCCCGCCCCACGGGACCCCCGCCCCACTCCCGCCCCACTCCCGCCCCACAGTACGCAGAGGCTGCACCTATCCAGGTGCACCTGCCAGCTGCCCAGGACCACAGAATGTGGACAGAGCCTGTGGCCAGCCTCCACCTCCCCATCTCGGTCCGGTTACTCCAAGGCCTTTCTAGAAATGAAGGGGAGGCAGCCTGGCCTTGGACCTTGCCTGTGAGAAATGGGCCAGGAGTTCAGAGCCCCACTTGGGCCTGGAGAATCAGGGCTTGATCAAAAAAGGAGAGTGACTGATCCCTGCCTCACACCCACTAGGTCCTGGCACCGAGACAGGCCCTCCGGGGCAAGAGACTGGGGCCAGAGGAGCGGGCTGGATCTCCAGCCAAGAGGGGCCCCTCCCATGGGTTCCCCGGAGGAACGGGCCTCACTGTGCTCAGACCCCCCGCCCTGCCCTTCTCTCATTTCTTCACATGGGAAGCCCACGTGAGGGCCTCCAGGCCACCAGGGAGCCTCCCTTCCATGATTGGGTGCTCCCACACACACAGACACACACAGTCTGGCCGGAAGCCCCCGCAAAGAGACCAGGGATGGGAACCACAGGTGATAGACAGCATTACTGGAGCTGTGAAGATCCTCTCGAGCCGCCGGTGGGCCTCCTCTGCTGGGGTCAGCCAGACCTCAGGGGCAGCTCCAGCCTAAAGGTCAAACCACCATTAGTCCTGGCCCCGGGGAACATTAGGGGCATAGCATACCAAGCTTCTAGCTCAAGAAGACACTGGGACCCCCATGGGTAAGTGGAATATGGTCAGTGAGGCAAGCAAGGCATCACTTTAAGCTTTTAAGCTATCAAATGAGAATAAAATAAACAGCGGCTTCCCCGCTGTCTCAGAGGTAAAGAATCTGCCTGCAATGCAGGAGTCATAGGAGACAGAGGTTCGATCCCTGGGTTGGGAAGATCCCCTGGAGGAGGGTGTGGCAACCCACTCCAGTATTCTTGCCTGGAGAATCCCATGGGCAGAGGAGCCTGGTGGGCTACAGTCCATGGTGTCACAAAGAGTTGGACTTGACTTAAAGCAACTTAGCATACATGCATGAGAATAAAAAAAGGTGCCTGGGAGCTCCAGGGTTAATTCTTTCCACCACCTTAACCCTTTCAGCTCCTAGATGGCCCGTTCTCCCATGCATCCTCTGGCCCCCGCCCCAGGCCCAGGAAACACATGGTTGAACTCCAGGTCAGGGCCCATCTCAGCCTCAACTCCACCCTAGAGAGAGGCAGGGGGCCAGAGAGCCAGAGGGAGGGCAGCCAGCCCAGGACCAGGCACATGACCCTCTCTGGCTCCTTGGAGGTTCTCCTTAGGGGCTAGCAGTTCAACTCACGACCAGCCCATCCGGCCAAAATGCCCCTGCCAACTCCTGTGTGCCAGGTCGTCACTTCCCTGAGGCAGGGTGGGCCAGGAGGGATGGAGGAGCTGCAGCTGCTCCCCTCTCAGTTCTGCAAAGCCCAGGAAGAAAAGAATGGGGAGCAAGGCAGGTCTGGGACCTTAGGAATCCTAGTGGGTAGCAGTCAGAGAGGCAGGCCTCTAGGGCTTGGGGGACAGGACAGGCCTTTAGGAAGTCCCCTGCCCCCATGTCCCCTTCCAGCCAGAAGGAGCACAGAGAAGCGGTAGTGAAACTTGGCACGTACCCCACTCCCCTATGCAATCCCATGAGGCCCCAGAAGGGTTCACAAAATGGCAAAGCTTGAAAAGAAATGCCCCCCAACCCAAGGACCAGTCAAGCAGGCATCACCTTCCAGGAAAAGGGGCTGGATGGATCATCCTCAGCCCTCCCCTGTGCCCCTCAGCTTCCTGTCCCACCCAGAGGACACTCTGTGGAGAGATGGGAACCCCAGATCCAAAGGGGGGCCCACTGTGCTCCTTTGCCACTCAGGCCTAGAGCTCCTCAAGAGTCCTGCTGCCAGAGGGGACAGCAGGGGACAGTTGGTCAGGCCTGAAGAAACCGTGACGGCAGGGATGGCATCAACAAGCACTGTTACCAGCATCACTGTACGCTCAGTCACTCAGCCATGGCCAACTGTCTGCGACCCCCTGGACTGTGGCCCGCCAGGGTCCTCTGTTCATGGGGTTTCCCAGGCCAGAATACTGCAGTGGGTTGCCATTTCCTTCTCCAGGGGAGCTTCCCGACTAAGGGATCGAACCTGCGTCTCCTGCCCTGGCAGGTGGGTTCGTTACCACTGAGCCGGGTCATCGTTTTCTCATGGAAATAATGTGCTTGGTCACGGGTTGCTGCTCATTATGTACATTGTAAGACACTCCCAAATACAAAAATCACTCATTTCCAAAATACTTGTGGCCCCAAGGGCTTCAGAGGAGAGACAGCAGACCGATATGAACCCCATGCGACAGCGGAAGGCTCCGAGATGCTGAGGGCCCGCAGGAGTGAGGGGGTGGGGGCAAGGTGTGAGCACAGGCCACCTGACCTCAGAAATTCTTTCTACCCTCGGAGCGCTCTGTTAAAACTCTGGCTTGGGATGTGGCGCCTCCCGGTGACATGGTGCACAGCTCAGGGCCAGGCCCTGCCTCCCACACAGGAGTGAGAAAAGAGCAGCTCCATGCGGTCAACAGGGCCCCTGGGTTCTTGCGTTCGGTAAAGGAAGGCCATGCAGCCCTGCCATTGGCACATGGCCCGGGCCCAGCTTCTTTGCAGTCATGCGGGGCTTGTGCAAAAGAGCCGGGGAAGCTGACTGCCAGCCCTCTGTCGAGGACAGTGAGGGGACCGGGCGGTTAGTGACACACTCGGGTACCTCCTGCTGCGCGTCAGGAACTGCTGACTTGTTCGGCTGCAATCTGGTGAGGTTCGACTTGAGGTTCGGGCCAGCGGAGCCTGGGTCCGCCAGCTCTTCTGGCGGGGCCGGGGAGCCTGGTTTCCCCGAGGAGCTTGGCTCCTGGCTGGAGGAGGGCTTCTCCGCCTTCCCAGGAGACTGCCTGCCCCGCGGCTTGTGGTCCTTGCCCCGGCCCCGGGACATCAGGCTCCGCAGGCCCATGGAGAGCTCGTCCTTGGGCGCCTCCTTCTTCGCTTCTGGCTTCGGCGGAGGAGGCGGGGCAGGTGGGGGTGGCGGCTTGGGGCCGGGGGCTGCCTTTTCCCCCTTCTTGCCTCGAGCTGGGTGCTCAGGGGATCGGACCCCTCTGCCCGGAGGCTCCTTGGTGCTCCCAGGCTCCTCACCAGGCAGCACCCTGCTCACCACCTTCCTCACTGCGTTCGCCACCCTCTTCCGGGACAGGCCCTGGGCCTCCTCGCTGGGGCCGTCCGCCGAGGTAGCCGCCAGGCCGTTCATGGCTGGGGTGGACGCGGGGCTCTTGGCTCTCTGGGGAGACTCGGAGGGCACAGGGCTGGTGGAAGGCTGAGGACTCTTAGATGGGCCACTGCTGCCCTTTGAGCTGCCCTCTGGCTACGGTCACACAAATACAGGGAGACATTAGCAGCAGGCCCAGTGTCCCTGCCCACCCTACCCAGAGGAAGTGAGAGGCGTGCCCTCACACCTGGTCACGGAGGAGACCTTCCATTCGTTCAACAGACAACACAAGCTCCAAGAGGCCGCCCCAGGAAGCCCCCGTTCTATCTTCCAGATAGAACAATTGCATCGAAGAGTTTGGTTTCTCTCTCCCACAGAGCACAGGCAGGTCACCTGCTGTCTATCTCCAGGCTGAGCTTTGAGAGGCTGGCACAGGATATCCAAAGGCCCAGGAGGCACCCCAGTGATACAGGCTTACATCAGGACACAATCAAGCTCAGATCCAGGGAAGCCCACTCCCTCACAGACCAAACACAGCAGAGATGCAGCATGGTGAGGCCAAACACCCATTCCTACCATTAAATCCTGCTCCTAACTCTGGGCCTTCCTGCCTCTGTGGTCCTGCTATGACCTGGCTTTCTCAGCAGTCAGCACCAGAGCCTGCCCATCCCAATGAAAACCACAGCCAGGAAGGAATTCTCAGTCCTCAGACATGCCAAGCCTTTTCCCTCCCGACTCCTCTGGTCTGTGGCCACCATCCACTCCTCACCCAAACTCTCCAGGGCTGTGGAAAACCAGTGCTGGCCCAGGAAGCTCCACCTCAGCCTGCTTTCTGCCACTTTCCCCGCCGTTTTCCTTGTGCAAACCTCTTAAGGGCTGGAGACCTCCTGACTCTCACAATGTACGTGCGGAATAACAGGAGGAAGAGGGGCAGCTGCGGCACTCAAAGGGTTAAGCACTCAAGCAACCACAGCTCCGCTCTGCTCAGAGCTGGGGCCCTGGCTCAGCTCACTTCTGCGCACCCATGAGTCCCCCGGAGACGCTGTGACATTCTGCCTGGTGGGGACAGTCTGCGGTCCCCAGGGATTGCCACTGGGCAGGGCAGACCAGGCTGGCTAGTATGGCAGGGCAGTCTCCTGCAAAGACGGCCACCCTGCCTGGGGCAGCCAGGTCAACCTGGGGGCCCCTTGCTGGTCAGGTAAGCCCCTGCCATTCATGAGATGTGCTTGAGTCCTCGTTCTCCCAAACAGTGACCTTGGTTCTAGGGTGTTCCTGGATACCAGGCTCTGAGAGGGGCTGGCAGCCACTTTGTTGATATGCAGAAAGGCGCTCAGAGAAGTGGACAGACCTCTGGCTGCTGTGGAAGACTCACGTCCTGAGCAGAGCTGAGCCAAGTGACCTCAGCCCAAGCCTCAGCGGTAGGGGTGGCCCTGCTGCAGGGGTGGGGAAGGGAGGCCTTGAAGGGGCCTCCTCCTCAAGCTCTCAGGTTGAAAGTGTTCAGTGGCACGTAGGGCCCCGCAGAGCTGACGTGACCCCCGCTGCTGGGTTCCATGCCCCACTCCCTTCTGGCTTACTCCCACACCCTCTAACTGAAGCTGATGATCACAGTGACGATGCTAGTAACTGCTAACATCATACGGAGCTTATTATGTGCTAGGCAGTCTTCTAAGCACTTTACATCTAATTCTCCCTCCAGAGCTGGCATGCTCTAAGGCCCCTCCCTCACAGATCTCAAACATATCCCTTTGAAATCACCCTGGCCTCACAGGACTGCTTACAGATCAGGTAGAAGCCGTTAACACCTGGCTAATCAAATCACCCAAGGAAGGGGGGCGGGGGGGAGGGCAGGCACCTTCTGGGGTAACGAAGTTCGGATCTGTTTCGTGACCCAGCAGTCCCGGAGCCCTGGGCCCTTCTTCCCACTGGGCCAACAGCAGCCCTTGCCTAATTGCACATCTCTGGACCTGGCTGCTGTAGAACTCTCTCCCCTCTTGCCTTAAAAATGTCCAGCTTTATTCAGGGTCACTGTCCTTTATTCTGCCTCTGTCCCGAGGCAGAATGACTGGTGGGGGTTACGGCACTGGGTGGCTGGCGCCTGCCTCCCGGTCACCCGCACCGAGCAGCTGACGGGGTCTTGGGAAGAGACGGCAGCAGCTGCAGTGAGATCCCTCCCCACCTTGTCTTGTGCCATCAGAGCAGGACGTGGAGTCCTAACAGCTGAGCTCTCATGTGATGCCCGCCCACCTAAGAGCAATCCCACCCATGCCTCTCCAGCCCCAGAGAGTTCGGGAAACCACGACCATAGGAAGAAATGAACGGGGGTGGTTAGGGAGAGGCCCCCAACATGCCTGGCACTGCCATCTCCTTCACACACCCCAGGTTGGCATCACATTTGCTGTTCTTCCCATCACTTTAGTGGCCTTCCCTCTAGCCACCCCACATGGGAAGGGGCACGCTAGCGGGCCTGCCGGCTCCATGGAACTGCCTCCCAGACACAGCCCGCCTGGACACACAACTCACTCGCTCACTCACTTTCTCTCACACACCATACACAAACACACACACGGGTCTGGGAGAACCACTTACAGCCCCTTCCTCTTTGGCAGGAGGGCCAGGCTTCGGGAGAGCTTTGTCCTCCTCTTTAACCTGAGGGAGTAGACAGAAGAAGTCACCGGCGGGTCAGAGGTCAGGGTGGGGTGAGCCGGCAGTGAAAGCACAGGAGGAAAACATCCAAGCTGCTGCTCCCTCTGAGAGGCAGAGCTCCTGAGTGCTTAGGAGTCCTGGGGCTCTGGACCTGGGCAACAGTTATCCTACCCTGGGGTCAAGATTGGCCAGGGACAACTTCAAGGATGAAGCATCTCTGTGGGGGATTAAAGCCACGGATCCTTTGCCCTCAGTGACCGGCCATGCGGCCCACGTGGGCTGCCTACAGAGGTCCACCCATGAGAGGGACATCATGGCCTTGCTTATAGGAAGCATCCAGTGAGTTCAACTCAGGCTGAACTACAAGAGCCATTCCTAGCTCAAACAGGAGATGGTCTGAACAAGAGCCCCCTGACCCCGGGACTGAGGCGGGGGAAGGACCCCCGTGTATGGGGCCTGCAGAGCTCAGTGTGGGGTGAATAGGTGGCCCAATCAGGCTGGCCTCCAGGTCGGTACGATTTCCCCAGCACAGTCTGCGTGCCTTCCCCACCAGCCAGCCGAGCTCTGGCTGGAGACAGGAAGTCGGGCAGAGGCAGGAATTCAGGAGACCAGATATCTTCCCAACCTCAGACTCACAGAACTCTGCCAACCATGCAGTTGAGGGAGGCAACCCCAAGGTTGGCGGGGGGGGGAGTGGAGGAGGGGAAAGGAGGAAAGATGCCTGGGCTCTGGGGTCTGTGCCCGGCCTGGGAGCTGGCTGGCTTGAGTTAGAGAGGAGGAGCAGAGTCAGGGGCAGACGGCAGTGACCATAACGTATGTGGGAAAAGAACAGACACTATGGCCGCTCTGATGGTTCTTTCAGCTCAGAGCCTGGCTCAGAACAGACCCAGAGGGTCAGGCCTCCGGTCTGGGTGAGGCGTCTCCTCTCCCCCTCACTAGCATCCCTCCCTTCAAAAGCTTAGGCAATCCCAGTGGCTTTCATTTCTCTTTTTCCCCCAGTCACTTAGGACTAGAGGAAAAAGACAGGTCTGTCACCAGGGACAGGAGCATGGGAAGGAGTCCTTGATTCCTAAAGGAAAAGATCCTTAGAAACGCATCCAGAATCATTTTAATTATCCACTCGGGGGACTCTCCTTGTGTAACCAGGGTCCATGGCTAATTTTGAGCTCTAATTAGCAATGCCTGGGGGCACTGACCAGCGTGGTGGCTGCTTCAGTTTTAAAGCTAATAGCCCATAGAGCTATTTTCGGTGGGCTCAAGCTTCAAAGTTAGTTCACACTGCCACGGATAGAGGGAAAAAGGCCATTATTCATCAGAGCGGACTCCACGACTTTAGAAATTTGGGACTGGAGCAGAGAACAGGCAGAGAGCGGCTGGTGGAGAGGAAAGGAAGGAGAGTCAGGTCTGCACCTGACGCCCCGCAAAGCCCACGCCGCCCATCCCCCATCACACCGTGCATTAGTTCCCGGGCACACAGGTTAGAGGGTCAGCGAGTGTTCACACACCACCCAGACACACTCATTACGGCACACAGTGTTGCTAGCTCGGGCCCAGCGATGGCCCAGACTCCAAGTTCACTCCGTGTCCTTCGCCAGCTCCAAGTCTGTCCTCCTTCTGGGTGGCTCAAGCTTAGGGCCCCAAGGGTCTTTCCCAAGTGGTGAGGCATGGCAGCCCCCTGAGATGGCTGGGACACCAGACCCAGCTCTGAGCTCAGGTCTGGATTTAGCCTGAGACTGACTCACCACCCCTCCCCCACCAGAGGGTTCTGTCTGCTGGAGGTCATTGCCCAGCTGGGGACTGTGCGCAGCAGGAAGGCACGCGCAGATCTGCAGCCTGAATCACCCTCTGGCCCAGGCAGTCAACTGGACCAGCTCCCCACTCCTGGGTCCTTCTTGCCCTCCCCATCACAGACCCCAGACTCGGGGAGACTCAGTTCTGAGGCCTCAGAGCCAAAGCCATTCCCAGCGGCCCCTTCACAGCAGCTCAAGTGCCCAGGGGTGAGTCAGAGCAGCAGCGGGGTGCAGAGGGCGTGAGGGGTTAACTTGGAGGGGCACCCATGGGACAAAAGGCAGCTCGGCTTACCAGAGGTGGAGCTCAGGGGAGGAGCATGACCCAGCAGAGGAGCCCATCCAGGCAAGAAGAGGGAGTTCACGGCCCCCCGCCCCGGTCCTTCTACCCAACCCCCCAACACACATGCCCCAGTCCATCGCCAGGTCCCAGAGCTCCCTCTCCCACCAGCCAGTCTCCTGCCTGCACACGCCATGCCAAGCACAGAGAAAAAAAAGCACAAAGATTTTGAAGTGTAACTTTCCTTTTGCTCCCAGAAGGCAAATCTTGATGAAAAGGCCATGGTGCCGAAAGCACCCACACCCTGGGACAGAGAAGAAATGGGGGCAGGCTCTCTCAGGGGCTCGGAGTCTTCCTAAAGACCAGGACCTGCCGGGACAAAGACTGTGGGCCACAGGGGAAAGGAAGAATGGAGCGGAGGGGGGAGGATTACAAAGCTCAAAAGGTCAGAGAAGGAGTAAGGAATAAAAGATTAGAGGAAAGAGGAGACAAAGTGAAGTACAGGACCTCGACCTTCCTGCCCTGGGCAGCTGTGTGTCCTTGAATAAGCTGCTTCACCTCTCTGGGCCTCTCTGTGGAATTAGGGAATGGGCTGGTCCAGACAGTGGCTAAAGTCTTTTCTAGGTCTGGTACCCTAGGAGTTGGGGTGAGGACAGGCATGTGCGTGCATGCTCAGTTGTGTCCAGCTCTTTGCAATCTCATGGATTATAACCCGCCAGGCTCCTCAGTCTATGGGATTTTTGTGCAAGCTCTTAATTCAGTGAACCTGCAGGCCTGGGAACCAGGAGGGGATTAAAGAAGGACTAGGACTCCTGTGCGGAGAAGGCAATCGCAAGCCACTCCAGTACTATTGCCTAGAAAATCCCATGGATGGAGGAGCCTGGTAGGCTGCAGTCCGTGGGGTCGCCAAGGGTCGGACACGACTGAGCGACTTCACTTTCACTTTTCACTTTCCACTTTCACACATTGGAGAAGGAAATGGCAACCCACTCCAGTGTTCTTGCCTGGAGAATCCCAGGGACGGGGGAGCCTGGTGGGCTTCCGTCTATGGGGTCACACAGAGTCGGACACGACTGAAGTGACTTAGCAGCAGCAGCAGCAGGACTCCTGTGGCTCTGCCTTTTACCTGCAACTCACCAGCACCTGCCAAGGGTAGGAGGCCCGGGGAACAACAACACAGCTGTCGCGTCCGGGGGTTAGAAACCAGAGCGGGTCCTCTCGAAACTCAACAGGTGGAATCTGCCTCAGCCCAGGGAGAGGTGTCATTTCAAGAATCTGTTCAAGTCAGCGGAGTTTAAACTGGTTCATTCTTATTCTTGTTGTTTGGTCACTAAGTCATGTTGCCTCTTTTCAACCCCATGGACCGTAGCCTGCCAGGCTCCTCTGTCCATGGAACTTCCCAGGCAAGTATACTGGAGTGGGTTGCCACTTCCTTCTCCAGGGGATCTTCCCAACCCAGGGTTGAACCTGCATCTCCTACACTGCAGGCAGATTCTTTACCACTGAGCCACCAGGGAAGCCTATCACTCTTATTCTTACTTACCATGAATTCATGATAGCAAAAAACAAAAGAGAATATTTTGTTTTCAGTGAATTATTTTTAATTTGCTTTGTTGATGTTTCTATCCTATTTGTTGCTATTTAGTGGCTAAGTTGTGTCCAATTCCTCTGCAACCCCATGGGCTGTAGACCACCAGGCTCCTCTGTCCATGGGATTCTCCAGGCAAGAATACTGGAGTGGGTTGCCATTTCCCTCTCCAGGGGATCTTCCCGACCCAGGGAGATCAAACCCTCATCTCCTGCATTGGCAGGCAGATTCTTGACCCCTGAGCCACCATGGAAGCTTCTACCCTATTGTCAGGTCATATTCTAGACTGTAAGTTGGCTTGTTTAATTCACTGACTCATCCTCTGATGCCCTGCTCCAGCTCTCCCGTGTGTCCAGAGAGGAGCCCGGCAGCCTCAGGCTCTGAGGACACCGGGCTGCCTCCACATTAGCTGCTCCTCAGGAGCATCCTTCTGACCACAGACGTAGGCTTTTCCCTGGAGGAAATTCTTTCTGTGGCTTCTGTGCTCAAGTGCCCGGATCTTCTCCTCTCTTCCTTATCACTAGATTTTAACTAAAATTAGAATCAAGGAACACCTGTCTTTGTCCCACAGAGAACAGGTAAGGAATACAGTCCCAAAGATGGTGGCAGCATCTCTGCTACAGTCACCTGCATCTCTCTCTGCTGCGGTCACCTGCATCTCTCTCTGCTACTCTAGCAGAACTGAGACCTGATGGTTCTGTGGAGCGAGGGTGCCTGGGAGAAACAGCCTCTCTTCTCTGACCTGTCCTCTCTCTGGTGAGTTCAGACATTTCCAACAACATTCATTACTGAACATGAAACACCTACAATGAGAAGTGCCCTGTAAAGGTGTTTTATGTTTATTTTGTATATAAATCTTATAGCCTTAGGACAGGAGAACCATTATTATTCCCGTTTTACTGATGAGGAAGAAGACTCAGAGATGAAGTCACAAAGCTGGTAAGTGGTGGAGCTGGTGTTTCTAGCCCCAGTGGCTCTGGCTGCAAGCCTGTGCGGCTCCCTTGGAGGCCCATCTTTTCTGCTGTGTCAGGCAGGGTCGGGGGGCTGAGTCATCCTTAGTGGCCAACTCTGGTTAAGATCTGCGTCAGCATCGAGCTTCAGGAGGCCTGGGTCCAGCCAAAGCAGAGATTGAAAGGGCGGAGCTTACCAGCATTCAGCGTGCCCAAACTGAGTTTCTGGACTTGCAAAGCGACCACGACCCCGCCACTCTCTGAGGCCTTGGCCACCTCCTGCCTGTCTGGCACTCCTGGCCTCTTCTCTTTCAGGAAGGGGAGAGAAACCAAGGCTCACCAAATCCTCACTGTGGTACTCAGCACAGTGGTAGGTGCTTCACACTCCCTCCTCACCTAATCCTCACAACAACCTACTTTCTGGGTAAGGAAATGGAGAAGGCAAGTCCCGTAATGAGGGCCCCCCAGCTGGCAGGTGGGAGCACCGCCATTCACAGCCAGGATGGATCTTGGGAGCCGCTTGTGCTGTCTAGATCACTCTCCAGACTGTGATTTCCTCATGGGCAGGACTCTGTTTTTACTCATCATACTGTGGGCACTTAATAGATGTTTGCTGCCTGATGGTCCTGCAGTAGGGGTCCTCTGTAGAAACCTCTTATTCCCGTCTGATCTCTTCTGCCAGCTGTAAATTATCGAGAATAAAGCTTGTCCATCCCTATTCCCAGGGATGTGGGGAAAAACAAGGGAGGTATAATCTCTAAATTTAGCAACAATAAGTAGATAGTAAACCCAATTGCCATGGGGATGAGGGGAGGGCAGGACACTCTGAAATTGCTTAGTAGCTCTTTGCAGAGCCAACAGTAGCCAACCCTTTTTTGGGAATGTATAAGCAATGAGCTGACTTAAGAGAAACCCCCCCCCCCACACACACACACATACAAACCTATGCAAAGATGCACCATCTATAATAGACCTAAATTGGAAATAATTAACTCCCTAGAATGGGAGGGGGGTCAGGTAAACTGTGCTAAATTAGTACAATCCATTGTTTTGCTGCCATTTAAACTAACAAATACGTGGACAATGTAGCCATATGGAAAACTCCTCCTAAAATAACCTCAATCAAAAACACTAGAACCTAAATAGTAAGCAAACAGTGATCATAACAATCTTGTAAATTGTGCAAATTAGACGCAATAGAAACACTTGGTATTTATTGTGTTATGTATTTGTTACTTACTATTTATTTCTATTATAAAGATGGCAAAACAGTCCAAGAAAAAAGGAAAAGCAGAGGAGATAACAGCCAAAAACATTTGTTCTTAAGGAAAAGAAATTCAAGAAATATGTGGAGAGACCCATCTACCCTCTGCCCTGAAGTCTTCCAAGGCTGGGGTTGGGTTGGGGGGCTGAGGCAGGCTGGGTCTCACCCTCTGCATCATGAGCAGGACCATCCGCCCTTTACTTATCATCCTCTGGGTCCCTTGTATGAGGGAACGGGTGCACAAATGCCCCTAGGAGAATCATTCCACCCACCAGGCACCCTCCAGGCATGGAGTGCTCAGCCTGGACAAATGCACTGAGGCCCAAGTGTCCATGCAAGATATCCACCCACTGTGAGCCCCCAAGGACAATGGACACCCCAAGAGTGAGTGCCTAAAGAAAGAGAAGATCCGCCACTTGTGACCAAGGAGCCTGGCAGCTCTCCTCTCTACCAACACTGTCCCATTTGAAAGCACAGGGTATCTCCCAGGTGACCTGATAGTCCTAACCTAGCACCAACTTATCTAAGGATGGGAGAGGAGGGTGGCGGTGTAAGGAAGAAATACCAGTAAGGACAGTTAGCCTTTACTGAGCATGTCCTAAGTGCCAGGTACTGTGCTGAACCCTTGACATGCATTATCTCAATTAATCCTCCCAACATCCCTCGGAAGCAGATACTAGCATGATCCCTACTTTACAGATGAGCAAAAGGAAGCTCAGAACTGACCTGTCCAAGGTCTCATGGGTTCGCAGAGTCAGACACGACTTAGTGACTGAACAGCAACAAAGGCCTCATGGGAGCAAGTGGCTGACTGGGACGCACACCCAGGTCTGTCCTCCAGCAGGAACCTCGGAGGCTCATGTTAAGGGACAGAATGTAGCCCTGCCCCCTCCCTTCCTTGGTTCACCTGCGTCACTGCCCTCCCACGATACCTCCTGCCAGAGCAACAGTTTGGGTAGAAAGCAGGGGTTTTCCAGAGATGGCCTTACCCCTCCACCTGCCCGTGACTGCAAAAAGCTTTATACTGAGCCGCCTGGGAGGAATGGGGGGGCTCTGCCAGGAATGCCCTCAAGGCCAGGCTGCCAGAGGAGAAAGGGGAGAAGAGTTTGGCAGGGACAGCCCGGCCCCTTTGGTCCAGCCTCCAGCGAGAGCCCTCCTTCCAGCCCAGGGCGGAACAGAAAGCCGCCGAGTGCGAGGCCACCACCAGCCGGGCCAGCCTGGAGGAAGCAGGTGCGCTGGGATGGCTTCCTGTCAGCACTGCAGTTGCAGAAGGCCCAGGCTTCCTCTTCCAACGGCCAGACCTGCTGGGGGGCCCCCGTTCTCTGGGGATCCTCACTGCCCGCCTGCGGGGCACTTTGCCAACTGCCCAGCCATCATCGTGCATGACCCCAAATCTGTGACCTGGTGCCAGAGACCTGGATGCCCAAGGTGGGCAGGGGTGGGTGGGGTGTTAAGCAGGAAGCACCCACTCCCAGGGTGTGAAGTCTCTCAGGTCCCACCCCCAGCCCGCCCACACACCTCAGGGCTGGTGCCAGTTTTGAAGCTGGGGTGGGGCAGGCTCTGGGCACAGGGGGACACAAATGCTCTCGGGCACATCTCAGGCTCCTGATCCACCTCCACCATGCCAGCTCCTAGACTCGGCCAACTGCTGACACAACTGAAAACCTTATCCTTGGTGGCCGGGAGGAGCGGCGTGGGGGGAGCAGAACACACTGGAGGCAGCTATGTCTCTCCTCACTTGCTTTTTTAAGGAACTTACTCTTCTCAAGTAATCTCTGCTAAAAAAGAGACCTGTAGAGGGTCAGGGCATCCCCGAGATGCCATCTGTGCCTCGTTCGAGTGTCCAACTCACAGAAACGGAGGAGGCGACGCTGAGCCCACCCTTGGGGGCTCTGAGTGGGGAGCCCTGACAAGTCCCCAGGCCAGCGCTCTCAAACCCCTCTCTCATTCACCAGGAGGAAAGAGGGGCGGCGGGTAGGAGGAGGGCTCTGCCGGCAACGCAAACCAGGGACAGGACTTCCAAAGGCCTGGGAGATGCTGGGGTTCTGGGCTTCGGGAGGAAATAGCATTCTCAGGAATGAAGGCCTGGAGCACTCACAGTTTGTGGGGAAGGAGTGTCCCGGCAGGTGGGGTGACTGATACAATCCCCGGACCCTGAGGTTTAGAGGATGGTGCCCCCTCCCAAACTCCCGAAGTCATGAGTCAGGCCCAGGAGTCCCTGCCCCTCGCCTCTGAGAGGCAGAGGCTTCAGGGATGAAGGATTCCCTCCCCACCAAGAGGCCAAGAGAGGAGCCTGACCCCTCCCTCCCCACCTACTTCAACCACATCGAGGGAAATGACAAAAAGGCCCCTCCTTTCCTAAATGAGGAAACAGAGTGAGGAGTCTGGGACGTTTCCGGGGTGGGGGGTCAGAGGGACACTCACCCGCATGGCCTGGCCTGGAGCAGCCCAGAGCAAGGAGTCTCCTCTCCGATGCTGCTCCCGTTAGCGGCTCAAAATAGCACTGGCAGCGGCCCCGCCCCTGTTCCCCTCCCTCTCCCCAGGCCCCTCCCGACCAGAGCTGCCCAACCCTGGCCAGAGCCAGTCGGAGAGAGTGAGAGATTGAGTGGCCTGACCGGGAGGACTGCGGGAACCAGGTATGCTGGGAGGCAGAGGGGGGATACAGCGTGCCTGGAGGAGGAGGAGGAGGCTCTGAGGGGAAGGACGTGCGGTGAGGGGGGGCCGGAGGTGTTGGAGGGCTAGGGGCAAGGGACAGGGAGGGGGAGACTTTCCAACTGACACACACCCAGGCTCCAGACAGCTGAGCTGATATGGCCCCTAAAAATAGCAGAGGAATTTGAGACCTGCAGCCCCCCAGCCCCACGGGCCAGGATCAAGATGAGCACATGCGTGTTCGTGCACATACGTACACACACACACACACCAGCACACATGAACCCTTGATCACAGCACAGTGTTCTGAGAACACGCAATCACAGGCTCACCCCAGCCATCTAATGACTGCGGCAGAGGCCAGGACAACCACTAACGTCACCTCCGATACAACAGCAACAGACACACTCAGGACCCGCTGCACGCTGTGCCCAAACAGAAGCCGCACGGCCATCCTGTAACGTCCAGCAGGAGCAGAGACCCACACAATCAGTCTGAGGCCCACTGTGGCCGCCTCCCTGTTATAAATACACCGGGGACGTGCATGGAATTGACTGCACGCTCTGTGTAGACGTCCCTCTCCCCCACACTGCCAGCGACTGAGGAGGGTGGGGCTGGTGGGGTGGGGTGGGTGGGCCTTGGCCCTGCAGGCAGAGGAAATTGTGGGTGTCTGACTGATGAGCAAGGGCTGCAGTGAGAGGCCAGTGCTCCACACGAAGAGAAGCCTGGCCTGGAGTTAGTATCCCAGGGTGCCCAGACCAGGACTGGGGACACCCATGAGGCCGAAATGGAGGCTGGGAGCAGGTGGGAAGGAGCCAAGAGACAGCTCTTCTGAAGCTGTCTCAGACGCTGTCAGCTCTGCAGAATAAAGGAAACAGTTGTCGCCTCCCTCTTCCTCTCCAGGAAAAGCAACGGTGGGGTGAGGGTGGGGGTGCTAAGAAGCCTGAGCTGAACTGTCACCTAACCAGGGCCCAGCAGGGGTTCTGGAGACCCCAGGCCTGTCATCCTGGCCGCTCCAGTGAGCCCAGTGGGCCCTGTGAAGAGTCTGCCCAAGAAGACCAAAGCCCAGCTCCACCTCCTTCCTGCCACTCACTGTACCAGCCATCAGGACTGGGCTCCCCAGGTGGTGCTAGTGGTAAAGAACCCGCCTGCCAATGCAGGAGATATAAGAGACGCGAGTTCGATCCCTGGGTCAGAAAGATCCCCTGGAGGAGGCAGGGCAACCTATTCCAGTATTCTTGGCTGGAGAATTCCATTGACAGAGGAACCTGGCAGACTACAGTCCATAGGGTCAAAAAGTGCCAGACATGACTGAAGCACCTTAGCACTCAAGTACTGCTTTCGAGGGAGGGGGCTTCCCAGGTGGCTCAGTGGTAAAGAACCCGCCTGCCAATGCAGGAGATCCAGGTTTGATCCCTGGGTCAGGAAGATCCCTTGGAGAAGGAAATGGCAACTTACTCCAGTATTCTTGACTGGGAAATCCCATGGACAGAGGAGCCTAGTGGGCTACTGTCCATGGGGTCTCAGAGTTGGACATGACTGAGCGACTAAATAACAACTGCTTCCTAGGGAATGGTATGTCTTCCTAGGAAGATGATCTGGCCCCTCAGGGGCACGTACCATGTCACAGGTCTCTGCATCCCCAGGGCTTTCTTGACACAATGATGCCAACCTTGGGAGCACACTGAAAACGCCTGTGGGACTTTAAAGATACCGACACCTGGATCCCACCACTTCCTCCCAGTTTCTGATTTGATTGGTCTGGGAGGGCAGCCCAGACACTGGGATTTTTAAAAGCTCCCAGGTGATTCCTACATGCAGCCACAGCTGAGAGTTGCTTGACTGGAGGGTCAACATAAGGCCTAGGGCAGAGGTGCCTGTTTGTTCAATCAATGAGAGAGCCGGTGAATGAAGGACAATGATTTAGCTGTGCAACCATGGGCAGGTGACTTAAATTTCCGTCATCTGCGAAACGAGGACTAGGCTGCACTGCCTCTATTAGTATGAGATTGGTGAAACCTCAGTTGGTGAAATGGCTTTGGTTTTCAAAATGTGGTCCCCAGCCCAGCAGGATCAACATCACCTAGAACTTGTTAGAAATGTAAATTTTAGAGTTGCACCCCAGACCTACTGAATCAGAAACTCTGGATAGGGGACCCAGCACCTATGGTTTTACCAGCCCTCCAGATGATTCTGAGAATCACTGCTTTAAAGGAATTATTCACGGTGTACTGTGCTTAAGTCAGTGAGATTTCCAGAGTCAGACTGCTTGGTTCAATCTTGCCTCCTCCATGCAGTAAACTACACAACTTAACTCTGTGCTTCCATTTCTTCACCTGTAAAATGGGGAGAAAAACAGTGCCTACCACATAGGGTCAGGGATTAAATGAAGTGGGACTTGCAAAGCCCATATGTTTTCAATAAGTTTTAACAATTATTATCTATCTGTGATCATTAGGGGGAGAAAAGGGACATCACAAGCAAAATTTCCAGGTAACTGAAGTCTATCCCCTTTAAGGGACAAAATATTTTCTATTTTAAGTAGTTTTCTCAATTCTGTGACTACTTAAAACCATAAAAATAACAGACTTTTTATAGACTCTCTAAATTTCTTCAGGTAAAACACTCTGAAAGGGAAAGTGTTAGTCTCTCAGCCGTGTCCAGCTCTTTGCAGCCCTATGGACTGTAGCCCACCAGTCTCCTCTGTCCATGGGATTCTCTAGGCAAGAATACCAGAGTGGGTTGTCATTCCCTTCTCCAGGGGATCTTCCCTTCTCCAGGGATGGTACCTGGGTCTCCTGCATTGGAGGTAGATTCTTAACTGTCTGAGGCACAGAACTCATCTCAAACACCTTAAACTCTGAGCTCCTGACTGACAGCCTGGCTTCTGCCTCATCGATGCACCGAACCACTCTCCAAGGGCACCAGGCCCGTCTCGGCACTGCAGCCAACGTGAAGCCTCGCTCTACCCCGTGGCTTCCGACGCCCTTTGTGTATCTGCTGTCTGTTCGGTTCATTTGTCCCTACTGTCACTCTGCCTGTCAGCGTGCCTGTCTCCAGCAGTCTCACCTCCTTCTGACATGCTGTTTCTGCCAAAGGCTGGAAAACCTGATAACCAAGCCTGACAGAAGAGGCCAGAGCAGAACCAGTGGGATATCAGCGAGCCTGCAGCCTCTGCTGGGAGTGAAGGGCCTGGGTTTTCACACACAGACTGGGTGTTCTCTATTTTGGCTGTGTGAGAACCTTCGGGGCTCCCCTCCCATTCAGTAGTGTCCTGGAAGCTTCTGGGTGACTGAGGGTCACTATATCTGCACAGCCTTGTTCTGACTTCCTGGTAACCACAGGCCCATCCACTCTGAGGTTCTGCTCATGACTAGGTTCTGTCTACTCCGTCTCTGAGATGCTTGGTGTTACTGACGGGGACCCTCTCGGAGCAGTTTCACTTCCCTTCATGAGAAGGACGACCTCTTCATTCAGAGGGGGAAGCTGGGGCCCTGGCAACCACTCAGCTTCATACATAACCACGGCTGGTCCCTCTGTGGCCCAACACTCAGTGCTGTTATGGGGACTGGTCCTTACAGCTGCCCTATGGCTCTGGGGGGCCATGCAGTCACTCCCACAGCTAGCCAGACCACGCCGGGTGCCTCAAGTGCCACAATCTGGCTCCTCCTCAGCACTTCACCCTCACCTTTCTCTCACCCTTGCCATCTCCCCGGCACACCAGGCTCTCACTCTCTCAGACAAGACCTCAGGCCCTCATCAGCCTCAGAGCCTCTACTTCTGAAAGCCTCTCCACCAGCCTCTCCACCTTCCCAACCCTCCCCATTTCTCCAAGTCCATCTCGAGTCCCATCTCCTTCATGAAGCCGTTCCTAAAACCCAAGACCTGCGTGCTGTGGTAGTACAAAGACCAAATCTCAGCTCGGCCTCTTTTTTTGCAGTCTGACCTAAGGGGAAGTTACTTCTTAAACTTTCCATTTTTTGGCCTTATAGTATACTTATCTTTTTGGGTTGCTGTGAGAATTTAAAAAAATAGTACGTGGAAAGCACCTAGCATTAGGTCTGGCAAATGGTCAATAGTGATTAAATGATTACTAAACACTACAGCGTTCACGTCTATACATAAATGTTAATATCACTGCTCACTCGTGGTGATTCTTGAATATACTCAGCACAGAGCTCTGTCACATACATGGGAGTCACACACCATGTGGGTTATGTTCTCTAAAGTCAACACGTAAGACAAAATAGAATATAGTCAAAATTACTCTTCAAAATCCCTTAACTTGTTCATAAAATACAGTACACATGCTTTTGTATATACCATCCGTATATCTGAAAGCATAATGTACCCAGTGAAGTAGACAAAATACAATGGTTACAATTTCAGACTACAAGTAATACAGTTTCCTACACAACCACATACAGGTATCCTCTGCTTTTTGAAAGTTTGCTTTATGCCACTTAGCTTTACAGAAGACTTACCTACATTAGTACCTGCTTCAGACAAGCAAAAGAAATCTGAAGAGGATGTTTGCTTTTATGGGGAAAAAATGCTATAAAAGCAAAAACTGTGTCCAGCATTTGTTTTGCAGCAAGAGTTTCAGAGGCAGCACACACCCTGGGCAAGCCTGCCAAGCTCCTTCCCCAGGAACCACACTCAGCCTCTCAGCATCAAATCACCATAGCTTTGAACTGAATCTGTATCTGTGCTTTATGATTTTGTAATGCTGCTGCTGCTGTAATGCATCCACTAGCAAAATGTGCCCTAAGGTAATTGCTTCTTCACTTTACACCATTTCATCTTCCAAAAGGTTTCATAGGAAAGCTCTACTTTCGCACTGGTTGTGTTTGTGTGTGTGGTGGGGGGGTTGAGCTGTATTTGAATTTATTGAATTTTAATGAGTGAATATATGCCATGACCAAACTGATGTTTTGATGGTAATACATTTGTGTCACATGTTTAAGCCTTCTTCTCTCCCTGGAAAACAAGAACATTTCCTACTTCCTTTAGAGACCGTCTCACCCATTAGAACTAGGCACATAGTAGGTGTTCAGTAAATACCCACTGAGTTTAACCAACTGATCTGAAAGGTACTTGTGCAACTTGTTGTTTAGTTGCTAAGTCGTTTCTAACTCTATTGCAACCTTATGGACTATAGCCCGCCAGGATCCTCTGTCCGTGGGATTTCCCAGGCAAGAATACTGGAGTGGGTTGCCGTTTCCTTCTCCAGGGGATCTTCCCAGACCGGAGATCAAACCTGCATCTCCTGCATTGGCAAGCGGATTCCTTACCACTGAGCCACCAGGGAAGCCTACATGTGCAATTCAGTTCAGTTCAGTTCAGTTCAGTCGCTCATGTGCAATTAGCTGTGGAGAAAAGAATGAGGACCAAAGGAATATTTAGATAGAGTAACAATTTCAACTACCCTGCTCTCCCACATTGGTAGTGTTGGATGAGTGAACAGTCCTTGGCTCTGTTTTGGGCACTGGGCCAGGCAAAGCAGCTGAGCAGAGCTGGGGCAGGCTAGGCAGGAGGCTCTGAGGAGTAAGTGGTTTACTTGTGAAACTAGTATTGACATGTAATACCTCAAGGTGAACACTGTGGGGAAGCACAATACCTGTTTTGGGTTTTTTTGTTTTTTTGTTTGTTTCATCCCCTAACCACTAGACTGTGAATTTGTTCAGGCTGGTTTAGAGGGAGATAGTTTGTAAAACATTGAGACTGAGGTTCTAGTTAACATATTAATGAAAGAATACTGCTCTGACCCCATTTGTCTTTGTCATACCCCTTTAATCAGAACTGAAAAAAAGAAAAAGGCTATAAGCACTGTCTCCATAAATGAATACTAACTGTGTAGTATCCATTGTATTATTACTAATTTGCAATGTATAAAATGTTACTAATAGGACTCTTGGCCTGACCCCCTGGCACTAGTGGTAAAGAACCCACCTGCCAATGCAAGAGATGTAAGAGATGTGGGTTTGATCCCTGGGTCAGGAAGATGCCTGGAGGAGGGTATGGCAACCCACTCCAGCATTCTTGCCTGGAGAATCCCATGGACAGAGGAGCCTCGTGGGCTACAGTCCATAGGGTCTCAAAGAGTCGGACACAACTGAAGCGACCTAGCATGCAATGTGAAAGTGAAAGTCGCTCAGTCATATCCAACTCTTTGTGACCCCATGTACTATACAGTCCATGGAATTCTCTAGGCCAGAATACTGGAGTGGGTAGTCTTTCCCTTCTCCAGAGGATCTTCCCAACCCAAGGATTGAACCCAGGTCGACTGAGTTGCACGCGGATCCTTGATCAGCTGAGCTACCAGGGAAGCCCAAGAATACTGGAGTGGGTAGCCTATCCCTTCTCAGGGGATCTTCCCTACCCAGGAATTGAACCAGGGTCTCCTGTATTGCAGGCAGCTTCTTTACCAACCGAGCTATGAGGGAAGCATGCAATAGAACTCTTTATTTAGGGAAGCTGGGGCAAGTCCTGTTTCCAGCACTCAGCTCTGACGGCAGGGGAGGGCCTGGAGCATTTTTGCTTTCTGGGGTAGGAGATGCCTCACCACCAGACAAATGCATTCTCCAGGGTGATCAGTTCAAAGGTTTCTCAGTACTTGTGACTTTCCTCTGCTGGGAAGGATTATCCTTTATTACCTGTGTGTGTGTATAACAAACGTCTTCTCGCCTATGAAAAAAGTGTAAGGGTGTTAGTGGTGATTGATACCCTTTGAGATACTAAAGTTTTTTTTTTTTAATTGTTGGGGGTTTTTTTTAATTGTTTTTTTAAATAACCAGTGGATCTCAACAGACCTCCTTGAAGAAGCCTAGGGATGGGGAGGAGGGCTAGCGGAAACCTGCTGAGACCCACGGTGCACACCCAGGGCTGGGCAGACAATCCTGCCTAGGAGGTGGATAGGGGCCCAGTCAGCCTTGGCCCCGCCCCCAACCCCTGAGGCTTACGCTTCCTGGCCCCGCCCGCTCGCCGCCAGCGCCAGAGGGCGGGGCCAGGTCGGCACATGCGCCTGGAATCCCGCGGTGCATCCGCCCTGTGTTGCTGCTAAAGCCCGGCAGAGGGCGGCCGCCTCCTTCTCAAAGGTCCGCCAGGGCCGAGGCAGTGGGATATCGCCTCCTCTGGGTAGCCCTCCCAGCCCCGCCACCAAGAGGCGCCCCCTGGAGAGGAGGCTGAAATGTCAAGATGGCCTCTCCCTTCACCCCATGGGTACTTCGAGAGGAGGCTAGGACGAGCTCCGCGCAGACTTTGTGCTCATCACTGCTCCATTCCCACAGCCCAAAACAGTCCTCATGTATAGTAGGCATTCAAACGCTTACTGATGGAATAAAACGGATGAATAAACAGAAGACTCCAGGGATGCCTTGAGCCTGTGTGGTGGGGACAGTTCTGGGGCAAGCAATCCAGAAGGGTAAGTGGGCTTGCCCCAGAGGTGGTCACTGAAGTCACTCAGTTGTGTCCCAACTCTTTGCGACCCCATGGACTGTAGCCCCCAGGCTACTCTGTCCATGGGATTTTTTTCCAGGCAAGAATACTGGAGTGGGTGGCCATTTCCTTCTCCAGGGGATCTTCCCGACCCAGGGATCGAACTTGGGTCTCCCGCAACACAGGGAGACTACCGTCTGAGCCACCAGGGAATCCCACTAAGGCTTAGGGCTCCCCAAGTCCCTGTCTCTGCATACCCAAAGGTTTGCTCAGAGCCTGTGGACCCCATACCATCTCATAAGCACAGAGCCCAGGCAAGGAAGTCTGGGCTTGTCCTCTCTGACAAGACCAGGAGTCCATTTCCTCGAAGTCAGGTCCTGGCTGCCAGCAGGGACCACCTGACTGGTGGCTCCATTGGGCCGGCTGCTCCCTGAGGACTCTCAGCTGCTGGGGATTTCCTCATAGCCCCTGGGGATTTCCAAACTGGCTCTGCTTGCCAAGCTCCCACAAGGTCCAAAGCCAAGGGCCAGCCTTGAAGATGATTTCCCAACATCCTCCATACTCCTGTCCCAAATTCCACCAAGACTTGGGGCACTAGTAAATGAATGACACAACATTCCCATCCCTGCCCTCTGTGAGAGACAGGAGCCAATAAGCATAATGAAGAACTGTTCTTTTCCTTTTCACATAGTTGACAACTCTTCTCTATGTCCACAGGAGAAAAAAATAGGAAACCCAGTTTAAGGGTCAGACACACCAGTTTAAATAAAAGATCAGTGAGGTCTCCTGGGGTGTGACTGGAAGACTGTGCTATTTATTCTCAAAGTTAGAGCCATTCTTTCAGCTAAACCTCAGTGTCTTCTAAACACAGGACATCCAATAAATGTTTGAGGATCTACGTGTTCACCTTTGGGGACCTCTGTTGGGCCAGTTTCTAGAATCCTTTGAAGTCAAAATAAAGCACAGATCCAAACTCCATAGAAGCAGGAAGGAAGATGCAAAAGCTTCTACTTTTCCTACCAACCCACCACCTCCACATTAAGAGCCCTGGCCAAATCCACTGGGGCATGTGAGTGCCTGTGTGTTACCAGGCTGGGCAGAAAACACGCTTGGTGAGCTGGGAAAGCACTACCACAGTTGTGGTGGCATACGGCCAGGACCTGCTGGCCCTGGGGCATCAGGATTCCTGAGCTGGTGAAGTGTAGAAATTGCCCAAGAGGACAAGCCTTCCTTCCTGGGAGGAAGGGAAAACATGCCCCTCCTCCCCAGACTCACCAGGGGGGGCTGCAAGAGGAGACAAGCTTCCAGACCACTCCACCATCTCTTCCTGAATGAGCTATCTAGAGCTGCCCTATTCAACATGGTAGCTATTAGTTAAATGCGGCTATTTAAACTGAAACAAAGGAATGCTTCCGATTAAATTAAAAATCAAATAAAGTTTAAAATTCAGTTCTTAGTCACACTGGCCACATTTCAAGTAGGCAATAACCATGTGTGGCTAACGGCTACCAAGCTGGAAAGCAAAGATGACAGAACAGCTACCACTCTGCAGAACTTTCTACTGGGGAGGTCTGGTCCAGAGGATCCCTGTTCAGCTTGTCCTTGACAAAGTCTTTGTCATCCCTGACAAAGACTCCTTCAGGCATTGTCCCTGACCCCCTGCTGTTCTCTGCTGCCCCTGACCCAGAGTCAGCTTAGACTCCTGTCCCCATGTGCTTTGCCTTGACCTCCAGGCTTCAGAAAGAAGTGGGGGAAGGGATGGTAGCCGCAATTGAACCCCCAGCCTGAGAGCAGAAGCCAGATGCCAAAGGGCTGTAAAGGCAAGGCTGAGTGGAAGCCAGCCCCCACCCCAAGGCATCCCAGGCCTGGGAGAAAGCCCCTCAGTGCCACACAATTATTCCTTGTTTCTGCAGAGTCTCTGGACCACGAATGGGTAAGACATCTGGAATGTAGTGGCCTGAGGGCTTCCCCACATCACCGGCTGCTGGACTCGTCTGATGTTAGTGCTCCCAGAAGGCGAATTGCTAGCAGAACCCTGAACTCTTAAGGGCAAATAAGGCAATGAAGTCTTATACTGAGCAGAAAGCCAGGAGGTCTGCCCTGGAGTAGTGGGGACCATGGCTGGACACCTCCCTGCAATGCCATCTGGACAAAGCTAATGAGGAGGGCCGAGAGGAGGACACAGTGGAGAAAGGACTCTGGGGCATGCTCATCATGCTAGAGAGGCTCCAACAAGCTCCCTTGGGAGGAACAAGGCAACAAGGCACGGATCCGACTGCTACTACATTCTATCATAGGCACTTCACTTGAAAAGTTCTGCAACAGTAGCTAGAAAATTCAAGGTGCGAGTGCCTGGGCAAACTCCTATGTGTGAAGGAAGGAGCAGAGAGCAGACCCAGGAATTGGTGGGTCAGGGCTGCCTCTCTGTTCTGTGCCACAATACTCTTTTTTTTTAATATGTATTTATTTGGCTGTGCCAGGGCTTAGTTTAGGCACATGATAAGCAGGATCTTTAGTTGTGGCATGTGGGATCTAGTTCCCTGATGAGGGATCGAACCTGGGCCCCCTTGTCCAGTGGCGAAGGAAGCACATGGCCTTCACTACTGGACCACCTGAGAAGTCCCATATGCCTCAATTCCTGTTAGCCCTAATCCACATGGGCTGTCAGAGGCAAGGCAGCTGTAAACAAATACACTGAGTTGTAACTAGACCACAAAAAAGTAGAGTTTGTTTGTTCAACTGGAAAACAGGTAGAAAGAAGCCTGGCCTTTGAAAGGTACTGGTATCAGCCAAGAATTTGACTGGAGGAAGTCACAGGAAAAGGAGCAGACCTTCGAAAGCTGGCAGCAAACCACAGATGACAGTGGATGCTCAGGGCAAAGCGATCCCACTCTGAGGCTACTCTGTGGCCCCGAGTAAGCGTGGGGTCCCACCTGGACCTTACTTCCCTGTCTCCGCCTGGAAGAGCTGACTCACTGGAAAAGACCCTGGTGCTGGGAAAGACTGACAGCAGGAGGAGAAGGGGATGACAGAGGATGAGATGGTTGGATGGCATCACCCACTCAATGGACAGGAGTTTGAGCAAGCTCTGGGAGATGGTAAAGGACAGGGAAGCCTGGCATGCTGCGGTCCACGGGGTTGCAAAGAGTTGGACACGACTGAGCAACTGAACAACCACCACCTGGAAGGCCTCAGGGGCAAAAGCATCATCCTGAGAAGAGTAAACCCCTCCCCCCACCTGCCGTGAGCCGAGCTGAGCTGTTAACTGGCTGTGGCATTCCTGTGGGCAGATGGCCCATCGAGCTCCCAGGTATCAAGAACTTCTCAGCCATCAGGGACAGATGATAATGACGTGACGCTGTTCTGAGTGACTTGTATTGATTCATTCATCCTCAAAACAGCCTTCTGAAGGGAGTACTATTATTCTTATTTTACAGATGAGGGAAATGAGGCACGGAGAAATTAATTTGCCCAGGGTCACCCAGTGAGGCTTCCCTGGTGGCTCAACAGTAAAGAATCCGGCTGCAATGCAGGAGATGCAGGTTCAATCCCTGGGTCGGGAAGATTCCCTGGAGGAGGAAATGGCAATCCACTCTAGTACTCTTGCCTGGGAAATCCCACGGACAAAGAAGTCTGGGCTACAGTTCATGAGGTCGCGAAGAGTCAGACATGACTGAGCACATGCACCTAGTAAGCAGCAGGGGCCAGGATTCAAACCCAGGCAGTCAGCTCCAGAGTCCCTACTGTGCCCAGTACCAATGTGTTAACAACACACACAGTCACACACAACTTGATTTGTGAGTCCTTCTGCCCACGCTGCCCTCCCCCAAATGAGCTGAGAGCAGTTCTGCAGCCAAAACCAGCCCTCCCAACCAACTTCAGATCTGCCAAGCATCTGTTCCTACAGAACAGTAAGAGCTGCAGTTTGGGGATTTTGAAGAGAAGGGGTAGGGAGGGAGGATGGGAGACTCTTTATAGCAGGGGCTCCTCCTTCAGAGGCACAGGGAGAGACCTCAAAACCAGTGGTCTAAGGAAGACACAGGGTTTGGGTGGGGAACCTAGGGCCCTGATTAAAAAACAGGCAAACTGTGCCTTCTTCTGCCCCAGAAACCAAATCCTTTGGTTTGAGGCCAGCCTGCCTCTGCACAGAGAAGGTGACGGCTGGTTAGAAGGACTCATGGCAAAAATACTTTGGAAGGGTCTTGGTAAAAAGGACAACCCAGACTAAATTCTGGGGTGTGTGCATGTGTGTGTGTAATTCTGGTGTGTGTGTGTGTGTAATTCTGGTGTGTGTGTGTGTACAAGCCATTTCTGGTGTGTGTGTGTGTGTGTGTGTTTACAAGCCATTTCCAAGCCGGGTGTCCCATTCCAGAACCTGATTCTTCTCCCCAAGTCAGGGCCAAATAATGATGGGTGCAGGAAGGAGAACCGCCCTGCCCAGGCACACAGATGCCTGCCTGAGAGGCATGCGGGCAGGCATCCATGGGCCTGGGCAGCGTGGTTCACCTCCCACGATGCAGGGTGAGGGCATTTTCCCAAGCGAGGTGTTCAGGCTGGTACCCCTCACATTCTCCAAACCTAGCCTCATTCCTGCCTGCCACCCCCAACCTCACCTAGATAAGAACCTCCTGTCATGTCCAGAAATCCTGAAGCCAGAATCAGGCTCACCGGAGACTGCCAGAGAAAATGGGGGCTCCTCCAGGCAAGGCCAAGCACGAAGGGGAATAAGGATGTTTGCTGGCCACTGGATTCCAGGAAGACAGCCCACAGCTGCCCCCGCCCCTCAGGCTCTTCAGGCGGGGCGCCCAGTTTGCCTCTCGCCTCTATTGATCTTGACGTACCGCCAAGTGAGTGGGGACTTGACCTCACCCAGTGCCTGTGTCCTTTAGGTAACCTAGGCCACCTGCAGAGGAGGAGGCAAGGCTGTGGCAGGCCCAGTGCAGGCTGGGTCCCCCGTGCCTACGGTGCCAGGCACACAGGCTCCACGGGAGAGAGAAGATGCCAGCTCACCCGGAGAGGAAATCTCTCACTGCCCCAAAGCTGGTGCCTCTGCAGGCAGCTCCACAACCAAGCCAGCACACCGAGGAGGGAGCTGGGGGCGGGGCGGGGCGGGGAGGGGAGGACGCGGCCACCCGCAGGAGGAACTAACAGGGCATTGTATCAGACCCGTCCCATCGCCTTGTCCCAGGGAGGCTCCTCGGGACTCTCCAGACATTTTTGATGGGATGGGGCTGGGCGTGAAACTGGGTGTCACAGAGAGCCATGACTGTCTCGTGCTGCCTGACGAGTGCTGTCACTGCTTGGCCTCCGGCCCGCGCCACTCTGGGCTGAGATCTATCTTTTCGCAGATGTCTTCTGTTCTAGAGAAAGCACAGGCTTCTTGATCCCAGGGATGATGTCATCAGCCTTTCTTCTCCCCAGAACCAAGCGCCCCCCAGGGTAATGGGGCTCAGGTGCTCCTCAAGGTTTCCCGATGTCCCACCCTGACTGTCCCAGAGCTCCGGGCTATAGGGAAGACCAGGTACCAGCGCCCGGAGCCAGGCCGATCCCCGGTCTACCTTGCCTCCAGCCCTCCTCTGCCCAGAGCCAAGGGCAGCCTCACAGTCCTGCTGACAGAGAAGGGAGCCCAGGAAGTGCCCTGTGAGAGACCCCCCCTCCCTGTGGGTACCCACTTGCCCTAGGGCCTGGCAGTGAGAGAAGCTGGTGGGGAAGGAAGGAAGTGAGTCAGCTCCTTGCAGAAATGGGAGTGGGAGGGAGGAGCCAGCAGAACTGAGATCAGAGGGCAGAGGGGCTGGAAAGGTCACTAAGAAAGAGAACTAAGTCCTGGAGGTGGCTTTGGGGCCCTGCGAGGTGGAGGAGAGATACAGGTGACAAACTCAGCAATGCTACCTCGTGCCAAGGCTGGTGGTCCCTAGAGGCCAGAGAACCTGGATCTGAGCAGATGCAGCCCCACCTGAGGATGGAATTTGGGGCGGCACCCCTTCCTGATGCATGCACCGACTGGAGGAAGTGAGGGCTTGGAGGATAAGACCAGCCATGTTCTTGCCTTGCTGAGGTGAGGTCTCTGGTCCCCAAGGCCTCCCACTGCCAGGAGCCCGGCTGCCCCCTCGCTGGGTCCCCCTTGCATCTCCCAGAGAGGATGGGAACCGAGTCTGGGCCCCAAGAGCAGAGCAGTTGGGGCTGTCCCACCTCTGCCCCCGCCCCACCCGTCTCTCCGGTAGCCCCTGCCCAGGGGGAGCTGTCCCCAGGCTCCAGCTGGAATCTGTCGCCCTGACTGGGAAAAATCCTTGCTGTGAACATTCCCAGCCTGCCAACATTCCAGCACTCAGGCAGCCCAGGGGAAGCAGAAGGGAAGAGGGCACCCTGTGCCCTGGCCGGGCCATGCTCCACCCCCTCAGAGACCTGCAGCCGCTAAGACAGGCACATTCCTCCCAGGTCCCCTGGGCCGGACACTGTGTGACCCCATGTGACCCCGAATCTGCTTCTCAGCCATGCTTGGTGCCTCTTTGGGCAGGCTGGCCCAGCGACCCTCCTCCCAGAGCCCCCTCCCAGGCTCCTGCTCCTGGCTGTCTAGTGTCATCTCGCCTCCACTCTTGTGAGGGACACTGAACATCCAAGCACAGAACAAGGAGTCATAACACACTGCAGACAAGTCACCGAGGACGGTCAGAGGGGAGGGTTCTAGGAAACCCAAACTGAGCTGAACAAGGGAACCAGTTTCAGACTCGAGAACCATCTTCTTTCCTTCAACAAAATATCCACCCCTCTCAAGCGCTCCAGCAGGGCAGAAATGAGAAGAGAACAAATTCATTACAATCCTGATAAAGGCTGTGAAGGAGAAGCAGAGGGGTGTAGACCTGACATGGTCTGAGAGAGGACCAGGGAAGATTTCCCTCGGGAAATGATATTCAAACTGGGGCCCGTGTGTATGCATGAATATACGGGGGTGGATGAGAAAAAGCATTACAGACAAAAGGCACAGCAGGGACTGGATGGTAGAAGCCAGTGAGAACGCCGAGTTGCACGCCCGCCACCTGCCAGGCTCTGTGCTGGGCCGCGGTCCTCCTCGCCTTTGTCCCACAGGGCACACGAGAAAACAACATGCTCACTCCTGCATAAAATAAGAGGACCTGCTCCTGGTCAGAGGCGACATTCCGGAATCTTGCTACCCTAAGGGCTGCAGAGGTCAGTACCAGCATGTCAGTGAGAGCCACAAAGGTGAGGGGGCAATGTGCCTGGCTTCCGGCATCTAGCAGGGGAAGATGAATAAGGGGCAAATGAACACCCCTCCCCCACTCCAGGGGCCCGAACCCGAAGGCTGCCAAGACACTTCTCTTCCCATGGCTTCCCTCAGGCTCCTTTACAGTACCTCTCCCAGCTCCCACAAGGTTAAATCCCGGGACTTCCCCAGTGGTCCAGTGGTTAAGACTTCACCCGTGCGGGGGGGGACACAGGTTCGATCCCTGGTTGGGAAGCTAAGATCCCACACGTGTCAGCACCCAAAAACCAAAACATAAGACAGGAGCAATATTGTAGCAAACTCAATAAAGACTTTTAAAATGGTCCACATCAGGAAAAAAAAAAAAAGAATGAATCCTGCCTGCTGCGCCTTGGGCTTGCTTCCTTAGGTGGATCCTCCAGAGAGGCTGAGAGCAACAGTCACACCATTCTGTAGCATCCACACAGCATGAGTGGCCAGTCATCCCTCTGGCTCCCCCTTTCCTTCTGGAGAAGAGGCTTCTAGGGACCCAGAAGCAGGAACCAGAAGGTCCAGGCCTGGGCTGGGCAGTGGATGTATAAGGATAACCAGAGACTGCCTTCCTCTACTTTATGTAGATGTATGGCTGTATACATGAATATATGGATACACAGGGCTTCCTTGGTGGCTCAGACAGTAAAGAATCTGCCTACAATGCAGGAGACCCAGGGTTTCATCCCTGGGTTGGGAAGACCCCCTGGAGAAGGGAATGGCTACCCACTCCAGTATTCTTGCCTGAAGAATTCCATGGACAGAGGAGCCTGGCAGGCTGCATACAGTCCATAGGGTCACAGAGAGTCAGACGTGACTGAGCGACTGACACACACATACACGTGTGGATACACAGCTCTCCTATGCAGAGTGAAGGGCCAGGAGGCGTACCCTGAGTTCAAATCCTGACCAGGGACTTAGTAGCCATGAAACCATAGGCAACTTACCTAACCTGAAACTCTCTGTAATCTAATTTCCTCATCTGCAAAACAGAGATCATTACAGTACCTACTTCAAAGGGTTGCTGGGAAAATGTACTGAGTTCATATGCAGAAGACATCTAGAACAGCCTCTAATAGAAGCAGAGTGAACACTAACCATGATCTTCAATCTCGCTACTATTTTTCCTGCCCTTCCCTCAAAGCATTTCTATTCGGACTGAATCTTTACCAGATCAATTAAATACCACCTAGGGAGCCTGTGTGAGCTACACACTGTACTGGGTGCCACACAGAAGGCCAGGTGAACCCCCGACATTCTTTCCTGCCACAGAGTTTGTGCAGAGTGGCCAGGTGACCCAGGCCGGGGCAGAACACCATGCCCTGATTCTGAGGAACATATGGCAGGAGGTGAAGGGAGCCAGAGCAGTGACCCGGGTCTAAGGAAATAGTTTCCCAACCCAACTAGAGCCAATGACTGAAAAAATAAGCTTTGCTAACACTGTCCCCTGTATTTAACAGAACAGAAGCTGCTGCCAAACACCACATGGGACTTGAGGGTTGGCTGGGGGCCCCCCAAATGGCAAAGCAAGGGGTGAGGGACCATGATGACTCCACTCCTTGGCAGTGCCTATCTGGCACGGTGGGTGCCCAGGGTGCTGCGGAGGCCTGGGGTACATTCATACCTGCTGCCCAGACGGACAAAGGAGGCACCAGGCAACCTGCCCAGGCAGCAGGGGAGCCCCCACCCCAATGGGTCACCGATCCCTACCCCCACCACGCTGCTCCCCACCCCAGGCTCCAATGAGGAGAATCCAGCAGCTCAGGGTAGGGGGGCAGCGGGAGCCCTGCTGGCAGGCAGAACGCGTGCTTGTGGTTTCTGGGAAATGCTGTAGAGATTTGCAGCATTTTTAAAATACTTGTGTTCCCACCCGCCACACACACACACACCCCTTCACCCCACTCCTCACCCACCTCCCCCCTCCCCCCCCCCCCCCCCGTCTGGGTGTTTGCATATCTGGTATTTTCCAGAACCATTTCAATATAAATAAAAGAGATCAGAAGGGAGAGGAGGCCAAGGTGGTCTGGGGGATCGGGGTGGGCCGGAGGGGTGCTGGCCAGGACTAGAAGGGGCTGGAACAGCCTACCTCTATCAAGGCCCTGCCCCTGCATCAGGGCTCCAAGCTGTGCCTGCGAAAACAACCAATGACCATGACATGTACCCACACCCAGGCCAATGCGGCCTGGGCACTATGCCCACCACCCACGGGCTGGGTGGCCAGGGCACTCTGGGGCTGTCGTTCATCTAGCATCTCCCTGGGGAAAAGGCTGACCGGATCTCTGAAGACAGAAGGGAGACCTAGCAGAATGGAAGTGACCTAGTTCACCACACTATTCTGCTGGTCCCAAGCACCCCACTAACCCAGGACAGACAACCCCCCAAAATTCTCCCAAAGACCTTTCACTCACCAGGTCATACACCTGCCTTTCATATATCCAAAAGGACATAGTTTGGGTTCCACCCTGAGCCCCCAAACCAGGCTCTCCCATGGTGATACTCTGATGCCAGGAACTTTGGCATAAAATGAAGTGAAAATGTCCTGGAGTAGCAGTAGGAACAGGGCATTCTAGAACACTGAACTCAGGCAGTACCCCACCATCCCACCACCAGCAGAGGCACCTGGGAAAGCCTGTTGCCCAGAAGCCAGCCTGGCAGACCAGGAAGCAGCAGTTTCAAGTCTCCCCTTGGAATCTTTTGGGCCCCACTCCTGACAGCACCCAGGGGTCCTGGGGACCAGGAAGGGGAGGCTCACACTGTTTCTTCCCAGAGCCTCCATTACACCTTCTCCCAAATTCAGACAACTCTGCCTGACCAGTCCCCTGCAAGGCCACTGAGGACCACGCCTGCAGGTCTAAGAAGGCTGGCTCTAAAATGCTGGAAAAAGCAAGAGAGCACCCAGTGTCCCACCTCTCCCATCAGTGGGCTGTCTTTAAGAACAGAGCTTCAGAGAAAGAATTTAGACTAAAGTGTTAGGAGTCCTACTGGAAAGAAAACCTTACCAGGGGCAAGAATGGAAGAGCACTAGAATGGATTGATTAACACATGTAGCATGTGTGTGAGCTCAGTCGTGTCCGACTCTTTGAGACCCCATGGACTGTAGCCCGCCAGGCTCCTCTGTCCATGGGGATCCTCCAGGCAAGAATACTGGAGTGGGTTGCCATGCCCTCCTCCAGGGGATCTTCCCAACCCAGGTCTCTCACACTGCAGGCAGATTCTTTACTATTTGAGCCACCAGGGAAGCCCATGAATACTGGAGTGGGTAGCCTATCCTTTCTCCAGGGGAACTTCCCAACCCAGGAATTGAACTGGAGTCTCCTGCATTGCATGCAGATTCTTTAGCAGCTGAGCTACTAGGGAAGCCCCTCATTAACACAGAGGCTGTAAAATTGCCTTCCATGGAAGGACTGATGCTAAAGCTGAAACTCCAATATTTTGGTCACCTCATGCGACAAGTTGACTCACTGGAAAATACTCTGATGCTGGGAAGGATTGGGGCGGGAGGAGAAGGGGATGACAGAGAATGAGATGGCTGGATGGCATCATCGACTCGATGGACATGAGTTTGAGTGAACTCCGGGAATTGGTGTTGGACAGGGAGGCCTGGTGTGCTGTGATTCACGGGGTCGCAAAGAGTCGGACATGACTGAGCGACTGAACTGAACTGAACTGATGGATGGTATTAGAGACTGGGCAGAGGGAAGGGAACTAATCTCCCTGAGCGTTTACTACTGCTAGAGTCTAATAAGTGAGATCATCTAATACACAAACATGATTATCTTAAATAAAGGCCCACAGAGCATGGTATGCAGAATAAAAAACAAGTCTCCCTTTAGCACCAGTCTTATTCTCCTTCTCAGAGAAAACTGTAGTTAGTTGGGCATGCATACTTCTCTGAGTTAGTCTTCTCAAATTCTGGGTGGAAAGAATAGAGTCCGTTTAGAGTGGTCATGGCTCACTTTGTCTGGGAGACCTCTCCTAATTGCCACCCCTTCTCCCGTGGCAGAACTGGCCATTTCCTCCTCCTCACCCCACTGCATAGCTGTTCAGACCTGTGATAGCAGTTATGGTACCTGGTTGCATTTCTTTACTTAGGTCTTTGCTTCCTCAAGGAAAGACTGCATTTTATTTATTTACTCTCCCTATGCCTGGTACAGTGCTAGTCCCTAAGCAGATTCATTAAATGTTTAAGGGAGGGACTTCCCTGGCAGTCCGGTGGTTAAGATTCCACCTTCCAATGCAGGGGGCCCAAGTTCCATTCCTGGTCAGGGAACCAGATCCCACATGCTGCAACTGATCAGGGGTCTAGATCCTCCATGCTGCAACTAAGACCCAGCACAGCCAAGCACATTTTTTTGAAAAGCTTAAAGGAGTTAGTAAACTAAAGCTCACAAAAGCTTGGTAACTTTAGGAAAACGCAAACACAGGTCTTTCTAGCTACAAAGTCCATGCTCTTTGCACTATAAATGCTATCTTCCAGATTCTCCTGAGTGTGGAGGTAGTTTTAGATGGACACGATGACCTCTTTAGGAAACTTACAGCCCTACAGCCTTTGAGTACAAACCCCAAGTTCCAACAGAAGAGACTGTACTACAGATCTCAGGCAAATGCCCGACAGTTTGAGAGGGTTCAGGAATCCAGCCTAGGATGGGAGGGAGTGATACACCTTCTTTTAAGCATCCACATCTCCCCTCCTACCACATCCTCGAAGCTCAGGGGAGCAGTGCTTTCCAGGTACGGCTCCCGTGCAGGCCAGCTCCTCTGGCTCTTGGTGGCAGGGGGATAAACACATTGGCCAGGGTTTAGCCAGGTAGGCTTTTCTGAGCTCAGCAGAAACACCCTCCGTTTCTCAGACATCATATTTGTTCCCCATGAAGGCGCAATGAGAACATAAACAGAAAAGATCGGCTCTCCCCTCTCTCAGGTCCTAGTCCCTAATAGGCTTCTGCCCGTTCTTAAAGAGTATTGACTTGCCCACACAGACTCATGGACCTAGAGGAAAGAATTCTGAACCAAGTAGGATTTTAAGATCCTCATCATTACCAACACCTCCTCCAATTTCACCAACTCAAGGATCTCTTTGCCTTTAGAAAACTTGAGTAACTGATCCCCAAACAGACATCCTAAAACATTTTCCCTGAGGAGCTGAAGAAAGGACTTAGCCTCTTCCCCTAAATCTGGCATCACACTTGATCCCTCCTCTCTTCCTTCTCCCACACCAGCCAATCAAAAAGACTACAGGGCACCCCTAAGTTCATAGCAGCACTATATACAATAGCCAAGACAAGGAAGCAACCTAAATGTCCATGGACAGATTAACTGATAAAGAAAATGTAATATATATATATTTATACATACACACATACACACACATAATGGAATACTACTCAGCTATAAAAAAGAATGAAATAATGCCATTTGCAGCAACATGGATAAACATAGAGATTATCATACTACGGGAAGTAAGTCAGAGAAAGACAAGTATCCTAGGATATCACTTAAATGTGGAGTCTAAAAATTTGATATAAATAAACTTATTTACAGAAGAGAAACAGACTCACAGACACAGAAAACAAACTTATGATTACCAAAGGGGAAAGCGGGAGGTGGAACAGATGCATCAGGAGCTTGGGACTAACAAATACAAATACAAATAAAATAGATAAGCAATAAGGTCCTACTGTATAGCACAAAGAACAATATTCAGTATCTTGTAATGAACTATAGTGGAAAATAGTCTGGAAAAAAAAATATATATATATACACACGCGCGCACATCACTGAATCACTTTGCTGAACACCAAAAACTAACACAACATTGTATACCAACTATAATTTTTTTAAAAATTTTAAATAAAAATAAATAAAAAAGACAAGAGAGCCTACTTCAGTTGCTCCTGTTGGATATGTCTCTCCATCTGCACTGCTTCTACCCGAATTCAGGCCTCCGTCCATCTTACTGAGATACTACAGCTCCCTCACTAGTCTCCCCACAGCTATTCTTGCTAGAGCTGAAAGCATTCTCCATAAGCAGCCAGAGAGGTTTTTCAAAAACCTGTTCCCATCACTCCCTAATTAAATCGCTTCACTGCCTATAGGTTAAAGTTCGCATTCCCTAGATGACTCACAAGGGCCTTGGAGACCTGCTTCCTGCTTGCCTCTCCTGCTGCTCCTCTCAATACTGTCCCCACACAATCCCCCAGTCTTATTCCCCGAATGTGTCATTCTCTCCAGTCTCCAGACCTCAACATGTGTCTACGGCCTTCCTCTTCCTCCTCGTCTCCCCTACACTCATCTCCCTCCCAGATATCGGTTCCCCCTCATTCCTTCCCAAGGCTGTGCTAGAAGTCCCTCTTCTGTGCTCCCCAGGACCATGTCCTGGCCTCTGTCACTGAGCTTCTCAAATGGCACTGTCTTTGTCTGCTGCTTGAGCATCTCTCCCACCAGATTGTGAGTTCCTTGGGGCTGGGGTTATGTGCTATTCAGTGCTAGACCCCAGGACTGAGCACACAGAAGTTCCCAACAAATGTTTGTTTCATAGGCAGGTGAGTGGAAGGAAAGACACAGAAGAGCTGCTTCTCCCGGGCCAACTATGTGATTCCTATGAGGTCCCAAGTCTATCCTCCTGCCGGAGCTCATCCCTGCTGCCACTGGAACCCTGTCGAGCAGCCACAGGGACACACGAAGGAGGTGTGAACCGAGCATTCTGGACACACACCGTGTGAGAAGGAAGCCCACGGGGCTGTCTCCCTGGGGCCCTCTGAAGAGGTTGTGGAGAAAAGGCCCCATGGCCCTCATCTGTGTGCCGAGAGGGAACAGATGGCTAGCCAGCTCCCTCAGAGCTCCCTGGGGACAGGCGACGTGTAGACACAGTTGATGGACAGCCTGATGGGCAGGGTGACCTCCAGGAGCTGTCCCTGTGGGGCTGGAGTTGTCAGGGTTCCCTGCCCAGGAGCCTGGAGGAGGCGGGAAGACTCTTTTCTTGGCATGAACTGGGATTAGAATCGCTGCCAAGAAAAGGAGCAGGAGTAGGAGTGGGAGGAAGAGGAGATAAATGATGAGAGTCCCAGAAGAGGCTGCAACACTTCTCCACCAGCCCCGGGGGGCCGTCCCAGGACACTGGAATGCTGGGCTCGTTCTGCTCCTCTCTGCTGTGGCCCGAGTCCCCACCACCTACCCAGGTAGGAAAAGATACAGGGGCTACTCTGAACCTGTCAGAGGGCTCTAGGAGACTCCTGACGATGGGGCTTTCTACTACCTCCCCTGCCCAATCCCCCAGGTGGAAGGAGACGTCCTCTGGGCATCAGCTGGATTTGCCCCACAGGGGCGAGAGCAAGCCGGCCTTTCAGGGGTACCTGCTGCACTGCGGGATCCACCAGGGCCTCGACAGCTGAGCCATCCAATTCCCCAGGGATGAGGCAGCAGCAGCTAGCTGGGAAGGGAGAGTGGCTGGGAAATGTGAGATGCCAGGACGATCCGTGTGCTATAAGGACAAAACTGAACAGCATCTGGGATGCCAGGCCCAGGGCCTCTCAGAGGCCTGTGCTGTGGTTCAGCAGGGAGCTGGCAACAATCTCCCAGAGGGGATTCATTCTTAAAGAGGAAGAAAATTCCATCTGTTAAAAGCAATATTACCCTGGTAGAAAGCAGAGAGACCCATGGTATGATCATGGTATGATCTCTGGCTCTGAAATGAAGACTACTCCCTCTAGGCTGTGGTTCCGAGTTCAGTCTAGTCTGATGGCTAACACATAGTGGGTGCTTGATGGGTGTTTCTGGAATAAATGAGTTCCAGTCCTCCCCTGGATTCCATGACAGGCTCCCTCCCACTCACGACCCTTTCCTGACTAGCAGAGCGTCCTGACCCCAGCAGCCCCAGGGTAGAGGAAGGTCGGGGACCTGACTCCAGTGCTTCCTGTCAGAGCCTAACCCTGCCTCTCCCAGGCCCTCTAGGCCGGAGATGCTGCCAGACTCAACAGCCAACCAAGCGTCCACTTCCCCTCCCTGGGAGAAATCTAGGACAGGGACTCTGCCTGCTTCCTTAGCATTTCCTCCCATTTTTGACTTTGACACATCTGGCTGGTCACTTAGTGCTGAAAGGTCCTGGCCAGGCTATGCAGTGGTCAGGCTGCAGGGACCAGATCCAGACAATCTTAAAACCCACAGGCAGGAGAAAGGGAGAGCTAGAGCCAACTTATCCCTCATGGATTGTCTTTAGGCAGAACATTCCAAACTGATATGTAGCCACCCTATCAAAAGTCCCCTGGGGTTAGAGATATCCATTCCCCTAGAGACCTGCTCACACATCTAATCTCAGTGTCTTCTGCTCCTACGTCACCCCTTCTATGGCTGTTTTGTGTGGGCTGGATACCAGTTGAGATCTCAGGGACGGTCAGGTCATACTATCTCTGTAGGCTAGATCCCTGTTGCCTTTCCAGGGCTGTGCTTTTTCTTCTTCCAGGAGATAAGACTGTTGGAGCCCAAGTGATCTTTATAAATCAGATCCAGTCACTCCCCTGCTGAAAATCCTACAATGGTACCATTTCACTGGACTAAAATCTAAACTCCTACCATTATTTACAAGGTCCTCCATGATCTGGCCCCTGCTTATCTCTGCAACCTTACCTGATGGTCAGCTCCTCAGTTGCTCAGGGGTAAAAGGAGGCCTGCAGTCACCTCCCCCAGAGCTACTACTAAAGCAGCCACACATTACAGACATCCCATGTGAGGTCTGATTTAAAATAATTTATCTTTTTTTCAACTCCAATACATAAAAAATGGAAATCCTATATTTTAGTCCACATATCAGTCTGGACTAGTAGTAGTCCAGAATGTCTCTCATTGCTGGAAGTGGCACATGTTAGCTTTCTCAATGCCTCAATTTAGGACTCAGGACATACAAGCCCACGCAGGTATCATACAGTCTGTATCGCGGTATAACATCCGCTGGGGTCACTTTTCCCCACAGGCCAAATAAGTTGTCCCGGAGCCCAAGGAGTGGACCACATCACCCCTCGCACTTGCTAGGCTCTGATGATAGTTATTGGGTACCCCAACCATCCTCCCAGGTACAAACGCCAGAGAGGCCAGCACACCCCGCTCAACCCCGGCTGCCCAGGCAAACACTCACATGGGCTGGCTCCCTGCGGAGTCCCTCCACGCTCCGCAGCCAGCTCTGGCTGAGCTCGCTGAGCTCTGGGATAGGCTGCACCTTGAGCCGCACGCTGTCCCCAGACTGCCGGATCATCTCCACAATCTCATCCCTGGACTTGTTCTCCACCTTGAGTCCGTTGATCTCCACCAGACGGTCACCGGGCACCAGCCCCAGGGCCAGGTCCTTGGTGCCCGCGCCGGGCTCCGCAAAGTGAACCACCCGCCGGTAGACCTGGCCTTCGGGGCCCCGATCCAGCATGGTGGTGCGCCGCAGGGAGAATCCAAAGTCCCCAGTGGGCCTTCGCAGCAGTTGCAGTTCCCGGAGGGCAGGGGGTGGTGGGGGCAGCACCGGGGGCAAACGCAGGTCAGCCGGAAACCTCTTGGTCACCAGCTCCGGGGCTCGGGTCCGAGGTCCTGATCGAGGGATACCCGGGCCGGGGTGCTGCGTCAGCTGTCCCTCCAGGGTCCTCACCTCCACCTGCGGAGATGGGGCGGCAGAGTGCTCCGAGGGGGTGGAGGTTTCCGACGTGCTCTCGTCCCGGCTGCGCTGGGAGAAGGAGAAGCGCTTGGCGATCATCTGCGAGTTCTGCTTGGCCAGGGAGCCAAATTTGGCCGCCCGCTGCAGCACCGAACCCCGCCCGCCGCCTTCCTCGCCCTTGAGGTCATCGCTGGAGCTGGCTGTGCTCAGGTGGCCCGAGTCCAGGACGACGCTGCCCCTGTTGCTGTCCGAGTCGATGTCCGTCAGGTGCAGGTCCGAGCCGCTGGCCACCTTGATGGGGATAGGGTTGGAGATCTCCAGGCGCGTCCTGGAGTCCCGCTTGGAGGAGCGGTTCAGGTTGAAGAAGCCGCGACGCAGGCTCATCTCTTCCAGGCTCCGCAGCTCCGCCGCCGACATCCGCTCCTTTTTCTCCTTCTTCTCCTTCTTCTCCTTCCGCCCGCCATCTTTGTCCTTGTCTTTCTTCATGAGGTTAAACATGGTGGGGGCGCTGTTTCCAGGGGTGGCACCCCCAGAGGACTGCAGGTGCTTAGTACAGGGCCTTTGTGCCCCGCCCTTGCCACTGCAGACAGAAACAGAGCGAGGTTATTCCAGCAGAGCCCAGACATGGCCAACCAAAGAGCACAACTGTCCCTCACTGAGTGCCAGCTACCTGCCAGGGGCTCTGTCTCACCCAATACTGTCTCGAGGTGACCCTCGTAACACCGCTATGGGTGTTGTTGTTGGTCAGTCGCTAGGTCGTATCCAACTCTTTGTGACCCCATGGGCTGCAGCACCCTAGGCTTCCATGTCCTTCACTATCTCTCTGAGTTTGCTCCAACTCATGTCCATTGAGTTGGTGATGCCATGGATAGGTCTACTGTTGCTCCCATTTTACAAATAAGGAAACGAGATAAGCCCAGACTCCAAAGTCTACCATTTCCTGCAATCCCTGATAGACCTACGCTCAGGTATACACAGCGGCGGCATCTGGGAACTCTAACCTCCTAGTTAAGAGGATGTTGTTGGGGCTTCCCTGGTGGCTCAGTGGTAAAGAATCCGCCTGCCAATGTAGGAGACACAGGTTCAATCCCTGGTCCAGGAAGATGCCACATGCCACATGCGGCAACTTAGCCCACGCACCACAACTTTTGAGCCTGTGCTGCAGACCCTGGCAATTGCAGCTGCTGAGCCCACGTGCCACAACAACTGAAGCCCAGGGGCCCTAGAGCCGGTGCATCCTAGAGCCCAGATCCCCAACAAGAAAAGCCACCACAATGAGAAGCCTGAGCACCACAACTAGAGAGTAAGCCCCCACTCGCCGCAAGTAGATAAAAGCCCATGCAGCAATGAAGACCCAGCATAACCAAAAATAAGTCAATAAATAAAATTATTTTTTTTAAAAAGGATGCCATCAAGCCAACCTGGGACCTAACTTAAGATTCAAACACAAAGGAACAAGGCAAGTGACCTCCCACAGCCACTGTCCATAAAGGCACCAGACGTCCCATGCTCCTGGGCTCGTTCCTAAACCTGCTACCCCTGAGGCAGCAGCCTGAGCCACTGCTGGACAGATCTCAAAGAACCAACACTTATTTAATGACTGCCACTCACCAGGCATAATGCCAGGCCCTTTACACTATCTCATTTGAACCTCACAGCATCCCTGCAAGGTAGGTATCATTATCTCTACTTTGCAAATGAGAAAATGGGGCTCCGAAAATTAAGTGTATGTTAGTTGTCACACAGCTAGTAGGTGGCAACTGCAGGATTCAATGGCAAATGTTTTCTTTCTAGGGCCTGGGCGCCCACAGTGAAGCAGGGAGGGAAGAAAGGGGGAAGTTCCAGACTGAACAGAGGACAGACAGCTGCAAGGTGGGGGTGGGGTGGGGTCTGCTGGATAAACAGGATCCTGAAAAACTCACATCCTTTTCCCTAGACCGACACCTAAATATAGCCTTGGGAAGTAAGTTGTGGCAGCCGGAGAGAAAAACCTAGCTCCAGAGCTCTAGTGTTTATGGTACCAACCTCCTCCCATCCCCAAGCACACCCTACTAGGGACAGGACCAGAGAAAAACCTGGTGGGGTGGAGTTAAGAGGGGTTTCCTTGTTCTAACCAGCAGGGAACAAGAAGTAGGCCATACTACCTAATTAGAAATTAAATGTAATTTTTTCTCTCTCTGTGAAAGCTTCCTGCTCTGAGTTCTAGACCCAAGACCTACAAGCTAACTCTTTGCAGCAGTGAGCTCTGGCCAAGCCCTGGAGAGGCCCTTCCTCTCAATGTACCCCATCCTCACAACCGAGAGGGCCTTCCGGGCTCCCCATTCTACTGAGAACGATTCCCAACCCAGGTACAGTGCCTAGGAAGGCTTCAAGGGCCAGGAATGCCCAAGGGCCCTGGGGTGCTGGTTGATTGTTTCTGCTCCACCCAGTGCCCTGACCCATGTGGCTCCTGAGAGATCATTGTATCTTTTCTAGAGCAGCACAGTCCATGAGAAATATAATTCAAGTCATATATGAAGTTCTAAATTTTCTAGCAGCCACATTAAAAAAAAAAAGGTAAAAGGAAATGGGTAAAATTAACAATACACATTATTTAATGCAAATATATCCAAAATATTGTCATCTCAACATGTTATTTATATAAAAATATTGAGATATTTTACATTCTTTTTTCCCTATTAAGTCTACAAAACCCAGTGTGTGTTTAGCATTTAGAGCATGTCTCGATTCAGACAAACCACATTTCAAGTACAGTAAGTCCCCTACGTATGAACAAATTCTGTTTCAAGAGCATGTTTATAAGTCCAATTTGTTGACAGGTCCAACAAAGTTAGCCTAGGTACCCAACTAACACACTCGGCTATATAGTACTGTACTGTAATAGGTTTATAATACTTTCCACATAAATAATATGTAGATAAAAAACACAAAAAATAAAGAAAACATGTTTACTCTTACAGTTCTGTACCTTGAAAAGTATAGTAGTACAATACATCCAATAGCTGGCATATAGGGGCTGGCACACACATTTCTATCTTTGAAAGTTTGCAATGTGAAGGTTCTTAAGTAAGGGACATACTGTATTTGACAGTCCTGTGTGGTTTGTGGCTATCAGATTGGGCAGCACAAGCCTAGAGAATTCTTCTGTTGTAGAGCATATTCAAAGAGGTGAGAAATCTGGCCATCAGCTCTCTGTGGACCTAGCAGGTACCCTTCTCCCCCTCTGACCTCAGTTTCTACCTGATGAAACAAAGTTCCCTTTGAATTGTTTAGTTCTTACTGCTCCATGCATAGTACCTGGGGGTGGGAAGCCAGGAAATCTAAGGGCCCAAGGAGTACAAATCCAGGAACAGCCTTGGCCAGCAGCTGCACCTGGACTGATATAGGGTGGCGGAGTGCCTGGATCAGGTATTGTCTCTTCAGGGCTCTATTTCAACATAGGGAGTCTTTCTGTCTCCTCTTGAATGCTGATGGGGGTGTGGGCAGACCTACCATATATTAGGATGAAGGATCTCTGGCTGATCACGGCCCATCTTACCTCTCACCCATCACTACCTGCATGTTCTTAAAAGACTAGCTTAGAAGATGGTTCCAGAGGGACCTGTGGGGGAAATGGGGAAAGAAACCCACCTTGGGGAACAAACCAGTATCTGAGTCCCAGTTCAACCACAGAGGACCCAGCTGCCTCCAATGGTGTCCCACCAAGACACCTTTTATGGTCTCCAGTTCTCACTCTGCAGTCCTTACCCAATCCTGGCTCTTTGCTGGGGGCTAGGTATCTGAGGGGTATCAACGGAAAACAGCCCCCAGAATTCTAGAATCTTTGGGCTGTCTCGGCAAAAGCTTGTCCCTCACTGTCATTGCAACCGGCAGAAACTGCAGACGGTCACAGCAGCAGCACAGGGGGACGGTGCTGGCAGGAAATGTTAGAAGATCTGGTATCTAGGCCTGGATCTGCCAACAAATCACTGGGGGACCTTGAACCTGTCACTTTGCTCAAGGTTGGACGACATGATCTAGGTCTCTTCTAGCTCTAAAATTCCAAATATCTAAGTCTCCTGTGGACACAGGTTATTTATTAACTTTCTGCCAAAGTCAGCCCTCTCTCATCCCAATCCTTGGGGCCTCTGGAGACTAGATCCATTTCAGCCCTTCTCTCATCACCCCGTCCTGCCACTGTTATCTGCACAGCTCACAAGATCCCCCCTCCTCAATGCTGACCCTCCAATTGCCAGGCCTGGCTGTGGCCTGGGTTCTCTCCTGTGCCCCACGTTTAGAGCTACTGGCAGCGTCCCCCTCCAGGGTCAGATCTGCAATACAGCTGCAGCTGATTCTTATGTCTTGGAGCCTAGTTCGCCAGAGACCTGGGTTCTGTCAGTTTCCTGTAGACCTTGGACTTCGCCATATCTCCTGTCCTCAAGTTCAAAGTCTCTAGTAGCAATGATATTATTGCCTCCCCACTCCTTTCAGGCTGCAGTTTCTACCTGTCTCCGCTTCATCTCTCACTCCCTCCAGTGAAGATAACTTTTTTTGATCTGCTTCTGTGCCTTTCACCCCTCACCCTACTCCAGGAGGTCTTTCCTAATTTTAAGTGGAGGAAAGGTACGTATGCAAATTAGGATATGTACCTGAATCATCTTGACCGTGTGTGTGTGTGTGTGTGTGTGTCTGTGTGTGTGTGTCTGTGTGCGTGCGCGCGCGCTCAGTCGCTCAGCCACGTCTGCCTCTTTGTGACCCCATGGACTGAAGCCTGCCAGGCTCCTCTGCCCATGAGATTTCTCAGGCAGGAATACTGGAGTGGGTTGCCACTTCCTCCTCAGGGAATCTTCCCAGCCTAGGGATCAAACCCACGTCTCCTGCATTGGCAGGCAGGTTCTTTACCACCGCACCATCTGTGAAGTTCCCCATGTCGACCCTACTATCCCCCAAATCTAAGCAGAATACCATTGACTCAATCAACTCAGCTGCTTTATCATTTTAAGACATAATGCATTTTGAAGACAAGGACCATTCAATTCAAATATGCATGTATCAGGCTTCCCTCATGGTCTGGTGGTAAAGAATCCACCCGGCAGTGGAGGAGACACCAGTTTGATCTTTGATCTGGGAAGATCCCACATGCCATGGAGCAACTAAGCCTGTGCTCCAAAACTATTGAGCCTGTGCTCCAGAGCCCAAGAGCCACAACTACTGAAGCCCTGACCCTAAAGCCCGTGCTCCACAACAAGAGAAGCCATCTCAATGAGAAGCCTGAGCACCGCAGCTAGAGAGTAGTCCCTTCTTTCCACAACTAGGGAAAGCCCAAGTGCACCAACAAAGACCCAACACAGTCAAAAATAAATACATAAATAAAACTTAAAACAAAAAACAAATATGCATCATTTCAATTTACATGGTCATATGATGGAATGCTACTCAGCAATAACAAGGAAACAACTACCTATACACACAACAAGGATGGATCTCAAAATACCTCTTGCTGCTGCTGCTGCTAAGTCACTACAGTTGTGTCCGACCCTGTGCGACCCCATAGATGGCAGCCCACCAGGCTTCTCTGTCCCTGGGATTCTCCATCTCTTAAGTGACTGTAAAAGAAGACTTGAACTACTGGTTTGGTACTATTTATATGAACTTCTGGTATAGTCAAAGTAACCTATGGGGGAAAAAAATCAGAACAGTGGTTATCTCTGGGAAGCAGGGGTGGGTTGGGAGTGGGAATTGCCTGAGAAAGGGCATGAGGGAACTTTTTGGGGTGATGTTCATGTTATATATCTTGATAAGGACTAGGGTTAGGAAAGTTATGACCAACCTAGACAGCATATTGAAAAGTAAAGACATTACTTTGTCAATAAAGGTCTGTCTAGTCAATGCTATGATTTCTCCAGTGGACATGTGTGGATGTGAAAGTTGGACTATAAAGAAAGCTGATCGCCGAAGAATTGATGCTTTTGAACTGTGGTGTTGGAGAAGACTCTTGAGAGTCCCTGGGACTGCAGGGAGATCCAACCAGTCCATCCTAAAGGAGATCAGTCCTGGGTGTTCATTGGAAGGACTGATGTTGAAGCTGAAACTCCAATACTTTGCCACCTAATGCGAAGAGCTGACTCATTTGAAAAGACCCTGATGCTGGGAAAGATTGAGGGCAGGAGGAGAAGGGGACGACAGAGGATGAGATGGTTGGATGGCATCACTGACTTGATGGACATGGGTTTGGGTGGACTCCGGGAGTTGGTGATGGACAGGGAGGCCTGGCGTGCTGCGGTTCACGGGGTCGCAAAGAGTCGGACATGACTGAGCGACTGAACTGAACTAACAGATGTAACAGTTATCAAGGAAGATTGGTGCATTTCATTGGATAAAATACTCAAAAGACAAAAAGAATTGTAAACAAATACTGAACTCTAGTTTATGATATGTATGCTAACGTTTTGGGGGCAAGGTATATTTAGTGTCTGTTATTTACTTTGAGATGCATCAAAAATGTAAGATGGAGGAATTCCCTGGTGATCCAGTAGCTAGGACTCAGCACTTTTACTGCAATGACCCAGGTTCAATTCCCGGTCAGGGAACTAAGATCCCACAAGCCACGCAGTGTGGTCAAAAAAAAAAAAAGTAAGATGGCTTAGGGTTGTATCAAGGGATAAAGATGTGGTAAACAGGATAGTAAAGTGTTCATTGTGGCTTCCCAGGTTGCTTGGTGGTAAAGAATCCACCTGCCAATGCAGGAGACAAAGGAGACTTGGGTTCAATCCCTGGGTCAGGAAGATCCCCTGGAGGAGGCATGGCAACCCATTCCAGTATTCTTACCTTGAGAATCCCATGAACAGAGGAGCCTTGTGGGCTACAGTCCATGGGGTTGCAAAGAGTCACACATGACTAAGCACACACACACACAAAGTGTTCATTGTAGAATCTAGAAGGTACTGTAAAACTCTAACTTTTTAAAATGTTTGCAGAGCTTTGTGATAAAATGTTGGGAAAATATATATTTATCAAGCACCTTACCAAATGCAGGGAATATAAAGATAAATAAAATTCACGAAAGAGTTTAGGCTTCAGGTATCAGGTAATAAAGCTGAGAACAAATTTGAGCTAATATCGATGCAATCTTGGGCAAGTCACTTAAGGCAATGACTTATGTCATTTTTTAAAAAATACAGATAGTAGTAACTGCCATTTAAGGCATGGGAATTAAATGAAATACATATATATACCTTTCATAAAATGCCTAGCCCAGACTAAGCCCTCAAAAATGGTACCCAATAGTAGCAGGGCACAGTCCTGCCATCTAAATGGGATGGTAGAGAGGGTGATGAAGTACACAAATGACTATCAGCACCAGTATGACAAAGTAAGTCTAGACATAGAATCTTTTTTTTTTTACTGTGATGTGAGGCACACAGGATCATAGTTCTTTGACCAGGGGTTGAACCTGTGCCCCCTGCATTGGAAGCTCAGAGTCTTAACCACCAAAATGCCAGGGAAATACCTAGACAAACAATCTTAATGCTGGACAGGACCTTTGTGTATGTTAAGTAAAACCTAAAGAAGTAAAGGCAATCCAGTGAGAACAGGGCCAAGCTGGATCACACTGGCTCAAGTCCAGAGGCCCCATAAAACTATTGCCAAGATAAGAACAAGCAGTTCATAGTTGCAGAAATATAAATGGCCAAAAACATGAACAGGTATTCAGCCTCAATAATAATCACAGATGTGTGAAATAAAACAGAGATATATTGTGTTCACTTAGCAATTTTAGTAAAAAGTACCAAGATTAATAACATCAATCGGAAGATGAGAAGCAGGGTGTCTCATACATGTTGATGAGAATATAAATTGATATAAGAAGGGCAGGTTTGTGGTATCTATGAAAATATTTAAAGATATATATTCCTTGATAGGGCAATTCCATTTATAGGACATCTATAGATATATTCACACAATAAACAGGGTTAATCTTTGCAGCATTGTTTGTAATAGCAAAATTCTGTCGCTCTAAATATCCATCACTAGGGTAACAGCTATAATTATAGAACTAGACAGTTATTTAAAAGAATGATGTAGATTTGTGTATACTGACCTGGAAAGATTCTATACTCTCTTGTTTAATGAAAAAAGAAAGCTGCCAGATAGTATATAATTTTTACTAAGAACTTTTAAGCTATGTATATGTGTACGTATATATACACGTGTATTATGTATAGTATTGCCACATGGATAGAAAAATGTATACTCTGGGAAAGAGACAAAGATTTTGGAAAACTCAAAGGAGACTTCTGTGTTTTGTCTCTATTGTTTTAATTATTGACAGTGAGAATATTTAGCTGGTAGGGGTACGTGTGTGTGCGCCTGCATGTGTTCACTTAAGCTTAGGGCCTTTAGATAGTGGGATTATGTATAATTTTTCTTCTTCATGCCCTTTATTTCCCACAGAAAGAAAATTTATATAAAATTCTATTTATAAGTATTAAACTATAAATACATAATATATAAAATATTTATGACAAGCTTTTAAAAAAATAGCCTGGAAAGATCCATTACACAAATATATCCGTGATTTTCTCTGTGGAGTAGTGGCACAGAAGGGTAACACCTGTAGACTTGCTACAGATGGGACCTTTTTTTAGCATGTTACTTTTGTGATTTTAGAGTTCAGAAGAGGAAAAAGGAAGGTTTGACAAAGTAGTAAGCAATCCATTTAGCGTTACCGCTGTAAACGGGTTTGCAAGGGCAAGTTCAAAGCTTGCTTTCTTATGCTTTGAAAAAAGTGACTTGAGGGACTTGGTTAAAATAGGTCTCATTGGTGTCTTGTGGCTTTAAGTCGGGAACAGATTTAAATGGGTCACCCTGCAGCTGGCAAAGCAGAAACCCCTAGGAAATGGAAACTATAACGTTAGAATCCCAAGACAGGGCGCCCAGACTTGGCTGCTGTGGGTGGATACTTAAAACGGTCAGTGCCCCCATTCTCACCCCCCGACCGCACTCATAAATAAATACAAAGGAAATACTTTCCCAAGAGAGCCGGCCTCTCTCGCTCGGCCTCTGACCTCCCTGAGCGGCCGTTTCCTACGGCCCCGAGGCCTTGATGGGGCGCTGACCGGCTCACCCGCCCGCACCGAGCAGTCGCGTGAGTGGCCCGGGGTGGGGGGCTCCCCTGGCACCTAGCCGGCCCGGGACAGCGCAGGGAGACGCCTGTCGCCGCCGCGGAGCTTCTTCCTGGCGGTGCTGCCGAGCCCGCTGCGCCCCGTGACTCACGGCCGGGTCACACGGAGCTTATCTGGCTCCAGGTGTGCTCGCTCCCTCCGTCTGCACGCTTCTCACATGACATCAGCCAGCCGGCCCGCCCGCCCGCCCGCTCCCCGCCCAGCCCGCAGCCGCGCGGGGAACCTCGGCCCTGGCACCTCCAGGCGGCCCGGTCCGGGGCAGCCGCGGCCCCGCGGCGCCTCCGCAGCGATACCGTCTCCCCTGGAACGCAACCATCCCGCGGGTCCCGGGAGAAACGAGTACGGGAGCGATGCCAGCAGCCCCGCCAGGTCCCCCGCGGCTCTACCAGGTGCGCCTCCTCGGCCCCACGCGGGGCCTGCCGCAGCCCGCAAGGCACTAACCTCAGCTGACATCCCCACACCCCACCTCCGGGGTGACCTTGAACCAGTCCCGTCCTCTCTCTAGACCTCAGCTAGTCCAACTCCAGAATCTCCAGGGGCCTGAGACTTCAGATGTGGCCTTTGCCGAAGAGGTATTCAGTTCAACCACACTCGGCAGGTTCGAATCCCGCTCTCCCGCTGACTGGCTGCGTGACCAACAGCCCAGTTATCCCTCATCTCTGAATACTAGAGAATAACAAAAACAATTCCTTGTGAGTGACTCTGAAGTACTTGGCTGAGAGAAAGGGCCCTGGGCCCTATAAAATCGTCAGTCCACAATTTAAACTGCTGCCTGACTATAAACTATTTGAAATGTCAAGGGAATGTGTATAATTTACAAGCCACACAATTCCTACCTCAAGAGAAAAGACAGGAAAGTGGGGGTGGGGGGTGGGGTTTTCAGGTCAGCTCCCCACCCTTCCCAACCCAGCTCCCACCACTGCACCACCTCACCCTCTAATTTAGGCTGCCTCAAAAAATGGTGAAGGGGGTGGGGCTGGGAGGTGCAGTGAGCAGACCATAAAGAACCCCAGGGCCTGATGCAAAGCAGAACTTAAAAGCTCCATCAAGCCCCCAACCCAAGTCCCCGGGAAGCCTGTTAATCATAGCACAGCGTGGGCTGGGCCTTCCCATCCCCTCGAATGTTTAAACTACATGGGGCCAGAGCCCCTTGGCTTTACCCGCCACATCCAGGGCAGGCCTAGGACAAGGCCTGGGCCCCAGGGCCACCCACAGGACCCTGCTCACTCTGATGCTCTGGCTCCAGTCTGCGGTGTCCACTCCAGGTGAGGGAGGTCTGGCAGGGGACTGACCCCTGGTTGAGAAAGAGTCAGCACAGCCCTGCTGCCCTGGAGACCTGTGACACAGCAAGCCTGGATCAAGGCTTCCTGAGTTCCAACAACTCTCTGCTCCACCCAAGCAGGGTGGATTATCCCTTTCACACAAGCCCCAGTTCTGCCACTCCCAGTCCACCTTCAGGTGTTTTTCTCTGGGGGGACACTGGAGTTTTCAGATTCAGCTTTCTGAAGATACACGCACCCCTCAATGAGTAGCCGCAAACTCAGCCAATGAAGGGGGCTCCAGGCAACAGGCTGGCTGCCCCAATTGCCAGGCAGTGAGGTTGAGGGAGCAGGCAGGATTCAGGAAGGGCATATCCACCTGAAAGCTTCTGAGGACAGCCTGAAGCATGAGAGGAAACCCTCAGGCACACACCCTGGCACCTGAGCCAGGCCAAGAGACTATAAACAAACCAGATATTCAGAGCTGCCAGGCGCCAGGTCATTGATTGTTCAAAGCTCAAAGCTCCCACAGGAAGTGACCATCAACATTCCCCCCCTCCCTCACCCCCCCTGCACTCTCACCTGTGACCCTTCTCATTCCCCTAACCCCCCAACACAATAGTTTCCCCCATCATCTTCCTGGAATTGAGCCCCAGCTTCAATGTTCCTAACCCCAAATGGACAAGCACACCTCCACCCGAGGCTATATATAACCAGTCATGTCCAGCAACCAGGAGGATATTTCCTGGAAAGTCTTCATCACAAAAGGACAGAGGGGAAGCTGGGGAGGTGGCAGGCCACTGACGAAAGAGCCAGTGAGGTCTGTCCGGAAGCCAGAGACTTCAGGAGAGTAACTTTCAATATCCCCAAATAGAAAGCAACTTCTGAGCTAAGAGGGTGGAGAACACTGAGGCAAGGCGGAGCCCATTGCCATGACAACAGGATACCAACCTGCCCAAGAAAAGGGCTCCAGACCTGGCAAGCACCTGGAAAGGCAGCCTGACCATCTAGATTCAATGTCTTGCTAAGGTGATCTTGTCTTAAGCACCTGGACGACCTTCCGTCCTGATCAGCCTAACTGCAGTGCATACACACTCAGCTCATTTAACTCTTTATATGGGGGTTTTACTAGGCCTCCTCAGCCACCAGCATACCAGGCACTCCAAAAGACAAAATGAACCCACATAAATCATTGCCATAGTGAAGAGCAGAGCAAATGCAATTCCATAATTCGGGGGGACCATCTGAGGGCAGGAAGACCTTAGGCAGGAGAGCTCCTCCTAGGAAGCATCCTCCCAAGCCTCCCTGCACAAACACAAACCACGAGGACACTGCCAAACACATGCCCCATTGGCCAAGTGACCAGGCAAAAGGAGCACCGCTTCAAAATCCAGCTGGCAATCTCCCCCATCCTCCCCCTCCCTACTGGCAGCCTCTCCAACTAATCAGCAGGACACATGTGCCTTGCAACAGGGTGACACCCCCACCCCCTACTCCACCCCACCCCCAACAAAGCCCCAATATGCAGTGTGTCCCTGCAGGCCTTGTCCCTGCAGGCCTTATCTCAGCCAGGAACAGCACCCACTCTTTACCAGGCTGGGTACCAGCAGCACCCTCAGCAGGGCGGTGCGGGGGGTGGGGTGGGGGGGTAGTGGGGATCGCGAACCTTACCACCTCCCCTTCCCATTGGTGAAGCAACTGGCATGACAGGTTCGCAGGGCGGGGCGTCGGGTCAGTCTCTCCCAGAGGCCTGGGGCAGGCGGGCCGACCTTCCCACACGTACCCCACCCCTTGGCAGGGAGAGGCGAGGTGAGCCGCCAGTTGCAGGGGGCAGCCTGCATGCTCTAATCCCCCGCAGCCTATGGTTCACCCCCCACCCCCATCATCTGTCCCAAGGAGAGGGGGCCCAGGCAAGCTGGGTCTCCATTGTTTTGCCAGCTGTCTGGCAGCTGCTCCTTTGAGAGGAGCCCGGTGTCGGCCTGGCAGTGAAAGGGTTGAAGGCCGCTGGGAGGGATAAAGGGCTCTTCCTCCGAACCTCGGTCCATCGGTCTGTCGAGGCGGGGGCCTGGGACTGGCCTCAAGAATCGCCTTTACACCCCCAGGCTGCAGCCTGCACCCCGCAGCTCGGGGCCACCTGGGCTCCCCCCAGCCCCGAACCCTCCCAAACTGAAGGCCACCCTGTCCGGCCTCCCCGCGCCGCTCAAGCAGGCAAAGGGGCGGGAGCTCGCCCTCCCGCCCCGCTCCGGATCGGCCCCGCGTCCCCGGCGCCGAGCTGCGCGGCGCGGCCAGGGACCGGAGCCGGGAGTCCGGGCCGCCGCTTCCAGGGGACAGGAGAGCAGGAGGAGGAGCCGGCGGGCCCCGCCGCCCGCCCGCCTTCCCGGCCCGAGCCCGCCCCGCCGCCCCTCCACCCCCACCCCGGGCCCGCCCGGCCACCGAGCGGTCGCCCCCGCCGCCCCGCACTCACCGGCCGCCGGAGCCCGCCCGACAGTAAGCAGGAGCCGAGACGCGGCATCCAGCGGCCCCGGCCCGGTCCGGGCAGGAGCGCAGCGCGGCGCAGCGCAGCGCCGCCCCCCGCGGCCGCGCGAGCCGAACCGAAAGGGAGCTCCCTGCTGGCGGCTCCGGGGATAAACGGCCGGCCTTCCTGGCAGCGCCTGGGCGCGCCTCCAGAGCGGGCCAGGCGGGCATCGGGCGCTGCCCTGGAGACCTCTGTGAGGGTCCCAGAGGCCCTGCCTGGAGGTTGCTCTGCACCCGGCATCCGAGGCTGCTGGGCGCGCCCAGGGCGGGCACTGGGATCACGCTGAGTGTATAAAACAGGCCCTGTCCTAGGCGGGCGCCAGTGGACTCTGCTGGCTGTGTCCAAGAGGCTGCCTTCCTGGGGCAGTGCTGAACAGTTGAGTCTTGCGGGTCACATCTCCCCAGAGCAACTCTGCAGAGGCAGAAACAGGAGGATGCGGTATGGTCCAGTCCAAAGAAGGGGCTGCCAAGAGGGCACTGGCAGGATGTACCCCCCCAGATTCCTGGTAGGCTGGTTTGAGAGAGGCATGCTTCAGGTGGAGCTGTCTATGGGGGTGAACCAAGACCCAGCAGTGATAGCCATAAGTGGGGAGCACTCCTAAAGGAGCCCAACAACACCAAGATTAACAGCTTCAGAAGCTCTTAGGAATGAGGTCTGCCCCGGGTCCTCATGTCCTGGCAATATCAGGTGAGCTGCTCTGCCCATTGAGAAGGAATGTTAGACTCTCCCGAAGAGGCCAGAGGCATTTAGAGACCAGGTTTCCAAGAAAGGGCTTATGTCTTGAGCTGAGAGAGAGATGGGCGCTTCTACAGGCGGTGTCCATACTGAAGGGAGGTACCCCAGAATGTGGAAGAAACTGAGCCGGGTGGTGCAAGAAAAAGGGTGTAGCAGACAACGGCAGCTGCCTCCATAAACAGCCCAACCCGGAACTTCTCCAGGCAGAGGTGGCTCAACCTGACAGACCAGGGAAGGGTCAAGCGAGGGGATTCAGGAGTATTAGCTGGGAGATCCTGAGGAACAGACCACACCCAGAAAGTGTATCTTGAATAAAGAAATAGCACGCAATCCAAACTTGATTCAACACACTTTTGTTGAGACCCTGCCAAGTGCCAAGGGCAGCACCAGGCACTCTGAGGAACACAGAGATATCAGATTTGGACCCTCTCTCTAGGGAACTCATATGGTGAGGGCGAGGGGTGAACTTTGACTACAGTAAGATTCACCACGGACTTCCTAGCGGTAAAGAACCTGCCTGCTAATGCAGGGGGCACGGGTTCAATCCCTGGGTCAGAAAGATCCCTTGGCCAGGAAGATCCCATGGAGGAGGGCATGGCAACCCACTTCAGTATTCTTGCCTGGAGAATCCCAAGGACAGAGGAGACTGGCAGGCTCCGTCCATGGGTGGCAAAGGGTCAGACATGACTAAAGCAACTTAGCATATCATGGGATTCACCACACTGTCATCCCTTGGATGATGAGATGATGCTGTGATGGATGGCTTACTTGGCTGAAGGAATGAAAGAAAGCTGCTCTGAGGACATGGCACTTCAATGAAACCTGGGAAGCTAGGTAGCACAATGACCATCACAGTTGCTTTCTGAGCACGTACTATGTGCTAAACACTATCTCTATTCCTCACAACAAATCTATTAAGGAGACATTATTTTTATAGATAGGGATTGAATGCATGGACTCAAGAGTCAGGTTGCCTGGGATCAAATCTCAGCTCTGTCATGTCTACCTGTATTACTCTGAGTGACTTACAAAACCTCTCTGTGCCTCAGTTTTTTTATCTGAAAAAATGGATTAAAAATGCCCACCTCAAAGATTAGTTTGAAAGTCAAATGAATTTAGTCTTCTCAACAAATGGTGCTAAAACAACTGGACATCCTCCACAGGCAAAAAAAAAAAAATAGAGTCTAGACACATACCTTACACCCTTCACAAAAATTAAAATGAGTCATAGACCTAAACATATCCACAAAGCTGTAGAAAGTAACACAGGAGGAAACCTAGCTGATTTTTAATATGGTGATGATTTTTCATATACAGTATCAAAGGCACAATTTATGAAACAAAAAATTGATAAGAAAGAATTAATAAGAAGCTCAGTTCAATTCAGTTCAGTCTAGACTTCATTAAAATTAAAAACTTCTGCTTCATAAAAGACAATGTCAAGAGAATGATAAGACAAACCACAAACTGGAAGAAAATACTCACAAAAGACATCTGATAAAGAACTGTTATCCAAAATATACAAAGAACTCTGAAAATTCAATAAGAAAACAGATGATCCGATTGAAAAATGGACCCCAAACCTGAATATACACTTCACCAAAGAAGATATACAGATGGCAAATGAGCATTTGAAAATATGTTCTTCATCACATGTCACATTGTTGTTCAGTCGCTAAGTCAGGTCTGATTCTTTGCGACCCCACGGACTGCAGCACGCTAGGCTTCCCTGTCCTTCACTATCTCTGGGAGTTTGCTCAAACTCATGTCCATTGAGTCATCCTCTGCCACCTCCTTCTCCACCTGCCCTCAATCTTTCACAGCATCAAGCACTTTTCCAGTGAGTAGGTTCTTCGCATCAGGTGGCCAAAGTGTTGGAGCTTCGGCTTCAGCATCAGTCCTGAATACTCAGGGTTGATTTCCTTTAGGATTGTCTGGTTTGATCTCCTTGCTGTCCAAGGTACACGTGTCATAGAGAATTGCAAATTAAAACAACAAGATACCATTACACACCTGTTAGAAAGACCAATAACTGGAACACAGACAATGCCCAATGCTAGAGGGGGTATGGGGCAACAGGAACTCTCATTCATTGCTGATGGGAATGCAAAATGGTACAGCTTCTTTGGAAGACCGTTCGGCAGTTTCTTATAAAGCTAAACACACTCTTTCCATATGACCCAGCAATTGTCCTTGTTCTTTACCTAATGGAGTTGAGAACATATCCACACAGACACCTGCACACGGATGTTTACAACAGCTTTATATATAATTGCCAACACTTAACAAGCAACTGAGATATCCTTCAGTAGCTGAATGGTTAAACAGAGATACATCCAGACAATGTATTCTTATTCAGAAATAAACTATTAAGCCATGAAAAGACATGGTGGAACGTGCATACTATTAAGCAGGAGAAATCAATATGACAAGGCTATGTGATTCCAACTCTGTGGTAAAACTGTGGAGACAATAAAAAGATCAGGTGCTGTCAGGGTTGTGATAAGGGAGGGATGAATAGGCAGGGCGGAGAGGATTTTTAGGGCAGTGAAACTACTCTATTTGATACTACAGTGATGGATGCATGTCCTGATGCATTTATCTAGACCCACAGAACGTACAACACTGAGAGTGAACCCTAACGTAGACTGTAGACTAAGTGACGATGATATGCTGTGTAGGTTTATCAGGTGTAACAACTGTCCCACGCAGGTGCAGGGTGTTGACAGTGGGGAGGCTGTGTGTGGGGAGGTGAAGAGGGTATTATGGGAACACTGTACTTTGAGCTCAGTACTGCTGTTGCTTTAAAGGGAATTCCCTGGCAGTCTAGTGGTTAGGACACCACACTTCCACTGCAGGGAACATAGGTTCAATCCCTGGTAGCGGAACTAAGATCCTACATGCTGTGTGGCACAGCCAAAAAAATAAATAAATGGCTTTAAAAAATAAAGTTTACCAACTTTTTAAATAATTCAGTGAGTTAATGAGTAAAAAGGGGAGAAGGAAATGGCAACCCACTCCAGTATTCTTGCCTGGAAAGTTCTATGGACAGAGGAGCCTGGTGGCTATACAGTCCTTGGGGTTGTAGAGTCTGACACGACTTAACGACTAAACCACCACCACCGTCCAGTAGCTTATCAATGGTTTAGGAGATATTAATAAAAACCAATAAAACCTAAAAAAAAAAAGAGTAAAAAGGACCCAGCATATAGGAAGCATTCTGTAACATTTAGCTTTATTGTCATAACCTTCCCAACTCTCAGCTAAGGAAACACCCTGCAAGTGGCAGCATCGGGATTCAGATTGAGGTCCCCAAGGCTCAAAGCCCGTGTTTTTTTCCCTATATCATGGCAGTAAATAAACAGAGATATTAACATCTGTTTTATTTATGTGTGTCTACATCAGGGCACTTGGAGCAGTACACGGTGTTCTTAAGAGCTCCTCTAGCCTGTACCAGGAACTGATTTCAGAGACCCGGCAAGAACGAAACACCAGGGTAACACCCACAATGACTTTGCCTCAAGCTCACTTGTTTTTAATCTTTCACTTCTCAAAGGTCAGAATAATCTCTGCACTGGCTGTAAGTAAAAGTGGAGCCCCGTCCACCCCTCATAGAAAAATGGCACAGCAGTGTCCACATAAAATAGCTCAGATGACCACAGAAAGGCCGGTTTTTCCAGAAAATTCCTAAGCTCCCAAAGCAATCTGACTTGAGTGGAAAAGCGCCCTGAGCAAGAAGCCTGGTGATAATAAAAATTGATTACAACAATTGAACCCTCACTGTAGGTCAACATCATGCTAACCCCTTGGCTGGAATTGTCTCATTTTGTGCTCAATCTCACCCTATTACAGAGGTGATGTTCTTTTTTATATTTTTTTAAATTATTTTTTTCATTGGAGTATAATTGCTTTACAGTGTTGGGTTAGTTACCGCTGCACAACAACGTGAATCAGCTGTATGCATACATATATTCCCTTCCTCTTAAGCCCCTCCCATCACGCCCCCCACACACCCTACCCCACCATCCCACCAGGGAGGTGATGTTCTTATCCCCATTTTGCACATTAGAAACCAGGCTGAGGAAGATGAAATAATTTACCGAAGGCCACACAGCTAATAAATAGCGGAGACCAGAATGCTTGCTCTGAATCACGCAACTGGGCTGTGTCCAGGGCAGAGTGGAACACTTGGTCTAGCAGCTGTTGGCAAGTTCCTTTGCCTCACTAAGCCTCAATTGCCTCATCTATAAAATGGGGATAATAATAGTGCCTACCTTATAAGCATGTAAGGATAAAACAAGCAAATTCATTTAAAGCAATTAGCCCAGTACTTGACAGATCGTAAATGGTTAACAGATGTCAGCCCTTGTTAATCTCTCTGACTCTCCCCATCTGTAAAATGGAGGCTGATATTAATGTGTAAGTCATAGAGGTACTGTGAGGCTTAGGAGAAATGGCAAATGTAGAGCATTTAGATGATACTTGTCACATAGTAAGCTACTACAACATGACCCTCCAGAAAGGATTGCAGGTAGGAAAGTCATTAAAAAAAAAAAAATACATACATATATATATATATATATTTAATGTGGACCATTTTTTTTTAAGTCTTTACTGAATTTGTTACAATATTGCTTCTGTTTTATGTCTTGGTTTTTTGGCCTTGAGACATGTGGGGTCTTAGATCCCTGTCCAGGGATGGAACCTGCACCCTCTGCACCGGAAGGTGAAGTCTTAACCCCTAAACCACCAGGAAAATCCCTAGGCAAGCCGTTTTTTCCAAGCCCACAGAACGCATGTTGAATACTGTTCCTTAAAATGCATTTATTAGCATAAGATCCTTTATTCGTTTGCATAGACACTTGGAACGTGGGTGGAGAATGCTCTTTAGGGAACTTGAAGCTAAATCCTTGGAAGAGAGCACCTGCCGAAGGTCAGCCCACAATAAAGGAGTGTATCTCTGAAATGACATTCCGTTCCGTTCCGTCGCTCAGTCGTGTCCGACTCTTTGCGACCCCATGGACTGTAGCCTACCAGGCTCCTCCGTCCATGGGATTCTCCAGGTAAGAATACCGGAGTGGGTTACCGTTTCCTTCTCCAGGGGATCTTCCCGACCCAAGGATCGAACCCGGGTCTCCCGCATTGGAGGCAGACGCTTTAACCTCTGAGCCACCAGGGAAGCCCCAAATGACATTAAAAATTTTTATTTGGGAGGACTTCCCTGATGCTCCAGTGGTTAAGAATTCACCTTCCAATGCTGGGGATGTGGGTTCAGTCCCTGTTGGGGAACTGAGATCCCGCATTCCCTGGGACAACTAAGCCTGTGCCCCACAACTAGGGAAGCCCGGGCACTGCAATGACGAGCCTGTGTAGAGAAAAGGAAAAAAAGTTTTATTTTGAGAAAGTTCAAACACAGACAAAAGCAAACAAAATAAGACAACAACCCCCTGACTATCCATCACAAAATTTCAATAGTTATGAACTAATGGAAACCTTATTTCAACTCTACTTCCTCCCATAACCTTAAAACAAATTCCAGGTATCATATCACTTCATCTGAAAACATTTTAGTGTATCTGTCTAAAAGACAGGACTTTTTAAAAAACAAAACCACATACTATTGTCACACTTAAAATTTTTTAACAATAATTCACTAATATCATCAGATAATCAATGTTCAAATTTCCAATCATCTCCATAACATATTTTTAAAAAAACTACTTTTGAATGAATCAAAATTCACATGTTGCATTTAACTGACTTTTTAAAAAAAATATAATTCACTTAATGAAAGTGAAGAAGTTAAAGTGTTAGTCGCTCTCAGTTGTGTCTGACTCTTTGCAACCCCAAGGACTGTAGCCCGCCAGGCTCCTCTTACCATGGGATTCTCCAGGCAAGAATACTGGAGTGGGTTGCCATGCCCTCCTCCAGGGGATCTTTCCAACCCAGGGATTGAACCCAGACCTCCCACATTGCAGGCAGATTCTTTACTGTCTGAGCCACCAGGGAAGCCCAATTCATTTAATGGCAACAGGTAATCATCAGATTAGCAGTGGTTATCTTCAAATGTTATGCTGCATGCGTGCTCAGTTGCTCAGTTGTATCTGACTCTTTGCAACCAGGCTTTTCTGTCCATGGGATTATTTCAGCAAGAATACTGAAATGGATTGCCCTTTCCTCCTCCAGGGGATCTTCCAACCCAAGGATCAAACCCACATCTCCTGCGTCTCCTGCATTGGCAGGTAGATTCTTTACTACTAAGCCACCTGGAAAGCCCACTATTATACTAGTTATGCTGTAATTTCTCATGTTTGGTCAGATACCTGGAGTCACAGACATTTCCCACATAAGATGCATTATATAAGTCAGGTTTGATTTACTACCAGCATTTATAAAACCAGAACTAAGGAGAGAACTAGGTCTAGAGACACAAATATGGTCTCAGTGTAGCAAATGTTTAGTCTGCCCTAGGCAATGGCAACCCACTCCAGTACTCTTGCCTGGAAAATCGCATGGACAGAGGAGCCTGGTAGGCTGCAGTCCATGGGGTTGCAAAGAGTCGGACATGACTGAGCAACTTCACTTTCACTTTTCACTTTCATGCTTTGGAGAAGGAAATGGCAACCCACTCCAGTGTTCTTGCCTGGAGAATCCCAGGGATGGGGGAGCCTGGTGGGCTGCCATCTATGGGTTCACACAGAGTCAGACACGACTAAAGCGACTTAGCAGCAGCAGCAGCAGCAGAGCTTTGAGCAGATTTGAGTTTTATTTTGAGGGGACAAATACTTCATAGGTGGCATGGTCTTCTTTTTTTAGGAGGCATATAGTATCCTTGTCTCTCAAATGACACTTAAAAACATTAGAAATATATGATTAACTTTATTAGAAGTATAATGATATGAAAAGAGCCCATCCCTCAACAGATGTATGGATAAACAAAATGTGGCATTTATACAATGGAATATCACTCAGTCATAAAAAAGAAGGAAAAATTCTGACACAGGCTGCAACATGATTGAGCCTTAAGGACATTATGCTAAACGAAAGAAGCCGTATACAGAAGTACAAATGCTGTATGAGTCCACTCACATGAGGCACCTAGAATATGCAAATTCATAGAAGCAGGAAGTAGAGTAAAGGTTACCAGAGTCTAGGGGAGGAGGAGATGGGGAGTCATTGTTTAATGGGTACAGAGTTTCTGTTGGAGATGATGAAAAAGTAATGGAAATGAATAGTGGTGATGGTTGTGCAACAGTGTGAAAGTAACTAATGACTCTGAATTATACACTTAATGGTAAAAATGGTAAATGTTATGTTAGGCATGAGTGAGCGAAAGTTGCTCAGTCGAGTCCAACTCTTTGTGACCCCATGGAATCCTCCAGGCCAGAATACTGGAGTGGGTAGACTTTCCCTTCTCCAGGGGATCATCCCAACCCTGACCAATCATCCCAAGACCAGGGATTGAACCCAGGTCTCCCACATTGCAGGTGGATTTTTTACCAACTAAGCTATCAGAAAAGCCCTATGTTACTACAATAAAGCAATATTTAAAAGAGCCTAGCTATTGGGAGTTCCCTGGGTAGTCCGATGGATAGAACTTGGAGCTTTCACTACTGGGGCCTGGTGGTCAAACTAAGACCCAACAAGCCACTCAAGCGCAGTAAAAAAAAATGAAAGAACCCAGCTATTGCATAGAATATGGGCCCTCTTACACAACTTTGGAGAAGGAAATGGCAACCCACTCCAGCGTTCTTGCCTTGAGAATCCCAGGGACGGGGGAGCCTGCTGGGCTGTTATCTATGGGGTCGCACAGAGTCGGACATGACTGAAGTGACTTAGCAGCAGCAGCACACAGCTTTGATGGCCTCAGTTTATATGCCTACTTTTGTTTGAACCTGCAGCCTTACTCCTTCTGTATTGATCTGCACATGGTTATAGGGTTCAGTCCATGCTCCCTAGAATTTCATGGCCTTTGCCTAACTCTGCAACAAGCAGGGGATCCACAGTCCCACCAGCCTCCAGCCTAGCGTCCTAGATTATAGACATCTACAAGCAGAGCTGTAGAGGCAGCCAGGACATGGGCTTCTGGAATTATGAGGCTTGAAATTGAGCCTATTTTGCCATGAGAGCTTAACCTCTCAGCTTCCATTCCAATAAAATTAGGGCTATGAACTCCTACCTCACAGGGTTGTGTAAGGATGGAATAAAGTTGTGTAATGGTCAAGTGCTGTACCAAGAGAGGGCTTCATGTTGTTATTATGCTAGCAGTAACTCAAAGAGGATCCAACTAGGATATAGGTTTTTCAGCTCAATAGGAAAATAAATGTCTCCGGAAGTTAGTTACTTTTTAAAAATATTTTTTTAATGTATTCATTTGGCTGCACCAGGTGTTAGCTGCAGCATGTGGGATCTTCGATCTTTATTGTAGCATGCGGGACCTTTTAGTTTCAACATGTGGCATCTAGTTCCCTGACCAGGGATCGAACCCAGACCAGCTACACTGGGAACGTGGAGTCCTAACCACTGAACCACCAAGGACGTCCTGGTGGGGTACTTTGCAAGCTAAACTTTTCTTGACCTCATTCTTGGTGATGTCAGTAGTAGAGCAACAAGCCATTAATGCCAACACTGAGGGTTCCCTGGAGATATGGGATTTTTCAGTGTCAAAACAGAAAGTTCCAGGCAAAATGGGACAAGTTAGTCACCCAAACCATGACCTACCAATTGCTAATGTAGGGACTGCCTCTCAGGCTTGCTCACCACTGCCTGTTTGACCTGCCTTTTCTTCTCAGCTTGGCCTCTAGAGTCTCTTCTTCTGAATCTCTTTGCTGGACATACTTCTGTTGGCCTTTCCATGTTGGTGCTTCCTGGGATTTCTTCCTTGTGTTCTGTTCTTTGGATCTTGCACCCCCTCCTTAGGAGAACTTGTTCATTCCCAGGACCCCCAAATACCTCCCAAGCCATGGATAACTCACAGATCTCCATGGCAGACATCACACTAGAGGGCTTGGTACTTTCCGCATCTCTTGCAAATACTTGTAAACTGTATCCCAAGCCAAGTGTGCAAGCCTTCCTCGCTGACTTCTTCCTTTTGGTTGATGACTCTAACCCTCGGTCAGTAAAGCCAGAAATCCACTCTCCCTGCCTCCTCCCTCCCCCTGCATCCCCTCCTTCTCAGACCTCATGTCCTATTGGTTCTTCTCCTTAAATATCTCTCCAGCCTGCATCGTTTATCCATCCCCACTGCACTGCCTCAGTTCAGGCCTCATCAGTTCTTGACCAGACAATTGCAACAATCTCCTCGCAGTCACCTGCTCCCTCCTCCCCTCTGACACATCTTCCAGTGATGTTCCTAAAATACCAACTCGATCATGTCACTCCCTGGCTTGGAATTCTTCAAAGGTTTCCAATGGCCTAGTACAGGGATCAGCAAACTTTTTTGTAAAGTGTTTGATAGTAAATATTTTAGGCTTTTCACATGTCTCAACTAGTCATTTCTATGACTGCAGCGCAAAAGCAGCCTTGGACAATATAGAAACCAATGATCATGGCTGTGTCCCCAAAACAGTTTATTTATAAAAACAGATGGTGGGGACTTCCCTGGTGGTCCAATGGTTAAGAAACCTTCTGCTAATGCAGGGGACATTAGTTCGATCCCTGGTCTGGGAAAATTCCACATGCTGTGGGCAACCAAGTTCTTGTACCACAATTACTGAGCCCAAACTTTAGAGCTACTGAAGTCTGTGTGCCCTAGAGCCCATGCTCTGTGACAGGAGAAGCCGCTGCAATGAGAAGGCTGTGCACAGCAACTAGACAGCAGCCCCTGCTTGACACAACTAGAGAAAACTTGAGTGCAGCAATGAAGACCCAGTGCAGCCAAAAAAAAGGTGTGGGCCAAATTTGGCCCAAGGACTACACTTTGCTAACCCGTGGCCTAAGGAGTAGTGTCCAAGCTTACTAACATAACCCAAAGGCACTTTTTGCCTTTCATTGTTGTTCATGGCGGTCCAAAAATCAGAGACCTCACTTTGCCGAGAAAGGTCTATCTAGTCAAAGCTATGGTTTTTCCAGCAGTCATGTGCGGATATGAGAGTTGGACCATGAAGAAGGCTGAGCGCCGAAGAATTGAAGCTTTTGAATTTTGGTGCTGGAGAAGACTCTTGAAAATCCCTTGATCAGCAAGGAGATCAAATCAGTAAATCCAAAAGGAAGTCAATCCTGAATATTCACTGGAAGGACTGATGCTGAAGCTGAAGCTCCAATACTTTGGCCACCTGATGCAAAGAACAGACTCATTGGAAAAGACCCTGATGCTGGGAAAGATTGAGGGCAGGAGGAGAAGGGGGTGACAGAGGATGAGATGGTTGGATGGCATCATCAACTCAACGGACATGAGTTTGAGCAAACTCCAGAAGATAATGAAGGACAGGGAAGCCTGGCGTGCTGCAGTCCATGAAGTCACAAAGAGTCAGAAACAACTGAGTGACTGAACAACAGCAAAAAGCACTAGCTCACTCCTACTCAGGACCTAGACACCAGCTGCCTGAAGCCCGAGGAGAATAGCTTCCACTGCAGCAAGCAGGACTCTAATTAGACCTTGCAAAGAACTTTCATAGCTGTTAAATGATTGTTAAAAATTGCCCCAAGTTGTGGAAGGAGACAGAGGAATACCATCTCCTGTGGTTTTCTGACACGCTTCAGACGAAGCCCTGTTCGGCCACTCCTAATTCTGGCCTAACAGTACCAGGATAAATCAGGATAGATGCATCAAGCCGCTATTCCATGCAAAGCACTGTTAAGAGCAGAACTGTGTGTCCTCTTTTCACAAAGCACAGCACCTCTCCCCCTCCTGCGACTGAGATGCAAAGACATCAGAGATACGTGCAAAGTCACACAGCAGGATGGATGGAAATAACCACTGAAGACCATGGTCAAGGGGAGTCATAGCAGTGTGTAACTAATTGTCGAGTGGAATCGTCATGGAGGCTCAGAGGAGGAACAGAGCAGAGGAGGAGTCAAGGAAGGCTTCACTGACAGAGGCTAGGATCTGAGCCTATAATAGTAGAATTTAGATGGTAAGAGCACTGCTTGCTAAGGAACATTGTGCACCTGGCACTTCATTTACATTATCTTGTTTAATCCTCACAACAACTCTGTGAAGAGGGTATTATTAGTCTCTCTTTCTTTTAAGATTTTTTTTTTTTTTGATGTGGACCTCTTTTTAAAGTCTTTATTGAATTTGTTACACTATTGTTTTTGTTTTGTGCTTTGTTTTTTTGGCCAAGAGGCATGTAGGATCTTAGCTCACCAACCAGGGATCGAACCCACACCCCCTGCATTAGAAGGTGAAGCCTTAACCACTGGGCCCCCAGAGAAGTCCCTGTCAGTCTCTTTTTTATACAGAGGGAAACTGAGCCCCCAAACCCCTAGCTGCTTGTCCTAGATCACACAGTCAGTGAGTGGCAAAGCAGGGCTGGAACCCAGTTAGTTTGGTCCTGAAGCTGACCAGGGCAGAGCTCCCCAGGAGGGACTGGAGCAAAGGGTGGGAAGAAAGTCCAGGCATGGCCCCTAGCATGGCTGGAATGGGAAAGAGTTGGGGCTGACTCATAGAAGATGCTGGATGCCAGCTTGAGGAGCTTCAAGTGGTTAATTCAGCTGGAGCGCTGACCAGGAGGCAAGTGCTGGTTGGAAGGGAGGGAGGGGACCGTTCAGGCAGGAAGGTGCTGAGCAGGTTCAGCAATGGCAGTGAAGGCAGGTCTGAGCCAGGGAGGTGATGGGGGGACTGGAAGGAGGGGGACAGCGTAGGAGAGACTGGGAAGGAGGATCTGTGTGGGGACTTGGCTAACAATAGCCATAGGAGCAAGTGAAGGAGGAATTAGGAATTGATTTCACAGTTCTGGGTGCATCAGACAGCAAGGCAAAAGCAACTCTCCAGAGAGCTAAGCTTAACACAATGGATAGGGACTGCCCTGCTGGTCCAGTGGCTAACACGCCGAGCTCCCAAAACAGGGGGACCGGGTTCAATCCCTGGTCGGGGAACTAGATCTCACATGCCGTAGTGAAAATCAAAGATCCTGCAAGCTGCAACTAAGACCCAGTGCAGCTAAATAAATAAACATTAAAAGAAAAAAAAATACAGTGGCTAATGTTTATTGCAATCAGCTACTATTGGCAAGTACTTTACATTTATAAACTAATCTTCACAGTGTTCTTAGGAGGTAGGGTTCATTTTTATCCCCATTTTTTTTTTTTCAGGTGAAAGAACTGAGGCACAGAGAGGTTAAGCAACTTGTCCAAAGCTATCCAGCTGGTACCTGGCAGAGCTGGGATTTGAACTCAGGCAGTCCGGACCCAGAAACCTTGCTCTTAATCACTTTGCTATCTTACATCTGTTTAGGTAATGCTTTCAGGAAGAAGCAGGGTTCTCCACTCCCATGCCTCATTCCCCAAACTCAAGGATCAGGCAGGAGAGTGATGGTCAGTGCAGGGTTTTTTGCCCAGTCAGACCTCAGGTCTCTGCTGCTCCCTTGAGCTGGTTGCCTCTCACTGTCAGGCAGTGAGCCTGGGGCACGCTGTGCTGGGGTCTGCACTTCCCCAGCTACACCTCCATGCAGGAGGGCTCCTGGAACCCTGGGCTGTCTTGTTAGAAGGGAGCAGGGGAGGATGAGCAGGCCAGCCCAGAAGTGGGAGTACCCAATGCAGGCCGCAAGAAGGTGCTGGCAGGGAAAGACCCTGCTGGCAGGGAAAGAACTGCAGCTCCACCAGGTTCAGGAGGAAGCAGCCCACTCTCACCCCCAATTAGGAGGATCATCTTTTTTAGTACAAGGGGGCGCGGTAGGAGCAGCCGTGAAACAAGCATGGAACATCCACCCCAAACAGAGGGGATTGCCCCAGCAGGAAGACCAACCCTGTAAAGGCCCCCAGCACCAGGTGGGTAAGATACATGGCCAAGGGCCTGTGTGACTTCAGGTTGGGGTCCTGGGCTGCCGCCTCCAGGCACTAGGGGAGAATTCTCTCTCCCACCAGGAGCTGTGCCTCTAGGAAGTGAGAAGACCCGAGGAGCTCCAGTCTGGATCCCTGAAATCACAAGCTTTAAGGAAGGAATTGAAGTAAGGGGAAGGAAAAGAAGGGAAGGGGGAGACTATAAAGCCCCAGCAGCCAGATATTTGCATAACTATTTCTGGCCCGCAGCAAGAGCTCCAGTTCCATCTGTGCCTGACGCCCAGGCGTGCCACTTGCTGCCTGACAAGGACAAGAACAAACTGGCAGAGAAAAGGACGCTGAGGAGGGAAGTATGGACGCAGCAACTCTCCAAGTTTCTCCCCAACACAACCCGAATTAACCAAGACAGTCTGCACGCTTAAATGCTACAATCAGGCTTCTGCAGAAGTGTTCCTGACTGATGAGATTTTGAACCTTCCAACTGTCCTGGGCACTTTTTTTTTCAGACTTACATAGCACCAGGCATGTTTTTCCCAAGAGGCCACAGCAGACTATTCACGACTTAGACGGTTTTTCCTCCAAGTTCCAGGGTCACATGTAACTTTAGTCCCCGTGGCAGGATCTGGAAGAGATAGGTCTGACAGTCCCCATTCTTGCCAGGTGGACCCTCTTTAAGGCCTCACATTGTAAAAATCTTATCTGATTTTACGTGTCTGTAGCTTCCCATCCTGGTAATTACTGAAAATATTTCCAAGAATAGTTTGGGGGGTGGGCATTGACATCCCTTGGCTTCCCTGGTGGCTCATTGGTAAAGAAACTGCCTGCCAATGCAGGAGACGCAGGGTCAATCCCTGGGTCAGGAAGATTTCCCTGGAGAAGGAAACTGCAACCCACTCCAGTATTCATTCCTGGGAAATCCCATGGACAGAGGAGCCTGGTGGGCTACAGTCCACGGAATTGCAAAAGAATCAACATGACTTAGCGACTAAACATAACAACATTGACATCCCTTACCACCATCAACCCCATCTTTCAGGCTCCCAAATGCACAATCTAAATAGACTAGCAGCTTGGTTTATTGTGCTAACTCAGGGGCTAGATAGGACTCCAGCCTTCACCACTGACTTCCTTGCCTTCCCTCCCCTTGTCTCCTAAACAGGATCCTGGGGCTGTCCCTAGAACCTTTCTATCCCCCTTAACTTTCTTTCTTTAAAAAAATATTTATTTATTTTTATTTATGTATTTGATTGTGCCAGATCTTAGTTGTGGCACTCTAGATCTTCTCGGAGAAGGCAATGGCACCCCACTCCAGTACTCTTGCCTGGAAAAATGCCATGGATGGAGGAGCCTGGTAGGCTGCAATCCATGGGGTCGCTAAGAGTCGGACATGATTGAGCGACTTCACTTTCACTTTTCACTTTCATGCATTGGAGAAGGAAATGGCAACCCATTCCAGTGTTCTTGCCTGGAGAATCCCAGGGATGGGGGAGCCTGGTGGGCTGCCGTCTATGGGGTCGCACAGAGTCGGACATGACTGATGCGACTTAGCAGCAGCAGCAGTCATCTCCAGTCATGGCAATCAAAAGTGTTCCCACTGGGATTTCCCTGGTGGCTCAGTAGCTAAGACTCCATACTCCCAATGTGAGGGGCCGGGTTCGATCCCTGGTCAGGGAACTAGATCATGCATGCCACAACTAAGAGTTTGAATCCTGCGACTAAGACCTGACACAGATAAATAAATAAATATATATTTCTTAAATCATTGCCAAATAGCCTCTGGGGAACAAAACTGAGAACCACTGGTCTAGACTAAGCAAACTGTTTTCTTGCTTGGCACAGGGAATGATAGAGCTGACCTGCAGATTCTAAGATCCAATGTGAAAAACTGCAAGAGAGGTAAACAAGATGCTGTGACTGGCTAGAAGTCAGGGAGCAGAGCAAAACCCCACATCACAGGAAATTGAATCTCCAATCAACTGGCCAAGGTCACGTAGCAAGGACCCTGCAGTCAGGAGCAGTGAGGCCCCAGGTTTTCAGTCTCACCTCTGGTGGGTCCAGTGCCTCCTCTGAACTCAGACCTTCCAGGGTTGGGGGAGGCTGCTGGACAGACTTCTCTGGGCTTTCCTTGGAGCCACAATCATAGAGACTTATAAGAAGAACCGAGGCCTGGGAAGACTTCCAGGCCATGTCTTAGAGGATCCCTGCCCTTCCCCTAAGCCCTAGGACACAGGGTCAGAGAGTGGCAGGGCTTGGAAATGTTCTCAAGCTCCTCTAGTTCCAGATCAGTAGTACAGATTTTTCCTTTTGCCTCAGGCCCCAGTGTGGCCTGGCACAATGTCACTGATCCTGTCTGTATAGAGAACATTATTGTGCTCAACATGAATTTTTTTCTTTGCATTCATTTAAATTTTTGAAAATATTCCAATAAAATATTTTTTATCTTGATTAGTGAGTTTTTGGCATTCCTTCAATTTTGTGCCTGAGGCTGCTGCCTCCCTCACCTCACTCTCACCCCAGCCCGGCTCACTGGGTCCGCAACAGGTCAGCCTGAAAGGCGCAATTGAACGCTGAGGTCACAAATGGAAACCCGTGGGCTGAATTCTGCACATAAATGTGTTTTGACTGGCTAGCACTGTGTTTTCAAAAATGTCTTGATTTGTTGCCAATCTTTTTAAAGTCAAGAGAATCACATAAAAATCCACATTTCTGGCTTCTTTTGAAACATTGGGTGATCTAGATACACTACATACCATAGACAATGGCTGATGGGACCTGGTTAGTGTTTTTTGGCTTAGGGTAGGAAAAAAAGTGAAAGTGAAAGTCACTAGGTCGTGTCCAACTCTTTACAACCCCATGGACTATACAGTCCATGTAATTCTCCAGGCCAGAATACCTGAGTGAGTAGCCTCTCCCTACTTCAGGGGCTCTTTCCAACTCAGGGATCAAACCCACGTCTCCCACATTGAAGGCAGTTTCTTTACCAGCTGAGCCACCAGGGAAGCCCAAGAATACTGGTGTGGGTTGGGTATCCTATCTCTTCTCCAACGGTTCTTCCTGACCCAAGAATTGAACTGAGGTCTCCTGTATTGCAGGCAGATTATTTACCAGCTGAGCTACCAGGGAATCTTAAGGTAGGAGGTGCTGTCCAACTTCCCTCAGACACACTCCCCCAGCTTCTCCCACTTACCAGACCCATCTGATTTTCTGTGCCGGAGCTGGTTTATACCTGCTTACAAGAGCCAGCGGTCAAATTTCTAGAGTCAGTTGTTGAGCACACTCATCATAAAAAAGTTAAATTAGGGGACCTCCCTGGTGGCCCATGGCTAAGACTTCCTGCTCCCAGTGTAGGGGGCCCGGGTTTGATCCCTGGTCAGGGAAATAGATCCCATGTGCCACAGCTAAAAATTCACATGCCTCAACTAAAGATCCCTCGTGCAGCAACTAAGACCTGGCACAGCCAAATAAATAAATATAAATAAATATTAAGAAATCTACATGGCACAACACTGCAAATCAATTATACTTCAATAAAATCAGTTTTAAAATTAAATTATATAAACTTAGAATTAAGTACATTAAATTGAAAACAAAACTCAACTTTCTAATTACTACTTTTACTATTTTACTATTGCTGTTCAGTCTCTCAGTCATGTCCAACTCTTTGCGACCCCGTGGACTGCCAGGTTTCCCTGTCCTTCACTATCTCCCAGAGTTTGCTCAAACTCATGTCCGTTGAGCTGGTGATGCTATCCAACCATCTCATCCTCTGTCACCTCCTTCTCCTCCTGCCTTCAATCTTTCCCAGTATCAAGGTCTTTTCCAAGGAGTCAGCTCTTCTCATCAGGTGGTCAGAGTATTGGAGCTTCAGCTTCAGCATCAGTCCTTCCAAGTTTTTACTATAACTATTATTTTACCATTTTACTATTATCTATGCTCTTGAGGTTATTTATACCTATTACTTCTGTATGGTGGAAATGTTATATATTGGTGTATGACTGCATCTCTTCCCAACACTGTGTTCAGTTTGGTCATGTTGGGGCCACGAAATTGGCCACAGTAGGAGTAGTTACAACATGGAAATTGGAAAACACCACAAAACAGGGCTTGTTCATTGTGTAGCTGATTGTCTAGGCTTCAGTTGTTATTTTTTTGGGTTTTTTTTTTTTTGGCTGTGCCATGTGGCTTGCAGATCTTAGTCCTGGACTAGGAATCAAACTCCAGATCCCCAACAGTGAAATCACTGAGTTCTAACCACTGGACCACCAGGAAATTCCCTAGACTTAAGGTATTGGTGGAGAAATATTAATAATGTAGAGTAAACTTAGTGTGTCACATCTATAGCCATTGTATTGTGAATAGCACAAAAATTTGAGGAACTAGCCTTCCAGTATTTGAAAACTACTATGCAATTCAGCAAGGAAGTTACTCAGTTGTTAACCAACAAGTTCAGACAAAAAAAAAAAATCATGCTTGTCACACTTTCATCTTATGTCTTAAACAAAAATATCAGCCATAATCATGTCAAAACTACACCTATTTGGAACTTCCCTGGTGGTTAAGTGGTTGAAACTCAGCACTTCCAATGCAAGGAGAGTAGGTTAGATTCCTGGTTGGGGAACTAAGATCCCTCATGCCATGCATTGCAACCAAGAAAATTAAAAACAAAAACACCTATTTATCATGTATAACTTAAGGTTGATTACTGGTACAAGTGGCTCTCAAAAATCAATGAAAGCATTTTGTGGTAATGAATTGGCTAAATGGAATTGACAAGAGTGTGGTATATTTTGTTATTATTTCTAAATTGTGTGCTACACATTCTTTATACAAATAAAACATTTTAATAACCTATGTGTTTGTACACATCTTTCCAGGGAGCCAGTTTTTAAACATTTACCAGCACACCCATGTTGGCATCTCTTTGCCACTCTTACTCCAAAGTTTCTTGGTTAAGAAGGTAGTTACTTGCTCTTTCATTTTCTTCCCAATTCGTTGTTTCACATGATCCCAGGTGGGCAACACTGGAGCCCCTTGGCCAACAGAAAATTTCTCTGAATTCGCTTTCTTTGCAGAAACCACCTACCTCATGCCAGGCTATTCACATGTGCACTATTTGAAGTTTTCCCAATAGCTAGTTGAGATGGACATGATTATCCCCACTTCACAGATGAGAAAACTGAGTAGCAGAGCCAGGATTTAGGTCTAGGTCTGCTGTATTCTTGCCTGGAGAATCCCAGGGACGGGGGAGCCTAGTGGGCTGCCGTCTATTGGGTTGCACAGAGTCGGACACGACTGAAGCGACTTAGCAGCAGCAGCAGCTGCTGCTACCTCCAAAGCTTGTGCTCTTTCTATGACGCAGCCTCCCAAGCAAGAGACAAACACGATTTAGAGCCCACAGGGTACGGGAGAAATACCTAGACATCTCTCTGATCCCAGTTTTAAAAAAATGTCATTGAACCTGAGTCATAGACAAGGACTGCTCTGGAGCCTTCCTTCTCCTCCTTCCCATCAGCAAGGTAATTTTTCGGTCTATTCTAAATACTTTTTATGTTGGCTCTGGATTCTAGAGACCCCCAGAGTCAGGCCCACCACTTTCCTCCCTGAGAGGGAGTAGTTGTCGCTGAGAACCGGAGGTTGAAATAAATCTGCTGCCTGTGCTGGGATGCTGCAGAACTGGAAACACGCAGAACATGGGCTCTTCATCCCCAAGCTGTGGGGGCCCAGAAGGAGGGAAACTCAGAAAAAGTGACGCCAAACTGAGACGGGACTTCCCTGGTGGTTCAGTGGTTAAGAGTCTGATTTCCAGTGCAGAGGACATGGGTTCAGTCCCTGGTAGGGGAACAAAGATCCCACATACCACAGGGCGACTAAGCCCAAGCACCACAACTACTGAGCCCACACACTCTGGAGACCATGAACGCAAACAAAAGAAGCCCAAGCACTGCAACTAAGACCCAGTTCAGACAAATAAATAAAATGAAGATTTTTTTAAAAAAAAAGCTGAGACGCACAATGGGCATTCATGTTTAGAATCCTACACACTCATCACAACAGAAACTACAAGCATACCCCCACCTTCCACTGTTCAGGACCAAGCTATGTCCAGGGCCTGCCAGGTTTGGGAAATTCCCTCCGAGCCATTTCCAGGTACAGACACCCTGACAAGTTACCCATGCCAAGGCATCGGTGAGGCCTGGCTTGGAAACCACCTGGCCCCCAGGAGAACTTGGCTGCCAAGACCAGGAATGAGTCAGGAGCTGGGGCTGTTCCATTCCCAAAGCGGAAGTTCTTACTAGTGAAAATCCTTTCTCCCTGCTTGGTAGAGGGAGAAAATCCTTTCTTCCCTGCCTGGGAAAGTTTGGGGGTGACGCTTAGAAGTGTCTCCCCAGGAGAGAGCTCTCTTCTTCAGAAAGACTTCCCAGTGTGTCTGACTATCCTGATGTTTCCAGCATCTGATTCTGAAATCAGGCTCTATCACTTCCTGTGTGGCATGGGGCAATTCACTCCACCTCTCTGATCCTCATTTACGTAACAGAAGCAAAGCAGATACTGTATGGCTTCCCAGGGCCAGACTCTGGAACTTTACATTCCTTGACTCTTTCATATCCTCTCTGCACCCCTGTGGGGTTGATATTAGTACCCCTACATTGTAGCAAGGTGGACAGAAGACCGGAGAGGTTAAGTAACTTAGTTGGGCTCACTCATCTGGAATTCAACCCAGGTCTGGGTGACTCCAACTCCACAGATTTCTTTATAACTATAAAGTACTGGAGGGACTTCCCTTGTTTTTTACTGGCTAAGACTCGTGCTGCCAATGCAGGGGTGTGGGTTCGGTCCCTGGCCAAGGAACTAGATCCCAGATGCTGCAATTAAAAGAGTTCACATGCCACAACTAAGACCTGGTACAGCCAAATAAATAAATAAGTATTTTAAAATATGTTTTAAAAAGTTGTAGTACTTGACACAGCACAGCAAGAATAACTCGTCCTCTACTGCAAAGTATGGGAAATAGATGTGAACTTTATATCTGTACTGTGGTGGTGGTGGTTTAGTCACTCAGATGTGTCTGACTCTTGCGACCCCATGGACTGTAGCCTGCCAGGCTCCTCTGTCCATGGGACTTCCCAGGCAAGAATATTGGAGTGGGTTGCCACTTCCTTCTCCAGGGGATCTTCCCCACCCAGGGATCTGCATTGCAGGCAGATTCTTTACTGTCTAGGCCAGCAAGGCCAAAAAGCAACTTTATGCCCGAGGCATCATTCTCTGAGGCAACGAGCACAAGACAACCCAGCTCCTTGAAAGGTGGGCAGTGGTGGGTGAGCTGTGAAAAACATCAACAGAAGGGGGGGAAATGTATAAGATCTCAGAAAAAATTACATCAACAATCTTATACAAACTTACTATTCTTCCAATTCTCTTTTCCTTAGAGGCAGAGATACAGCCTTGCAGGGCTTGGTACTAGCATAGCAGGAGTATCGATAATGATAAAAATGACTTACTATATGTTGAGGTGCACTATGATAAGTGCCGTATTTGTATTATTCCATTGAATTCTCATAAAAATCCTAGGAGACAGTTCTTATTATCCCCATTTTACACAAGAAGAAATTGACCCTCAGAGAGCTGTGCCCCTAGATCTAACAACATGTAGGTGAGGAGTCTGGCTCTCAGTTTTCTGACTCCAGAGATTGTGCAGCAACCACTGGGCCACACTGTCCAGATGCACCATAAAGCCTCAGGAGTTAGCTGACCAGTATCATTCAGGCTGCTTACTCACCAGCATCAAGAAATATTGTATATGAGCAAGTCAGGCACCTTCCCAGGCGAGGATGTAATGGAATGTTGACGAGAACTGGTTTCACCTGCAGAAGCAGGAAGTTGGCTAGGAGGGAGGTTACTCCCAAGGACCGAAAGACCAGACCATAGGTCCTTGGCCAACCTGGCACTGGGGTCCCCAGGCCTGGCTCAGAAGCATTGCTGGGATTCCAGGCTGGACCCACCACCAGCCTGTCTTCTCTCTCTTCTGCAGAATGCTGGGAAATCACTGCACTAATTCAGAATCTCTTCATCCGTCTGGAATGTGGGTACCAGAAAGTGGTGTCAGATGAAGCAAGTGTGAGCAGTCTGGTCCCGGGGTCAACCTCAACCAAAGCTTCACATTCCAGGTCCAGCTGCTCCCTGGATGTACACACACACAGAGTGACAGAGATTGCTAATCTTCCCCTAATATGAGATTCCTTTTCTTCTATAGTGATAAGATTTTTTATTAATACCTAGGCAATATCTACCCAGACTAAAGATCTCATTTCCCAGTCTTCTTTTCAGAGAGGGTGGTCATGTGACTATGTTCTATGGATGTGCATGGAAGTGCAAGTGCAACTTCCAGGTAGAGCTCAGCTAGGTGGTTTTGTACTACTGACTGAGGTCACCTGGTGGTATTCAGGTGGTGCACGAGTTGGCTTGGAATGTCCAAGTCAGCATCACTCACATGTCTGGCATCTTGGCAGGGGCAGCTTTTAGGGAAAGGTTCCTGTGGTATAGTCTTTCGGAGCACCCCTGTGTGACCAGCGTGATAACCTCGGGAGAGTTGGACTTCTTACATGGTAGCTCAGGGCTCCGAGAGCAAGGCTTCCAAGGATCCAGACAGACACTCCATGGCCTTTTACAGCTGAGCCTTGGAAATCACTTGACATCATTTCTGCTTATGCTATTGGTTAAAGCAGTCACAAGCTCACCCAGAGTTGAGGAGAAGGGTCACAAACCTATACTTCTCAATGGGAGGAGTGTCAAAGAATTTGCAACCTTTTTTAAAAGCACCCCAGCCCTAGACCACTAAGTCTGGACTTGCAGTCAAAGAAAAAAGAAACTTCTGTCTTGTTTAAACCAGACATATTCACAAAATGCAGTGCACATACAGCCCACAAGGCATGGGGGTTGGGGAGGGTGAGCAGATAGTGAAATCTCATAGGATTAGAACTGTTCATTTACTCTCGTTTATTCACTCAACAAACCAAGCTCAGTAGCTCTCTCTCCCCAAAGCTCTTATCTCATTCCATACTTCCCCCATCATAACACTTCCCATGATCCACTGTCATTACCCATCCTTGCTCTGCTTATCTCATGGACCATTCCTGTCTTGTTCATCATCATTCGCTTATCACCTAGCACAGAACCTCATTAATATTTTCACAGGTTCATATTTTACCACCAGACAGCAACTGATGCTTCAGACTGCTGGGATCTGGAGATTGAGTGGAGAGAAGTGACATTGTTTAGGACTCTGCAGGGTCCCTGAAAAAGTCCCCAGCAGCTTCAGGGGGATGAAATGAAGAGAGCAGGAGGTGGGACTGCCAGGCCTTGGTGATGATGGGTGAGGAAGAAGCAGGAGTCAAGAGAGTACCCACAGGAATTCTAACTACTTAGTGGTTACAATTCCAGGCTTTCACTGCTGAGGGCCCGGGTTCAATTCCTGGTTGCAGGAATGAGATCTGACAAGTTGCACAGTGCAGCTGAAAAAAACAGTGGTACCCAGGTTTCTAATCTGAGTGATAGAATAATAAACAGTGGCATCATTTGTTGAGAGAGAAAACAGAAAAGTGAAGTAGAAGACTTGGGAAGAAGGTCATGAGCTCAGTTTGGGCTATCTGCATTTTAAATGCCTGGGGGCCAACCCAAGTGGAGTGATACAGGAGGCAGCTAGACACACAGTTGGACAGACGCGAAGACCGGTAAAGACACGCGCACACATTCTGAAACATTCCCACTTGTGTCCATTCATTGTTCATTAAAAATGTCAGGATGCCGGATCCAGGTCAGAGCCCTGGGATGGAAGTTGGCGACCTAGGTGCCAACTCCACTACAACCTGTGATGTGTTGTCTTGAGCAAAGGGTTCTTTCTTCCTGGCATGTATTTTTCTGCTTTGTTGTAAAAATGAGAGGATCACCTCTGACTTCTCTCTTCCTTCCAGCACTTCTGTGCCATGATTCTTAGTGAAATATTTGAAGGTCTATGACTTGAAGGTTATCACGCTAGACACTGACCCTATTCCTGCTTCTCACAAAAACCAGATGGACCACAACAACAAAAAGAAAGTCACTTTCAGAAGGAGGCTGGTAGATAACCCACTGGAACTCCCTGCGTCCCATCTGTTTTTCCTTTTTTCCAGTCCCTGCACCCAGTTCTCTGTCTACCCAATAGTCACACCCGGATCCCACCTTAGCCTCCAGGCTCCTTCAGCCATTCTTGGCCTCACCCTCTTCTCTACCCCAAAAGGTGTTTTCTTAAGACCAGCAAGAACAACAGTTATCCTAATTCTTCACATTTGTGTCACACTGTGTATTTCTACTTTCTCAGTATTCAGTTCAGTTCAGTTCAGTCGCTCAGTCGTGTCCGACTCTCCGCGACCCCATGAACCACAGCACGCCAGGCCTCCCTGTCCATCACCAACTCCCGGAGTACACTCAAACTCATGTCCACAGAGTCGGTGATGCCATCCAGCCATCTCATTCTCCGTCGTCCCCTTCTCCTCCCGCCCCCAACCTTTCCCAGCATCAGAGTCTTTTCCAGTGAGTCAACTCGTCGCATGAGGTGGCCAAAGTATTGCAGTTTCAGCTTTAGCATCAGTCCCTCCAATGAACATCCAGGATTGATCTCCTTTAGAATGGACTGGTTGGATCTCCTTGCAGTATAAGTGACTCTCAAGAGTCTTCTCCAACACCACAGTTCAAAAGCATCGATTCTTCGGTGATCAGCCTTCTTCACAGTCCAACTCTCAGTATACATGGTATTAATTGCACAGTAGTTGCGTGGCAGGCAATGTGCCAGGCTCTGGAATGAAGACATGGGCCCTGCTCTTCTCACAAAAAGCAGAGAAGAGAATTAGCAATGTAATCTGATGTGATACAATCACACAAGGATCCATAGGAACCATACAGGGGCTATAGAGGTGGTGTGTGTGTCTGTGTGTGTGTGTGTATGTGTTGTGTGTGTTTATGAGAATCCTCAAACCCTGTAAAGAGTTCATGAAACACCAGCACTGGAAGGGATCTCCCAGACCAATTAGTCCCACTCTCTCATTTTATTTGTGCAGAAACTGAGTCCCAGGGAAGTCAAGTGACACACAGCTGGTGTGTGCCCAAGGACACACAGCTGGTGACAGTAGCAGAGCCTACACTGGAAGTAGATATCCCAGACTTCTTTGGGTCTCATCCACCACTGTGCCCTTGCCCCTTCATTGCACTCCTTCCTAAGATCAGTCAATAATAATGATATCTTGAGCTTTATAAGTGCTAACATACTGCCCAGCACCATGCTGAACTCTCCAGATAGATTGTCTCATTTATTACTCGCAGCATCTCTTAAGAGTTAAGTCTGTTTTTAAGATCTTCTTTTATGATAATATCGAGTCTCAGGTTAATTGACTTGCTCAAAGTCACCAGTTAACATGTGAAAAAGTCAATATTTGAACACGGGTAGTCTGACTACAGAGCCGCGTACATTAAAAAAAAAAAATCACCTGATGACCTTGCTTAAGGTACAGTTCCTAGGTTCTACCCCTGGAAAGTCTTATTCCCTAGATCTCATGTGAACAAGGTGGAGCCTGCATTTTAGCCACACACAGTAGGTGATTATGATTTGGTGGTACTTGGACCACAGCTGCAACGACCCAATTCTCTTGTATCTTTTTTCAAAATTCAGAGTTTTCCTGGAGACTCCTTTCTTCCTCAGGGAAATGGCTTCAGGAGAAAGAGGGTGCACCAGGGACAGAGGTGTGCCCCCTGGTGGTCAGATATTAGAGGCCAGAAACTGCAGCCAAGAGGGCTCCTGGTCAATATCACAAATGTGAATTTTTCTACAATTCTGTTCAGTGAATGTTCCTAAGGTGCCACTGTGTGCCAGCACTGAGCCAGCATAACTCATGGTGCGCGCGACAGAAGCAAGACTTCTGAGAGCAGAATTCTTCAAGGTGGCCACTTACTTGTTTTCAACCACCAGTACTAAGGCATGGATTTCAAGCTGCAGTTGGGTGAATGTCACCTGTTCCAGGTAGTCATGTAGTCCATGGGTTGCAAAAGAGTTGGACACAACTAAGCGACTGAACTGAACTGATTCCAGGTAGTCATATCTGATAACACATGGCTCTGTATTTTAGATTTTTGCATGTCCATGTGAGCTAAGTTGCTTCAGTCATGTCTGACTGTAGCCCGCCAAGCTCCTCTGTCCATGGGATTCTCCAGACAAGAATACTGGAGTGGGTTGCCATGCCCTCCTCCAGGGGATCTTCCTGACTCAGGGATCTAACCCACGTCTCCTGTGTCTCCTGCATTGGCAGGCAGGTTCTTTACCACTAGCACCACCTGGGAAGCCCATTTTAGATCTTTCAGTCAGTTCAGTTGCTCAGTCGTGTCCAACTCTTTGTGACCCCATGAATCACAGTACACCAGGCCTCCCTGTCCAACACCAACTCCCAGAGTTCACTCAAACTCACCTCCATAGGGAGGTATAAAAGAGCTTTCTGAAGAAAGCTGAGCCCGCACTCTGGCAGGAGGATGCAGGCATGCATTTGCCATGCAGTGTGAGGAGGCCAGGCTTCAGAGTTAGACTGCTGCAGCTCTGCTGCTTCAGGCTCTGGAGTCCTGGGACAGTTCTTTAATCTTTCTGAGTTGCAGCTCCCTTGCCTGGAACATGAAGCAATAATAATTATCACCTCATAGGGTTGTAATGGGGAGGAAACAGCCTCTTAGAAGAGCACCTGGCACATGGTAGAAGCTTGAAAAACAGTACTTTTGATATACTTTGTAGTTACATATCATGGACTATGGACTTCCTAGGTGGCTCAGTAGTAAAGAATCCATCTGCAATGCAGGAGGTGCAAGAGACGCGGGTTCAATCCCTGGGTCAGGAAGATCCCCTGGAGGAGGAAATGGCAACCCACTCCAGTATTTTCGCCTGGAGAATCCCATGGACAGAGGAGTCTGGCGGGCTACAATCCAGGGGGTCACAAAGAGTTGGACACCACTGAGTGACTGAGGATGCACACATATCATGGAATATAAAAGAGATAAACCAGGGATTCTCATATCAATTTTGATTTATTCTCCATGAAAAGGAGTTCAAAGAACTATTAAGAATTCTCAGATCTGTGCAATTGAGGGAAAAGATCTATTCTAGTTTCTGCTGCTGCTAAGTTGATTCAGTCGTATCCAACTCTGTGCGACCCCATAGATGGCAGCCAACCAGGCTCCTCTGTCCCTGGGATTCTCCAGGCAAGAATGCTAGAGTGGGTTGCCATTTTCTTCTCCGATTCTAGTTCCACAGACATGCAAACTACTCCACACTCTTAGTGGGAGTGTAAATTAGTACAACATTGGAAACTTGTTTGACAATGTCTGCTAAAACTGAGTGTGTGTATGACCCAGGAATTCACCCCTAGGTATATGCTCCAAACAAATGCTTATAGATCTTAACTAAAAACATATATAAGTATTTTCATAGCAATGTTGTTACTGTTCATTTGCTAAGTTGTGTCTGACTCTTTTGCGACCCCATGGACTGTAGCCTGTTAGGCTCCGCTGTCCATGGGATTTCCCAGACAAGAATACTGGAGTGGATTGCCAATTCCTTCTCCAGGGGATCTTCCCAACCCAGGGATTGAATCCATGTCTCCTGCACTGGCAGGCAGACTCTTTACCACTGAGCCAACAGGGAAGCCCAGTTCATAGCAATATTATTTATATTAGTCCCAGAGTGGGAGCTACTCAAATATCTATCAACAGTAGAATGGATTTAAAAACTGGTATTTTCATAGAATACTACCATACAGCAATGAAAAGGAGCAAACTAGGAATAAACATAATGACATGGGAGACTCTCACAAATATGAGATTGTTTGATGTTGAGAGAAAGAAGCCAAAGAAGCCAGACACTGAAGAAGAAGTACCTTACAGCTCCATGTGTATCATGTACAAAATGGGGAATTCCCTGGCAGTCCAGTGCTTCCATTGCAGGGGACACAAGTTCGATCTCTGGTCAGGAAACCAAGATCCTACAAGCCACTTGGCACAACAAATAAATTTTAAAAGGTACAAAGCAGTCAAAATGAATCTGATGCTGTACTGAATTGGAACAGTAGTTACCTTTCAGAGCAGAGTACTGTTGTGCTTGGAGGGGGTATGAGGAGGCTTCTGCAAAGTGGCAACTAGGTCTATACCTTGATGTGTGTGGCGATCAAACAATTCTGTGCACTTTATAAAAACTTGTCATATTTTGTGCACTCTTCTCGAAGTATGTTGCCTGCGTGCTCAGTTGCTCCTCTGTCCATGGAATTTCCCAGGCAAGAACACTGGAGTGGGCTGCCATTTCCTACTCCAGGGGATCTTCCTGACCCAGGGATTGAATCTGCGTCTCTTGCATCTCCTGCATTGGCAGGCAAATTCTTTATCACTGAGCCATCTGGGAGGCCCCATAAGTATATTAGATTTCAATAAAAAGTTTACCTAAAAATCTCTTGATAGGTCCCTCATGACCAGTCACAGAATATACTCAGATCTCACTCATCACAAGAGCCCAGAGTCCTATAGGGTATCATAATCAGGAATGTAATGCTCCTCTAAGGATGGGAGATGTGGCCTAGGCTCCTTGAGCTGGAGGCAGGTTTCCTGCTCAAAGCCAAGAAGAAAAAGTCTTTTTTGTGGTTAAAACAGTTTTTAGAAAAACTACACCACTGTGCTATGGAACACAGCAAGAGGGCTCAGTATCTGCCTGGAGTCTCCAGGTGGAAAAATCAGACTCTAACACTGAGCCAGTCACAAAGCTAGCACCTGGGCCCATGCTAGATTGCCTGCTTAAGAACTCCATTCCAAGAAATTAGGAAACAGAAGTGGTGAAACCCATAGAATAATAGCACAGAGAAAGACAAAATAACCCCTACAGGAAGCCTCCAAAACCTTGAGAATGAGCAAAATGCTGACCCCTGAAGAAGCAAATAAATACTGAAGAAAATGTCATGATGGAGAGATGGCAGATGCAATAAATGAAAAAATTTATACCCCTAGATTTACAGGTAAAAGCATAATCTGAAAAAATGCTTCCATTCATGAAACATGAAAGCTGATTTAAAATAAATAAGTCTAAAATGTTCAAATACATGAAGGGAGAAGTAAAATCCGTATCACAAGTGACATATTGTCGGGGGAAAGGTTAGTTTGAAGAAGACCAAATAGAGGGACTTCTCTGATGGACCAGTGGCTAAGACTCTTCACTCCCAATGCAGGGGGCCCAGGTTCAATCCCTGGTCAGGAAACTAGGTCCCACATGTCACAACTAAGAGTTCACACGCTCACATGCCGCAATGATGATCAAAGATCACATGTGATGTAAATAAGACCTGGCACAGCCAAATAAATAGTATTTTTCAAAACCACATCTTCTCTAAAAACAAAACAAACAAAAATGACCAAATAGAAACTCTAGAAATAAAAAACATGTAGACATTTAGGTTTTTTTAAACAGAATCTAGTAGAGACTCGAACAATTAACTAGATCCTGCTATTGAGTGAATTAATGAATGGACGACAAAGATGAGGAAGTTGTTCAGGATGTCATACAGAGACATAAGGAGAGAGAAAATAAGAAAGAGGAAGTATATATGGTGTATAGGATGAGAGGGCTTCCCTGGTGGCTCAGACGGTCAAGAATCTGCCTGCAATGCAGGAGACCCAGGTTCAGTCCCTGGATCTGGAAGATCCCCGGAGAAGGGAATGGGTACCCTCTCCAGTATTCTTGCCTGGAGAATCCCATGGACAGAGAAGCCTGGTGGACTATGGTCCATAGGGTTGCAAAAGAGATGGACATGACTTAGCAACTAACACACTGTACTACTATAGGATGAGGAGTTTCAGACAGTTCAGAGAGAGGAAAAGAGAGGAAGCACACTAACAGGTAACAACGGGGGAGTTTCCTGAACTGAAGGAGGGGTGAGTTTGCCGACTGAAGAAGCACAAAATGTAATTGCTTTAAAAGTCCATATCCAGCACCTCCAATGGAATTGCAGCGCATTAAAGATAAACAGAATATCTTAAAGGCTACTAAAGATAAAAGGTAACAGATTACCTACATAGGAACACTAATCAGATGGACAGTGGATTTCCCATCATTGCTGAAGTTTCCAGAAGACAATGACATAATATTATCAAACTGCTCAGTGGAAATAACTGTCAATCAAAAACTTATACTTACATATAAAGTAAGGGTGAAATAATTTGTTTTCAGGCTTATAAAGATTAACAGAGTTTATTACTTTAACAAATTTGCTGAAAGAACTATTGAAGAATTACTATGGTAACAAGGAAGACAAATCCAGAAGAAAGGACTGAAATGCAAGAAGGAATGATAAAATATTAATTGGTAAATCTAAGTAAGTGTTTTTTAAAAGTGAATAAAATAAAGGACCAAACAGTAACATACAATATGGGAATAGAAAGTTCAGAATTAAGATCTTTATCTTGTTCAGAAGCATAGAGAAACTGGACACATTTAAGACTGTGTAATTGCTAAAATAAAAGAAACAGACTGTACACTTTTCAAGCCAGTGGAGGAAAAAAAAAGGTAATTGAAAAAGTCATAAGGCAGGAGTGAAGGGAAGAAAGCACAGAAAATCACAATTTTTTAAAAAAGACACAAAGTAAGACTGTAAATTGCAGTAAAGACCCAGATGCTTGGAAAGAATGAGGGTATGAGGAGAAAGGGACAGCAGAGTGTGAGATGGCTGGATGGAATCATCGACTCAATGGACATAAGTTTGAGCAAACTCCAGGGGACAATGAAGGACATGGAAGCCTGGCATGCTGCAGTCCATGGGGTCACAAAGAGTGGGACACGACTGAGCAACTGAACAACAAATTAACACTATGGAATATTATACAGTCCATAAAGTGACTGAATGTATCAGCATGGACAGATTCCAAAAATATAATGTTGAAGAAAGAAAGGGATTCGCAGAATTTATATGTGCTATTTACATTTATATGTATATAATTTACATGTACATTATATATTTAGTTTTGCAAAATGGAAAATTATACACAAATACTTTTATATATACTTATTTTTGCAAAACATAAAAATTATACACATATATCCTTATAAGTATGTACTAGAAATATACAAACATAGATGGGAAACATCCATACTAACTTCAGAATAGTGGTTGTTCTGAGAAAGGATTGAAGGGAATAAGATGTGGTGGGGAGTACAAAGGAATCTTTGATTTTATCTGTAAGGGTTGTTTTTTTTTTTTAAAGATCTGAAGTAAATACGTCCAAATGTTAACCTTGTTAATTCTGGCTGTAAGGCATGAGGTTTAGAGGTTGAAGGAGGCTGGGAAAGTTCTTTCTTACTTTAGAAAGTCACAGGAGCCACTCTCTCTCTTCTGATGGATGTGAACAATGAAACAGACAGCCCTGAATGCTACTGGAAAACATCCAATTCATGAAAGCAACCAGGCTTACAATGAAGCCAACACTGAAGTCAGTAAAACAAAGATGGAAAAAACCCAGGTTATTGCAACATCATTGGGTCAATCAAGCCTGAAGCTTACCTTACTGCATTATTGTCTGTGAAACAAACTAAATAATTTTCTTATTATCTAAGCCAGTTTGCATCAGGTTTTCTATTACTTCAGTTCAGTTCAGTTCAGTTCAGTCGCTCAGTTGTGTCTGACTCTTTGCGACCCCATGAATCACAGCACGCCAGGCCTCCCTGTCCATCACCAACTCCCGGAGTTCACTCAAACTCATGTCCATTGAGTTGGTGATGCCATCCAGCCATCTCATCCTCTGTGGTCCCCTTCTCCTCCTGCCCCCAATCCTTCCCAGCATCAGAGTCTTTTCCAGTGAGTCAACTCGTCGCATGAGGTGGCCAAAGTATTGCAGTTTCAGCTTTAGCATCAGTCCTTCCAGTGAACACCCAGGACTGATCTCCTTTAGGATGGACTGGTTGGATCCCTTTGCAGTCCAAGGGACTCTCAAGAGTCTTCTCCAGCACCACAGTTCAAAAGCATCAATTCTTCAGCGATCAGCTTTCTTCACAGTCCAACTGTCACATCCATACACGACCACTGGAAAAACCATAGCCTTGACTAGATGGACCTTTGTTGGCAAAGTAATGTCTCTGCTTTTTAATATGCTGTCTAGGTTGGTCATAACTTTCCTTCCAAGGAGTAAGCGTCTTTTAATTTCATGGCTGCAATCAGCATCCACAGTGATTTTGGAGCCCAAAAAAATAAAGTCTGACACTGTTTTCACGGTTTCCCCATCTATTTGCCATGAAGTGATGGGACCAGATGCCATGATCTTTGTTTTCTATTACCTACAGCCAAACTTATAATAACTGATACAATGGGGATGGAGAAGTGGAGACATCTAGAACTATTAAGGAGGTAGAATTAACAATATTCAGTCAAAGTTTAGATAGGATGGTTAGAAACAGAGAGGAGTCAAGATTGATCCTGATTTCTGGCTTGGATAACTTAATGGTGACATCATCTCTGAGGCAGCGAAAATCAGAGGAAGATCAAGTTGAGGAGTAGGAGTGACAGTGGAAATCATCTGAGCAGCTTGGCTATGTTGGATCTGAGGAGTCTGTTTGAAGCTTTCTAACTAGACATGTCCAGGAGGAAGCTGAATATGCAAAATTGGACATGAATGGTGAATAGTGTCTCCCCAAAATTTCATGTCCATCTGGAACCTCAGAACATGACCTTATATGGGAGTAGGGTCATTGCAGATGAAATCAGGCAAACTTAGATAAGATCATACTGGATTAGTGAAGTGAAAGTCATTCAGTCATGTACCACTCTTTGCGACCCCATGGACTATAGCCTGCCAGACTCCTTTGTCCACAGAATTCTCCAGGCAGTAATACTGGAGTGGGCTGCCATTCCCTTCTCCAGGGGATCTTTCCAACGCAGGGATTGAACCCGGGTCTCCTGAATTGCAGGCAGATTTTTTACTGGATTAGAGTGGGCCCTAAATCCAATGATCGGTGTCCTTATCAGAAATCAGAAATGTGAAGACCCAGAGAGCCAGCTGGGGAGAACAGCATGTGAAGATAATGGCAGAGACTGGAGTGATAAACCTATAAGCCGAGGAAGGCTAAGAATGGCCAGCAACTCCAGGGGCTACGAGAGCGGCATGGGGACAGTTTCTGCCTCAGAACCTCCAGAAGGAACTGACTATACTGACACCATGACTAAAACGGGTAGCCAAAGGAACTGTCAGAAAATAAATTTCTGTTGCTTTAAGCCAAGTTTGTGGTTATTTGTATAGCAGCCCTAGGAAATGAATACAAAGAGAGATGTCTGAATTTGAAATTTAGCTTTGAGAGTTACCAGCATAAAGTAAGTGGTTGTTGAGGTCTTGGGAGTAGATGAGATTATCTAAGGAGAGTCTAGAATGAGAAGAGAAAGGAGGCCGAGAACAGACTCAGGAAAACTGACATGGAAGGAGCAGGAAGAGGAAAAAAAAATAGATGAAGAAGACTGAGGAGGAGCAGCAGAGAGGGCACTTGGATGCAGGTCAAGGGAAGAGAGTGTTTGTGAAGAAGGACGTGTTCAATGGGCCAAATATCACAGAGAGAAAAAAAGGGTCAGTTGGGTGTGGCAATATGGAAATCACTGGTCTTCTGGGCCAAAGCAGTCTTGGAAGAAAGGCAAGGACGGAAATAAGACTGCTGTTTTTGAAGCGTGAGAGGGAGGTGAGGAAGTTGAAATAGTTACTAATTTTTTTAAGGCCTGTGGTTATGAAGGCAGAGGGAGTGGGTGATGTCCAGAAGGGGAAGCAGAGGCTGGAGGAGGGGGTAGATTGGGGTTTTGTTTTTGAGATGAGGGAGGCTTATGCATGTTTACAGGCTGAGGAAAAAGTCAGTTGGAGAAAGATTAAAAATTGCAGGAACATGACACAGAAACCAAAAAAACAGAAACACAAACTCCCTCACTGATGAAACTAGAGACACATGTAACTTCCAAGCAGGTCTTTATTTTTTTTTTTTCACTTTAGAATTGTTTATAATAGCAATCAAAATAAAGAAGTCAAAATAAACAAAAGCTATATATATATCAACATGCATGAGTTTGAAAACATAATATTAAATGAAAAAAGACAAAATTATGTATCTAGTATATATGATACAATTTATATAACCGAAAACATGTTAAAAAAAACATAGATATTTTCTTATAACTCATATGTAGTAATAGAGTAAAAACAAGTATTGAAATGATAAACACTAAATTTAGTATAACAAATATTTTTTTAAAAGTAGGCTCTTTCTCAGGGGCACAGGAAATAAACAGAGAATCCTTCAGTGTTGGGGGCATTAGCTTTCCTCAGGCTATTCATAGCGCTTGCTCTTTGCTTTACCGACAAAAACTTTACAATTGCTTAAGCCTCCTTTATTTATCATGTAACGCTCAGCCTCTTCTTGACTTTCTGTCACCATGAGTGAGTGATATCAGTTATCTGAGGCTAAAGACAGTCAATTGGAAGAGGTTCTTTTTACAAAAGCAAAACTTCCCTTATTAATGTGGCATTTCATATAGCACCTTGGGGATACCCTGTAAATCTCAACCCTATTTTCACTTATTTATATTTTTATTAATTTAACTCATTTGTTAAATATTTTGAGAAGCTTTTACATAGTAGGTACTTGGAATACATAGATGACTAAGAAGTGGTCCCTACCATAAGGAGTTCATAGTCTATAATAGCATACATAGATAATTATAACAAATACTCTTTAGCTCATGCTTTCAGTTCAGTTCAGTTCAGTTCAGTCGCTCAGTCGTGTTCGACTCTCCGGAACCCCATGAATTCACAGCACGCCAGGCCTCCCTGTCCATCACCAACTCCCGGAGTTCATTCAAACTCATGTCCACAGAGTCAGTGATGCCATCCAGCCATCTCATTCTCGGTCGTCCCCTTCTCCTCCTGCCCCCAACCCTTCCCAGCATCATAGTCTTTTCCAGTGAGTCAACTCGTCGCATGAGGTGGCCAAAGTATTGCAGTTTCAGTTTTAGCATCAGTCCTTCCAATGAACACCCAGGATTGATCTCCCTTAGAATGGACTGGTTGGATCTCCTTGCGGTACAAGGGACTCTCAAGAGTCTTCTCCAACACCACACTTCAAAAGCATCAATTCTTCGGCGATCAGCTTTCTTCACAGTCCAACTCTCACATCCATACATACATGACCACAGGAAAAACCATAGCCTTGACTAGACAGACCTTTGTTGGCAAAGTAATGTCTCTGCTTTTTAAAATATTATCAAGGTTGATCATAACTTTCCTTCCAAGGAGTAAGCGTCTTTTAATTTCATGGCTGCAATCAGCATCTGCAGTGATTTTGGAGCCCAAAAAAACAAAGTCTGACACTGTTTCCACTGTTTTTCCATCTATTTCCCATGAAGTGATGGGACCAGATGCCATGATCTTTGTTTTCTGAATGTTGAGCTTCAAGCCAACGTTTTCACTCTCCTCTTTCACTTTCATCAAGAGGCTTTTGAGTTCCTCTTCACTTTCTGCCATAAGGGTAGTGTCATCTGCATATCTGAGATTATTGATATTTCTCCCAGCAATCTTGATTCCAGCTTGTGCTTCTTCCAGCCCAGCGTTCCTCATGATGTACTCTGCATATAAGTTAATACTAAAGAGGAATTGATTAAAAAATTATTTAAGTTTTTTCCCCATTCAGAGTAAAGAAAAAGAATATCTCTGAAAGAAAGAAATCATTTGTATTTATAGATTGGTGTTATATTTTCTCTGCTATCTCAAATGCATGACAAGTAGGGTTAATATATTTCCAGCCAAGACCTCTGTTTTGAGCTCCAAATTTGTATATCCAATTTTCTACCATATGTTTTTATTTTGACCCTTCAATGTAGTATGTCTAAAATAGTACTCCTGGTATTCTTTCCTAGATCCGCTGCACCTAAATTCTCTTCCATCTCAGTAAATGGCAACTCTATCCTTCTAGGTGCTCAGGTCACAAACCTTGAAATCAACCTTGATTTCTCACTGTGAGAGTCTGTTCCGTTTGTCCCTCTCTATGCCTTCTAAATTTGCTCTGTCCTCTAAGAGCCCAATTCATGGACTGCATGAATGAGTTCTCTTTCTCTTTGACTTCCAGTTGGGTTTGACCAATAAGAGGCATTGAGGAGAGTTGAAGGAGTGTAAGGTTGATGTCCTCTTCCTTTCCCCAGCACTTCCCTTGCCAGATTGCTGTAGGTTGGTGTCACCTTTTCATTATCCTCTCTGTTGTACTCCATTTTCCATCTTCCAGGAAACATTCTCTCCCTTGACCCTTTAGGCCTAGGTATAATAACAGCTTCATCCTATAATTAACTCCTGGAAAACTACTACCTCTTGTTGTTTTCCTTAAATTTTGCCCCATATCTTTGTTAAATGGTTTATTTAACTCTCCTCAAGTTATCTATTTTAAATGTGTCACTGCCATTACTCTGCTGCAATCCACCAATCTTTCCTGCTGAAAGTGAAAGTGTTAGTCACTCAGTCATGTTTGACTCTTTGTGATCCCATAGACTGTAGCCTGCCAGGCTCCTCCATGTCCATGGAATTCTCCAGGCAAGACTACTGGAGTGAGTATCCATTCCTTCTCCAGGATATCCTCCCAAACCAGAGATCAAACCCAGGTCTTCCGCATTGCAGGCAGATTCCTTACTGTCTGAGCCACCAGGGAAGACCTTATTTTCTCCCTCATTTCCATAAGGTCTATTTACCATATACAATCTAGGCTGATTCTTTAAAAACATGTAAAACATCATTCCTTTGCTTGAAAACCCTGTTAGATCTCCATATTAATTTGAGTAAAGGCTAAAGGTGCTATGATGGTCCAAAAGACCCTACAAGATAGATACAATCTTCTCTTTGTTTAGCTTTATCTCCTATTACTCTCCTAAAGGAAAGCTTTCCGCTACTCAGAACATTTCTGACACCAAACATGTGAGTTTTCCACACCCAACAATTCTCTAGTTCTCTGTGGACACCAATTGGATGTCCTGCTGCTGCTGCTGCTAAGTCGCTTCAGTCGTGTCCAACTCTGTGCGACCCCATAGGCGGCAGCCCACCAGGCTCCGCCATCCCTGGGATTCTCCAGGCAAGAACACTGGAGTGGGTTGCCATTTCCTTCTCCACCAAGCAGATCTTTAAAACAAAAATCAAGAACTTCCCTGGTGGTCCAGTGGCTAAGACTCTGTGCTCCCAATGCAGGGGGCCTGGGTTCAATCCCTGGTCAGGAACTATGGCCCACATGCTGCAACTTAGAGTTCACATGCCGCAGCTAAAGATCCCGCGTGCCACAGCTCAGACCTGTTTCGGCCAAATAAACAAATATTTAAAAATAAATAAACAAAATGAAATGTGAACAAGGGTCCTTTAAGGAGGTGGAGTATAACTCACCAGTCCCTGTGTTTTGGCACAATGACCCAAAGAGTGCCGTATGACATCCAGAAGGGGAAACCAACCCAAGCAAAACATCACTGGTTTTTAATAATCGCCAACAAAAAAAAGGCTGACTGACCACCCTTTGCCATATAATGAAATCTACAATTGACAGTCTCTACCCAGCCATCTAGAATTTCCAATCAGTTTTTCCCAGTCTGCTTTTTCTTTCATAAGGATGGAATCCACAGATCATGACACATTTGGGAAATGTCTCCAACATAAAATAATAATAATAAACAGAAGTAAAGGAATCTGAAGAGAGTGGAGATTATGTAGGGAGAGGAAGAAAACTTCAAAGAAACAAACACATCCTCAGAGAGATAAAAGAAGATGCTGTGTCTCTGAAATAAGAACAGGATGCTTTAAAAACGAAACAATCAGAGGAAACAAAACTGGACTCTTGGACATTAAAAATGTGATAGTTAAAAAAACAAATTTGGCAAAAAGTTTGTGGCAGACAGAATAACAGCCCTCCAAAGATGTCTACATCCTAATCTTCACAGCTGGTGAAGATGATCGTACCTGGCAAAGGGCCTTTGCAGATATGATTAAGGAATTTGAGATGGGGGAGATTATGGTGGGTTTTCTGGCTTAATAGTTACAAGGTCCTTCTGAGGGAGGCAGTCAGGAAGACCAGAGTCAGAGACAGATTCAAAGATGCTATGCTATTGGCTTTGAAGTTGAAGGAAGGGGCCATTGGCCAAGAAATGCAGGCAGCCAGCCTCTAGAAGCTGGAAAAGGCAAAGAAACAGATTCTCCCCACGAGCCTCTAGGAGGAATGCACTCCTGCCTCCAGAAATGCAAGTCACTGTGTTTGTGGTAGTGATTTGCTATAGTAGCAATAGGACACTAATACAGGATTAATAGCTAAAATCAAGGAAATCTCAGGCTTCCCTGGTGGTTCAGTGGTTTAGAATTGGCCTTGCAAATGCAGGGAACACCGTTTTGATCCCTGGTCTAGGAAGAGCTACCTGACAAGAGGCAACAAAGCCCGTGTGCCACAACTATTGAGTTCACGCTCTGAAGCCCACTCACTGCAACTGAGGAGCCCACAAGGCCGCAACTACTGAAGCCTGTGCATCTAGAGCCCCTGCTCCACAACAGGAAAAGCACACCACCACAAGAGCGTAGCCCCTGCTCGCGGCAGCTAGAAAGCCTACACACAACAACAAAGACCCAGCACAGTCAAAAATAAATATATATTTTTAAAATCAAGGAATCTCTCAAATATCAGAACAGAAAGACAAAGAGATGTAAAAGTAAGACAGGAATGTAAAAAACTAGAGTATCAGTTCAGGAGGCCCAACATTCAAAGAATAAAATTTGCAGAGAAAGAAACATATTAAACAGAGGTGAGAAAATGATCAAAGAAATAACATAAGAACATTTCAGAAAATTGAAAGACATACTCTTGAAAAAGGCTACTAAATGCCCAGAGAAATAAAGAAAGATTTTTACAAAAGCACAGCCTCAGGAAATTCAGATCACTGGGAATTTTTCTTTTAAAATAAGCTTTTAGAAAGAAAAAAACTCCTATACAAAGGATCAAGAATCAAAGTGATATTATATGTCTCAACAGCAACACTGCACACAGAAGGCAATGTGTACCAGCAACTCCATACCCAGCCAAACCATCAATCAAATGTGACCACACCAAAATACATTTTTAGATATTTTGACCTTAAAAAAATGATGTCCACTTGCCATTTCTTAGGACACTATTACAGAATGTGTTTTACTAACACAAAAAGGTAAATTATGAATGAGGATACAGATTCAACCCTGGAGCACTGCCAAGGGAGTTTCTAGGATGTCAGCCAAGAGAGGTCTCTGGACAATACCTATGCAGCAGCATAGACAGAAACTTCTTCAGTCTGGAGCAAGAGAACAGAGGCAACCAGATGGAAGTCTCCAAGAGGAAAAATGGAGCCAATAGATGCTCTGATGGGTTGACTATGTAGAATATTGTGTTAAGAGGCATTTCATGAATATTCATGAAAGGCTCTTAATATAATAGCAATACAATTATTAGATAATTTTACTAATAAAATTGTTAATAAAATAATTTAAAACATTAGTCAGTTCAGTTCAGTTCAGTTCAGTCGCTCAGTCGTGTCCGACTCTCCGCGACCCCATGAATCACAGCACGCCAGGCCTCCCTGTCCATCACCAACTCCCGAAGTTCACTCAGACTCATGTCCACAGAGTCGGTGATGCCATCCAGCCATCTCATTCTCCGTCGTCCCCTTCTCCTCCCGCCCCCAACCTTTCCCAGCATCAGAGTCTTTTCCAGTGAGTCAACTCGTCGCATGAGGTGGCCAAAGTATTGCAGTTTCAGCTTTAGCATCAGTCCCTCCAATGAACATCCAGGACTGATCTCCTCTAGAATGGACTGGTTGGATCTCCTTGCACGATAACATTAATAAAATATAAAATAATGATTAATAAATATTATAAGTAAATAATATTTATAATAAATAATAACATATTAATAAAATTCATGAATATTATATTAAGAGGTTTTTCCTGATGGCTCAGATGGTAAAGAATCTGCCTGTGATGCAGGAGACCGGGGTTCGATCCCTGGGCCAGGAAGATGCCTTGGAGAAGGGCATGGCAACCCACTCCAGTATTCTTACCTGGAGAATTCCATGGACAGAGGAGCCTGGCGGGCTACAGTCCATGGGGTTGCAGAGAGTCAGTGACTAACACTTTCACTCTCACTTTTTATGAAGACGCAGAAAATTGAACACATGACAAAACTAGGAAATGTTTAACTCCAGGGAAAACAAAACATGGTTCAAGAAAGAAGACATCTACCAAATAAGAAATCGGCATGTAATGTCTAAAATCAATGAATACCAAAGGAAAAGCTAAGAGTTGAAAATGGTAACCTATGAGAAGCAGGGCTGCTGTGTTTGTAAAAACTATTTATTGTGCATATTTTTAAAATATATGACTTCAGCCACATATACTTCTGTAATAAAATGTAGGAATTATCTTTTTAAGTACTATATGAGAGAGTATTTTAAATATTTATTTTAATATTAAAAATGTTTTTAATATTTACTTATTTATGTATTTTGGCAGCACCAGGTCTTAGCTGTGGCATGCAGGATCTAGTTCCCTGACCAGGGATGGAGCCCAGGCCCCCAGCATTGGGAACGTGGAGTCTTAGCTATTGAATCACCAGGGAAGTCCTCAAGAGGGGGCTAATGAATTAAAGAAAGTTCCTAAGAGGCCAGAATGGTATGTTACCCAGGACAGGAAGTGGTAAACATCTGGGACAGGAGGTGAAGAGGTGGATGTGGAAATAGTGTTGCAGGTACGGTAGGTTCTGGGGCAGGAAGTTGAGGAAATCCACGTCTGATGAAACAGGTTGTAAGGTCTCCTGCTGGGAGTAAAGGGAGCCCAGGTGGGTGAGCAGCGTGGAGAGTAGTGAAGTCACACAGCATGTCACAGGATGTGAACACGGGCACTAAAGTGGCAGATATTAGAAATCAAAGTGAGTTATGCAGCAGAACACTATGTTGCATAAAATTTCAAAGGAGGTGTTTGAAAACTGATTTGACAGCTCTGAACCTTTCCTTCTGAAGCTGAGGTTTTCGAGTTGGAGAGATTCAAGACCGACTGTGGAGAGAGTTTTTCTGGGACATTGTGCTGGGAACCCCACCATCCTTCAGGGCAGGAGTAAAAGAGCTTCAGGTGAAGGCTCCAAGGGCTCCACTTAGAAAACTGGTTATGTGTCCCTGTAGTAAGAAATCTAAAGGTCAGAAGTTGGACTGGGCAATTGCTGAGGAATGAAGCAAAGCGAGCAGCCTAAGTAACAATCAGCCTGCATTCCAGAATTTGCTGAGGCAAAGCACGTGTGAGTGTTTCCCATGTGGATCTGGGTTTCTGAGATGGGTCATGCCTCAGAAGGAGCTGGAATGGGGCTGGAGCAGATTTAGTTCAGCAGAATTCCAAGGATGGAGGGGTCCTCCACAGAGTAAAACTAGAGGTGAACCACCAGGTGCCTTGGGGCTGTAAAAGGAACAATAGCCAGAGCAGAGGCACAGACCTGGGTCAAGGTTACTGTAGTGGAACTCTCCCAAGAACCAGGAAGTGCCCATGAGACAGGCAGCTGTAAAGAGTTGCTGGGCATAGAGTGTGAAGCCATCTTATCACAGAACCATCGAGTAAGGAATGTCCTGCTCTCCTTTCTCTCTTATACCCTCCAATCTTTGAAGGATCAGAAGTCAGTGAGTAAGCAGGAGAGAGAAAAAGAGTGCCCTTAACCTGGGTGCCGGCTTTCTGCCTAACCCAGGTCCTATCTGAGGTAGCAGGGAGGAGACTTACCTTCGAATGGAGATTGACATTTTGATGATGCATTGAACATTCTCGTTTTAAATTGAGACTGTCTTTTATGATTCAAAGTACCATCCAACTTTTTAATTACCTAAAAATGGCCACAAAAAGTCATGGGACTGCCCAGGTTTACGTCCAAGGCAAGGGAAAGAAATTAGCCCCAAAGGAAAAACATAATGAGGCAGAGGAGATGAAAATAAATTTGCTTTTATGGCTACTCACCATGAGTCATGCCTGTTTAAACAAATGAAGGGCGAGGGATTCCTGTAAACAGCCTACTAAAGAATATAGATTTTGGAACCAAAGAGAATTGAGTTTGAGATCTGATTCTGCCACTTCCCAGCATTGTGACCTTGGGTAAGTAACATAGGCTTTCTGAATCTGAGGTTTCTACTGTAAAATGGCATTAATTAAAGCAGATCTCTCGGGCTTCCCTGGTGGCTCAGATGGGAGACACAGCAGATATGGGTTCGATCCCTGGGTTGGGAATATCCCCTGGAGGAGGAAATGGCAACCCACTCCAGTATTCTGGCCAGGAGAATTCCATGGACAGAGGAGCCTGGCGGGCTACAGTCTATGGAGTCACAAAGAGTCGAACACGACTGAGCAACTAACACACAAACATATCTCTCAGGATTATTTGGGAGGATTAAATAAGATAATATTTGGGAAAACACTTTAAAACATCCAGATTCCCTCCCATTCTCCATTTTATCAAAGGATGTTGTAGGGTGGTTGGTGGGACAGGGTATGCCAGGAAAATGATCATGAGAATGGTGACTTTTTTTTTCACTGTCTTCTCCAGAGGAAAAAAGAGAAGCAGATTGGTCGAGGGGTATCATAGGGTGCTCCAGATAGAGGTGAAAGGAGACTGGCGTTGGCAGAAAAAATGCAGGACATCCCGTTCAGTTCGAATTTCAGATAAGTTTAGTGAGAGTGAAAGTCACTCAGCTGTGTCCGACTCTTAGTGACCCCCTGGAATAGTCCATGGAATTCTCCAGGCCAGAATACTGGAGTGGGTAGCCATTCCCTTCTCCAGGAGATCCTCCCAACTCAGGGATCGAACCCAGGTCTCCCGCATTGCAGGTGGATTCTTTACCAGCTAAGCCACCAGGGAAGCCCATTTCAGATGAACAACAGGTAAAAGTCCCTTGGACTGCAAGGAGATCCAACCAGTCCATCCTAAAGGAGATCAGTCCTGGGTGTTCATTGGCAGGATTGATGTTCAAGCTGAAACTCCAATACTTTGGCCACCTGATGTGAAGAGCTGACTCATTTGAAAAGACCCTGATGCTGGGAAAGATTGAGGGCAGGAGGAGAAGGGGACGACAGAGGAGGAGATGGTTGGATGGCATCACTGACTCAATGGACATGGGTTTGGGTGGACTCCAGGAGTTGGTGATAGACAGGAAGGCCTGGCGTGCTGCGGTTCATGGGGTTGCAGAGTCTGACACGACTGAGTGACTGAACTGAACTGAACTGAATGTTTTAGCATAAAAGATGTTGGGGGGCTTCCTTGGTGGCCCAGTGGTTAAGACTCTGCACTGGCAATACAGGGGGTGTGGGTTCGATCCCTGGTCAGGGAACTAAGATACCACATGCTGTGTGTTGAGGCCAAAAGATAGACAACAAAAACAACATAAAAAATGACTGGGACCTATTTATACTTCAAAATAGTAATCATTTATCTGTAATTGAAATTTACCTGGGTGTCCTATATCTTTATTTGCTAAACCTGGCTGCTCTAAATGAGACAGACTTCCCTACTGGTCTAGTGGTTGAGACACTGTGCTTCCACTGAAGGGGCCACCATGGGTTCAATCCCTGGTTGGGGAACTAAGAGAGAGAGAGAATTGAACTACTTGGTTGTGTTTGAGAGAGTGGGCTGAGTGCCTTGCAATAGGATACCTGTTTTTCTATTGTTATTGGTACCTATTTTTCTAATAGCTTCACAGGGTTCCAATTGAGAGGAAATTACTTTAAGCTGCAGTACTGAGAAAGCTATGGTTTTTCCAATAGTCATGTACAGATGTGAGAGCTGGACCATAAAGAAGGCTGAGCACTGAAGAACTGATGCTTTTGAATTGTGCTGGAGAAGACTCTTAAGAATCCCTTGGGCTGCAAAGAGATCAAACCAGTCAATCCTGAAGGAAATCAATCCTGAATATTCATTGGAAGGACTGATGCTGAAGCTGAAACTCCAATACTTTGGCCACCTGATGCGAAAAGCTGACTCATTGGATAGACCCTGATGCTGGAAAGATTGAAGGCAAAAGGACAAGGGGGCGACAGAGGATTAGATGGTTAGGTAACATCACTGACTCAATGGACATGAATTTGAGCAAACTCCAGGAGAAAGTAGAAGACAGAAGCCTGGTGTGCTGCAGTCATGAGGTTGCAAAGAGTTGGAAACGACTTAGCAACTGCAGAACAACTGAGAAATTCAGTAAGACTGAATGGAATTGAGATGTCCTCCAGCTAGTTAAACATAGAAGAAGCAGGCTAGGAGCCTGACCCCTTAGGACAGCAGCAGTCCCTTGCAGGCAGGCAGGCATCCATTTTTGCCTGGAAGCAGAGGGATGGATGAATGCAGAGAGAGCTCAGAAAAATCTGGAGGCTTGAGATGCCTCCCAAATTCTCTCCCAGTACTCAAGCCTTCTCAGGCCCAGCCAGGCCCTGGCTCTCCTACTTGTTGAAAGGTGTAGCAAGGACTAGGGCAAAAAGGATCCCCCCAGGAGCAGCCCCTCATGGGGGAGGTAGGTGCTAGCTGAACGCTGACTGGGCCCTTTGCTTTGTACTCAGCCTGCTTATTCCCAAACAACAGAAGTGCTGCTCAGCCGCCTGGTCAGCCCCATTATGCTCTTGCCAGAAAGTGCTGAGTCCAGGGGCCACCCTGGCCCCATGACCTCACCCCTCCCGCCCTGGGCCTCATCCTGTGAGGCTCCCTGGGTCCAGAGGCAAGGCCAGGGGATCCAAGCCATTCATAAAGTTACACTGAGCCTCTATCATGCCTGGCACGTAGCCCTAGTATCGAGAAATTCAAGGTTCAAATTGACCACGTTACATTTGGGGGTGGTCTCATTCTCCTTAATGTCTGGTGTGTATGTGTGTTCAGTCGCTAAGTCATGTCTGACTCTTTGAGACCCTTGGCACTGTAGCCCGCTAGGCTTTTCTGTCCGTGGGATCTCCGGGCAAGAATACTGGAGAGGGTTGCCATTTCCTCCTCCAGGGCATCTTCCCAACCCAGGGATCAAACCCACGTCTCTTGCGTCTCCTACATTGGCAGGCAGACTCTACCACTGTACCACCTGGAAAGTCCCTTAATGTCTTTTATCACCTCCAAATCTTAAAGCCCATCCCACTGGGCATTCAGTTATCCCACCTGTTCATGCAATGAGTGTGTGGACTTAGAACAGACTTCATAATCCATGTCCACCATAGATCAATGGTGTACAGAAAATAAGACAGAAAAGTGAAAATGATAGTCGCTCATTTGTGTCCATCTCTTTATGACCTCATGGACTGTAGTCCAACAGGCTCCTCTGTCCATGGAATTCTCAGGCAAGAATACTGGAGTGGGTCGCCATTCCCTTCTCCAGGGGATCTTCCCAACCCAGGGATCGAACCCAGGTCTTCTGCATTACAAGGGGATTCTTTACTGTCTGAGCCACCAGGCGCTGTTAAGATGGAATAGAGAAAAATATTGGGGAAAAAAATGAACAAACATGGTCTTTTCCAAATTCAAAGAAAAAAATTTGTTTTTTGGCCATGGCTTGTAGCTTGCAGGATCTTAGCTCCCCAACCAGGGACCCAGGCCATGGCAGTGAAATCACAGAGTCCCAACCAGCCCCACTGGCTATCAAGAAATTCCCCAAAGGAAATATTTTTTACCTGATAAATATCTCTAAAATCTTTGCTGCTTGTTCCCACTAATATCTGTGAGAAACTGGCACAAGATTCTATCTGATTTGGAACAATCAATAATATAGTTACCATTTACTGATGGCACTGGGTCCCATCACTGCCCTAAATGCCTTCATTTCCCTCCATCTGACAGCAATGGGTCAGGCAGGTTTTATAATCTGACTTAATGTCAGAGAGGCAGGGTTGCCCAGAGGAAAGATTACAGCTTTGGGAGCAGACAGACATACATTCAAGCCGCTGTTGAGTTCCCTAGCCCAGAACTTGGCTCCTCAGAACCTCAATTAACTCATCAGTAAAATGGGTATCATAATGACCTACTTCATGGGGTTGCTGTGAGGATAAAGGAGGCAGTGTCTGGTTAACAGTAAATGCTTCATACGTTGTAGTTATTGTTATTAAAGATGAAGAGGGGAGACCCAAGCTCAGTTTTGGAGAAGGGGATACAAGCTGGTTTGCTCCCTTCATTCCCACTCTTGGAGTGGCTCTGCCCTGACTTTGCTGGAAAGAGTTGGCGGAGGTTATTGGAGCTTGGAGGCCATAACCATCAGGAGGCTAGGGAAGCAGCACCTTCAAACAATGTCAGAGGGGGCATCCTACAGAACTTGGTTAAAAACCATATTCAGATGCTATTTACAAAGCATGGTGGTAGCCCTGAAGGTGGGTGATTCTTTTCTGGCTTCCTTGAACTTAAGATAATTGAGGAAAACGGATGGAGGACAGGCTGGGGATGCTTATAACTCTAGGAAAATTGGATGGATATTTATAAATTGTTTGCACAGTGACCCTCATCGTCCCCCTCACAATATTTTTGTTCATGTGTTTGGACTTTTCAATCAAACATAAATGCTCCATTTTTTCTTCAAAAATTAAAAATTGACTAAAAAAATTGATTCCATCAATTTTCATGGTTCTAACACTTCAATAGGGTGTTCAGTTCAGTTCAGTCGCTCAGTCATGTCCGACTCTTTGCAACCCCATGAACTGCATCACGCCAGGCCTCCCTGTCCATCACCAACTCCCGGAGTCCACCCAAACCCATGTCCATCGAGTAGGTGATGCCATCCAACCATCTCATCCTCTGTTGCCCCCTTCTCCTCCTGCCCTCAATCTTTCCCAGTATCAGGGTCTTTTCAAATGAGTCAGCTCTTCGCATCAGGTGGCCAAAGTACTGGAGTTTCAGCTTGAACATCAATCCTGCCAATGAACACCCAGGACTGATCTCCTTTAGGATGGACTGGTTGGATCTCCTTGCAGTCCCAGGGACTCTCAAGAGTCTTCTCCAACACCACAGTTCAAAAGCATCAGTTCTTTGGCACTCAGCTTTCTTCACAGTCCAACTCTCACATCCATACATGACCACTGGAAATACCATAGCCTTGACTAGATGGACCTTTGTTGGCAAAGTAATGTCTCTGCTTTTTAATATGCTGTCTAGGTTGGTCATAACTTTCCTTCCAAGGAGTAAGCGTCTTTTAATTTCATGGCTGCAATCACCATCTGCAGTGATTTTGGAGCCCAGAAAAATAAAGTCAGCCACTGTTTCCACTGTTTCTCCATCTATTTCCCATGAAGGGATGGGACCGGATGCCATGATCTTAGTTTTCTGAATGTTGAACTTTAAGCCAACTTTTTCACTCTCCTCTTTCACTTTCATTAAGAGGCTCTTTAGTTCCTCTTCACTTTCTGCCATAAGGGTGGTGTCATCTGTGTATCTGAGGTTACTGATATTTCTCCTGGCAATCCTGATTCCAGTTTGTGCTTCCTCCAGCCCAGCGTTTCTCGTGATGTACTCTGCATATAAGTTAAATAAGCAGGGTGACAATATACAGCCTTGACGTACTCCTTTTCCTATTTGGAACCAGTCTGTTGTTCCATGTCCAATTCTAACTGTTGCTTCCTGACCTGCATATAGGTTTCTCAAGAGGCAGGTCAGGTGGTCTGGTATGCCCATCTCTCTCAGAATTTTCCACAGTTTATTGTGATCCACACAGTCAAAGGCTTTGGCATAGTCAATAAAGCAGAAATAGATGTTTTTCTGGAACTCTCTTGCTTTTTCCATGATCCAGTGGATGTTCGCAATTTGCTCTCTGGTGCCTCTGCCTTTTCTAAAACCAGCAAGAACATCTGAAAGTTCACGGTTCCCATATTGCTGAAGCCTGGCTTGGAGAATTTTGAGCATGACTTTACTAGCATGTGAGATGAGTGCAATTGTGCGGTAGTTTGAGAATTCTTTGGCATTGCCTTTCTTTGGGATTGGAATGAAGACTGACCTTTTCCAGTCCTGTGGCCACTGCTGTGTTTTCCAAATTTGCTGGCATATTGAGTGCAGCACATTCACAGCATCGTCTTTCTTCATGGTTCTAACACTTCAATAGGGTGTAAAGCTCCCAAATGGAGATGCTGAGAGTATATGAAGCACAAACACAACACAAGCATATCAGTTGCGGCTGGAACTGGTAAGGACGCTATGTCGGTTTCATCTCTGCCCCCAGAGTCACGTAACCCCGTCACTGGATGTCATTCATTCATTCATTTATTCAGAACATATTTATTGAGCCAAGACTTTTGTTCAAAGCTGAAGATGCAACAGTGAACAAGACAGAGCTCTTACCCTCATAAAGGATGGTGTCTAGAGGAAGAAGCAGATAATTAAGCAATCAGTCTCTTTGTTTTCAAAAATATCCTTGTTTCTATAGAAAATATGTCCACATCGTTCAAAACTTGAAAAATACAGAAAAGTATACTATGAAAAGTTTTATCCTATATCCAAGCGGCAAGTTGTGTCTTGTTTCTGTCCTTGGAGTCCAGTATCTCTGGTTTCTACAGCAGTTTCCAAGCGTACAATAATCCCACACAATTCAACTCCCTGTTGAGTTCTTGAATAATTGATTATTGAAACCTATGCAATAATCAGTAAGTACAGGGTGTCATGAGAGCACTTGACGGGGGTACCTAAGCCCGTCCAGTGGTTAAGGAAACAGAATGAATGAATTAACAAATAAGTGTTTCCCTAAGATCCTCAACTCTGAGGAGGAAGCAAAGGGAAGTTGAGGAAGAACCTCCAGCCATGAACAGCTGGTGCCTTAAGCCCTTGCACAGCCACCAGCCAGCCAGCACCTGCTATGATGCTTAAGGCCACTCTGTCCCTTGCCAGCCATTGATCCAGATGCCACCAGTTAATCACACAGCAGAAACATCCTAGGGTGGCACATTGTGTTAGCATCAGACCTGTCCACTGGAAATGTTCTGTTAAATCTGAAAATGGATTTTTGGTTCTGAGAAAAGAGGGCTCAGACAAACCCAAGTCACAGGATGGAGAGATTCGCAGAGGGATTAAGAGAACTTTCCTAGGAAGAGTTCTTTCCTCTTTCCAAGCTGCTATGAGATTTTTTATAGTATCCGTCACCAGAAAGAGAGTAGGGTGATACATAATAATAAGCCTACAATGTGTCAGGCAGATAGTCTCCTTTTTATGGAGGGAGGGGGGCAGTGTTGAGAGAAGGCTGAAAGACTTGCCTGGTCACCCACCCAGGGGGTTTAGGATTGGAACTCACATACACCAGGCTCAGAGCCCTCCTCACCCACGGCATCTTCCTGCACCTCACAGCAGCTATGAGGCCTGAACAAGACATCATCCCCTTCTACAAGACACCCTCCCCTCCTCCTGGGCAGGCCCTCAAATTACCCCACACTACTCTCAGTAGGAGTCCTGAACTTCCAGGGGGCATTACTTTTACCTGTTAGTGTATCTTGGGTTTGAGAGACTGCTAAGGGCCGAAAGCAGTATACCAATATTAAAACAAACACCAAAAAAATACTTTTTGGCTCCAAATTTTAAAAAGAAAACTGCAAAATTAAAATGAATAAATATTAAAATATAGCACAGCTATAGGGAGCTTCATGTCTACTAGGTGACTATATAATTGAATTCAACTCTTACATAGTTATATTGGGTTGGGCAAAAGCTTCATCTGGGTTTTTCTGTACCATCTTATGGAAAAACTCAAAATTTTTGTCCAATCAATACATATAAATATGATTAATAAAGATTTCCAAGCACATAGTGAGTTATTTGCTTTTCTTTTTTGGTGAACCACTTTTTAAAAAATAGAGTTCAGAATTGTCATAATCCTTAATTTTTAAACATCGACAACAAATGTATACCCCGTATGAGAAGGGAGGTGCATTTTGATGTGCTGATACGACACGAGGTCTTAGGAAGGTCCTCGGGTGGCAAGAGGAACCTGGAGAAGAGTGGGGGACAAGAACTCACACAGACCTGTCCTCACATCCCATCTGCTCTGAGAGCAAGTCCACAGTAGCAGGGCCTGCACTGCCAGCCTGGCCCACAGCAGCGGGGCCTCCCTGGATTTCTGTATCCCAGGTTTAAACAAAGCCCTGGGGGATGCCCGCCCAGCAGGCTGAGCCACCAAAGCTCCGGGATCAGGAGGAACAAAAGCCAAGGGAAAGCAGAGTGCTGACAGGGACAGAGGCCGCTGGCCGCGGGGCTATAAAGAGCAGGAGCCACCAAGGAAGCAGCACCAGATGGAGACCCAGACTGTGCAGCAGGAGCTGGGTGAGTAAGGCCCTGAGGGGTGCTCTGGTCTTTCCTTTCCTCCCCCTGCCCAGGACTGGGGCCCCATCTTCCTGCCTTGTGGTCAGAGCCTCTCACGATGGCTGGAGAAGACTGAGGAACTCTGGGGGGAAGCAGACTTCTCTTGCCACCCCAAAGGAGTCACTTACATGACTGTAACCACTGCCCTAGCCACCATGGCTGGGAGGGGACTTGGGGGCCCCAGGAATGACAGGCTTCTGGGGCATGGAGGGAAGCTGGGGAGGGGGCAGAGGTAGGAAATGCTTGTTCAGAGGTTCAGAATGGAAAGATATATCACAGAGTTTACATGCATCCGTCCCTGGGCCAATACCAGTCAGAGGGAAAAGCCATGAATGGCTGTTTTGAATTAAGAAAACTGATGCACATGTGTCTGTCTTTCTTCCCTCTCTCCCTGTCCCCTCCCCACTGTCCTTCCTTCCTTTACTCTATTATTATCTTTTCTGTCTACCTTGCCTCTTTGAGCCTCAATATCCTCATCTGTAAAATGGGGATAACGATAGGGCTTACCTCATAGGCTCATTGTGAAGATTAAATGTATTCAGGCAGGTAAAGCATAAAGAACAAGACCTGGCACAGAGTGAGCCATGGCTGTGTGTGTGCCAGTCACTCAGTTGTGTCCGACTCTTTGGGACCCCAAGGACTATAGCCCGCCGGGCTCCTCTGGCCATGGAATTTTCCAGGCTGGAGTGGTTAACCGTTCCCTTCTCCAGGGGATCTTCTCGACCCAGGGATCAAACCCAAGTCTCCTGCATGGCAGACGGATTCTTTACCATCTGAGCCACCAGGGAAGCCCTGAGCTGTGGTTAAGTGTTAGCTATTATTATCATCCTCTTTCCTTCCTCACTTTCCTTCAATGAGCCACCTGTCCCACTCCTCCAACCCTCACCATCCCAATATGGGTTCAGTGTGGTCCTCCATCAATCACTCTGGAGACCCAGTTCCTGCTCCTGAGATGTTCACCCAGGACATATTCAGTAGGAACACGGATCAGTGCTGTGATGAGTGCTGGGAAGGAGGTAAGAAAGCAAGTTGCCAGAGACTGGGGAAAGCAGCTAAGTCTCGGGAAGCAAGATCGAGGCTGGGTAGGTCTAGAAGACAGAGAGTCAGGGAGGGAATGGGAGCATGGCCGTGGACAGCTGGTCAGTTTGAGGGCTAGGCAGAGCCAGATAAGAGTGAGAACACGCCTTGGTGATAGGAGGGGTCTGGACCAGATGGTTGCCAAGGGGTTTATATTGGGGTATGTGAGAATGAGGCAAGGCTATTGCAGGTGCCTGGAGGCAGCCAAGAGAATGAGAGCCACGTTTATTAAGTGGTCCTGGTATCTGTGCAGTGCTTTATCTGCATCATTGCTTCTCATCCTTATAATAACTCTGCGCATTGAAGTTTTACTGATGCAAAATGACTGAGGCTCAGCTCGTGAGAGGAAGAGCCTGCACCCCACAAAAGTCTGTTTATTGGACTTCAAGCCTCTTTTAATTTCACCTGTGCCCCCTCATCCCTCACCCCAGAGGCCATGACACTGGTGTGTGTTCTGTCTTCCAGAATCCCTTCCAACCACCAAGATGGCTCAAACTAACCCCATGCCGGGGTCTGTGGGGCCATGGAAGGTAAGCCCCTCTCCATCACATGGAAAATTGAGGAATCCATCAGGGCAGGGGTGTGATACAATCTCAGAGTAGGACCCAGAGCTATGCTTTTCCCTGGGACAGTGACCAGACAGTAAAACATCAGTTTGTAAAGGAAAGGTCCAACCAAAGTCTAGATGCTGTCTCAGGAAGGCTCTCTCAGGATGCTCCTATTTGGACAGAAGGATGATTCTGGAAACACTTGTTGGGTGGCAGATGTTATCTAGTTTTCTAGATCAACTCTTCTCCATACTGCTAGTTATCTTAAAATAGAGCAGCCCAAGTGGATTATGATGTGGAGAAATTGAGGGCCCAGAAATGAGGAGAGACTTGCCATCAGATCCCCAGTCAATGACTGGATCATGGTCTCCTCCTGACCCCAACCTGAACCACTGCCTGAAGTGGCTGGTCCTCAGCCACTGTCTCCCTCAGCACCCTTAACCTCCTCGGTGGATCAACTCTAAGTCTGGTCTAGCCAGGTTCAAAAGTCAATTTCTAGTTCAGGGTATGAAAGGGGTTTATCACAACTCTCCCTTTACACATTAGGTTTCTATAGCAGGTATGGCTGAATAAGCTAAAAGTTAATTCACAGGGAGCCCTTGGAGCTTCCAGAATCCTGGCTTTTGGGCCACACTTATGCAGAAAGCATGTTGGAATGAGTCCACAAATCCTTGGTATGTCCACAGGGCCAGCTATCATCCCCAGCAGATGATTCCTATCAGAAACCTGGCCCCACACCTCATCCCTATGGGCATGTGAACACTGCCAACCAGTGATATTACTTCAAACCCCTTCTTACCCTGTCTACACTGGAAGAGACCTCATCAGGCCTCCTGGGCTGCAGCTAGTGATAAAAAACACTGGGTCAGACACAGGTTAAGATGTTGGCCTGGGCCTCTGTTCTTCCTGGTGGACCACGTTCTAGCTCTATTCTCCCATTTAATCCCCTTTCAGATAACCATCTATGATCAGGAGAACTTCCAGGGCAAGAGAATGGAATTCACCAGCTCCTGCCCAAATGTCTCTGAGCGCAATTTTGACAACGTCCGGTCTCTCAAGGTGGAATGTGGCGCGTGAGTATCAACCTCAGCAGGATCTCAGGCCTCCTATTTCTGATCCCTTCAGACATGCAACCATAAAGATGGAGATCAGAGAAGAGATTCCCCCAGACTCTAATCATTTCTGGGATAGACGTGTCCATACTTAAGTAATCTCAAAAAAATTTTACTACACTTGCAATTCAGAAACTCAAAGCTAGAAGAAACATGAGATTCTTCATGGCTTGGAATTGGATCTGGGGGAGATTAAAGAAATACATATCATGGAGTGGGGCAGTGAAGGTAACCAGTTCTATGCTTCTGGAGCCCATAGGCTTCTGCCTGGGGTTCTCTCAAAACAAGCCACAGGCCCCTTGAGTTTTTCTTGCCTACATAAAAGAGAAAGGAATCTATCAAGCGACAACCTCTTCACAGCTAACTCCCCTTCTACATGTCCCAGAGCAGACACTGTGAGCTAATTTCTCTATATACAAAGGAACTCAACTCCAGAGAGTCATATTAGTTTCTAGCTAGTCTTTCAGGAGTTTCTTGGTGGTGATCAGTTTCCTTGGCAAGGAAGACCCTCTCTTGTTTTGTCTTCCTGCTCTTGGCAGATTAGTTGAGTCCTTGATCATATGAAAACATTTCACTGAGAGTGAAAGCACAAAGGCTAGGTGTAGGCAGAACTGGCTGTGTATGTAGGTAGGCTTCTACAAGTTGCTCACCCCCAACTTAAGAGGTCTTCAATCCTCAAAGTGAAATACTTTAAGGTGTCATCAGTAACTTAGGTCTGGTTGAAAAAGGTCAATCTGAGCTGTTTTAATAAGGGAAAATAAATAAATCAGGCATATAGAGGTCTGCAGGAGAAAGAACACACTAAGTGATAAGGAAACAAAGAGACTTGGTCATCCATATGCTGCTTATTCATCTCTTTGCTTCCTTAGAAAGAAGCCAATAGGTTTGGCTTGAGCCAATGCCATAGTCTGGGGTCACAAAGAGATGGACACGACCGAGTGACTGAACTGAATGCCCTAGTCACTAGATCCTGAACCTGGAGCTCTAAGTAGAGAGTATAGTAACTTGAGAAGAAAGGAGATATAATTTCAGATTGACTTTGCCAGCACTCATTACTCAAGCCAGTGAAGTAGACCTCTTTAGTAGACAATCCCAAAACAAATATATTTACAAACCCGCACAGTTCAACTGCCAGCTCATTCCCCACCTCTTGCGATAAATGTATGACTTTGTATGGCTCTATTGGAACTGGCTATTTTACCCACTGTTAATATCTAAAACAAAGATGCTTTCTCCCTGCGGCCATGTAAGCTCTGAACACCATGGACAAACACCATTACTTGTCTTTGGCAGCTGGGTTGGTTATGAGCATACCAGCTTCTGTGGGCAACAGTTTGTCCTGGAGAGAGGAGAGTACCCTCGCTGGGATGCCTGGAGCGGGAGTAATGCCTATCACATCGAGCGCCTCATGTCCTTCCGCCCCATCTGTTCAGCTGTGAGTCCTTGAGATTTTCATTTCTGTGCATGTGGGGGATGGATAAGAGAGGGTGCATATGGACTGACTTATTTCCCATCAGTTGGTTATGCTGAAATGTGGTAGGAAGAAGATAAAAGTATAAAGAGAAAAACACAAGTCTGTCATTTTATATTTTTTTCTCCTAGATATTTTCATTAAGCCAAAAGGGCGGGCCTTTCCTGGGGGCTCAGACAGTAAAGAATTCGCCTGTCAACGCAGGCCCTGGGTCGGGAAGAGCCTCTGGAGAAGGAAATGGCAGCCCATTCCAGGGTTCTTGCCTGGTAAAATTCCATGGACAGAGGAGCCTGGCAGGCTACAGTCCATGTGGTCACAAAGAGCTGGACACAACTTAATGACTAAACAACAAAGGGCCTTCTTAGAGGTGGCAGGAAGCGGATACTCAGATCTTCAAAAGTGCAGTAGGACAATTAGAGCACTTGGCATGTAGTAAATCCTTGAACAGTTAAATTTCAGTCTATATACTATTTTACCTAGAAACAGGGAAAAGGTGAAGTAACCCTTTAGTATGTGGGATGACTGAAGAAATAGGCAAGACTTCCAGTGCCTCTTATCTTTGATTCATAACTTTCTTGTCTCTAACACTAAAGTGAAGTTGCTCAGTCATGTCTGACTCTTTGCAACCCCATGGACTGTAGTCTACCAGGCTCCTCCATCCATGGGATTTTCCAGGCAAGAATACTGGAGTGGGTTGTCATTTCTTTCTCCAGATCTTCCCAACCCAGGGATTGAACCTTGGGTTCAATTGAACGCATTGTAGGCAGACGCTTTATGGTTTGAGCCACCAGGGAAGTCATACACTAAGCATTACTCAATTATGCATCAGAACGGGATGCTTCTCCTCTGTGGAGAACTCAAGCACAAGCAGGGTGATCTTCAGGGGTGTGCTGAAAAATGATCCCTATATTGGGAATAAGACTGGGCTAAAACCTTTTCAAATACTCATCTGTATCATGTGATTTTTCTCATGATTTTAGTTAACGATCTCATCTTAAAGTCCTACCAAAATTCAAGCAGTGGAGATGCTAAACAGCTCTACAACTAAAAAGTATTTCCCTATCTGGATGTGTTTTCAACTCCCCATTCCCCCCCCACCAAATGTATACTTTACACATAGTAAAATACACAAATTCTAACTGTACATTCTTATATGGGTTTTGAAAAATATCCATACCCACATAACACCCTGATCAGATACAGAACAATTCCATTGCCTCGTAAAATTACCTGGTGTCCCTTTCCAATTGCTCCTTTCCACTATCACTAGGGCTAATTTTGCCCGTTTCTGAACTTCATAAAGGTTAATCTCTGCCTTCTCGATGCTTGCGTACTCATGTCCCCTACCAGACACTTCCGTTTTTTCCAATGCTGTACGCATGTACCCACCCCACCCCCAACACACACACACAGACCTTACTTTTCCTCTCAACTTGTAGAACCTTTTCCACATTGGTATTAATCCTTGGTTGGCTGTCTCAAATACATTTTCCTGCTGTCATATTTTCTTTCACTGGTCTCTCGTGGTTCCAAACTATAACAGTTATTTGTACATTTTTAATGTCATAGTATTAAACTGGATTAAACAGGATTATGGGTAGTTTTTTAGATCTCTGTACTGCATGAAATATTTGTACATGTACTTCCTTCTGTAAACCAGGGGCATTCTGAGTTTGACAAATGTGGTAAAGAATTATGATGACAAGCCTTAACACTGGTGCTAAACTGAAAAAACTTCTGCATTACAGAATCATAAGGAGTCTAAGATTACCATTTTTGAGAAAGAAAATTTCATTGGACGCCAATGGGAAATCTGTGACGACTACCCCTCCTTGCAAGCCATGGGTTGGCTCAACAACGAAGTTGGCTCCATGAAGATACAATGTGGAGCGTAAGTGTAAAAAACAGGATTGGAGCACATTTCAAAAACTCTCGCAGTTGCAAACCTTATGAATATTAATATACCAAAATGGTCATGTCTTATCTGAATTCACACATTGATATCCCATTGGTATGACTGTCACATTCTAGTTGTTAAAACTCCGAATCTCAAGTTTTTGGTACCACTATCACTTAACCTCAGCTTTTTCTCCCCCAATCATTCCAGTATGGAAGGACTTACATTGACTACTCTCATACCTCTTTTCCACAGCTTTCAGCTGGTTGTAGGCACCTGTTCATACATGCTGCCTGGTATATTTAAGATTGCTATTAATTTTTAAACCTAAAAGCATTCCATACCATTGTGTTAGGGAAACCAGAGGCTCGGGTTTGGGGGTTGTTTACCAGGTCTCTAGCTAGTTTTAATAATCTGATATCCTCTGGGTTTTCCAGCTGGGTTTGCTACCAGTATCCTGGGTACCGTGGCTATCAGTATATCTTGGAATGTGACCATCATGGAGGAGACTACAAACACTGGAGAGAGTGGGGTTCTCATGCCCAGACTTCCCAGATTCAATCCATTCGCCGTATCCAACAGTAGTGGATTAAAAGCTCCAAGTAAGAATTCCTTAAGAATGAGACCTTCCTAAACAATCTAGAATATATGTTCTACTGATATTGCTTCCAAATGTTAGCTGCTGAAATCCACAATAAATGTCATTAAAAAAAAAAAAATCCAACAACTTTGTAGACTGAATGCTTTATAGAAAACACATTTACATGGCTAAGAATCTTTAAAGACAAGCTTCCATAAAACCCCAAGTTCCCTTTGGTGTCCTTCCAAGTAAGTCACTTACCAGACCAAGGACGATGATCCTCTATTTCAAAGAACATTAAAGCATATAACCCAAATCTATCAGTTTATACAGTGACAAACACACTTTTGGTAATTGTTTTTGCATCTTTTCTTTTTTTCTCCTTACCCCCATTCTAACACTGATGTTAGCACTGCTTTTTTTTCACCTGTGACAGATCATTGCTAAACAAACTTAGGAAGCTTCTCTAATTGTCATATTGTTTAGCTCAATTTTGGCTTATTTCAACTGTAATAACATAGGCTCGGTGTCATGACAAAACACAGCATAGCTTTTCTCACACAGGTGATTTTTCCATACATATGCCAATTCTAAGCACCTTAATAACATGATTAGGAAAAAGAAAATCTATGACTTATGACCATGCTATATTTAAGCCTTAAATTATTTGTACATTTGACCCATTTGAAAAATATTACCAATGTCACATCTTACCTTAGTGCTCAGATTTTTTTGAATTAAAGCACACAAAAGATGATAACACAAACACCTTGGAAACTTTAAAATTTTTTATTCAACAATGTACACTTATTGTCTCTTAATTTGATCTACAAATTTCTCAAGTTTTTGTTTTTTTCTGATAAAATAAGTCAATCTGGGTATGGATGTAGAGTGCTTGTAATTTATATTTTTAAAACACTGAACATGAAGTAAGACATCAATAAAGGAAGATCATCACGTAACTGACACTTCCTCAGAATCCATGACATCAGAAACAGCTATGGCAAATACCTAAGCATTTAGCAAAAGAGGAACTCTCTGGCCACTGTTCTTATATCTAGAAAAGGCCTATCTTTTTGACTGGGCAAAAGAAACACTCAAAGAACATTTTTTAAGTTGGGAGACAGAAGGAAAAAATCCTCTCACATAATTGTAGCCCACTAATTGTCCTTTCCCCCAGATTAAGAGCAACAGCTCCTAAGTGCTAATGCACACAAGACGCAGAAATTACTTCGCTCCTCCAACACATTCCAAGGCTGAGCACGTGAACTACTGACAGATGCTGAGGAGTAGCCATAACCATCAAAGATGATGCTATACTCCTCCTGCATTCATGCCTTTTAAGGCCATGCATTATGGGCCACCTTTTGCATTCTGACTAGTAGACTTCATTTTTAACTGTCACTTCCAGGGAAGACACAGAAGGGTGGGCTTGCGGTGTTTTCAGTCAACAACATACATTAAAAGCACACTTGATAGAGAAGGTAATCCTCTTCTATACATAGGAAAAACATAAAACGGAAATATTTCTTTTATATCTAGGAGCAAGGGGGAAATACCATTAGTATTATCTCTACTTAAACATATTAGCCTCTTCTATGAAGGTCTGGGAGAAAATACAAAACAATCTTTTAAAAGATGATTTGACAAAACCTGGCCAGTACATCTACACAATCCTTTAAGTACACAAACATGTGAAGTAAAGCTATTTAGTACATGCAGACTGCAGCAATGAAATCAAATCAGCTCAATTTCTAAACTTGTTCTAATCAGCTTGGGCAGTTTTAAAGAGATACACATTAACTTGTGCTTTGATCTTTAAACAACTGAATGATTCTAAATCTCAAGTCAATCATTCAGTAAACCAAATTTATGTTAAAGCAAAGGTAAAAAGCTCATCCTACCTTTAAACCAGGTTTAAGACATAAAACTGTCACAAAACTCCATGTGGCAAAGGTCCTTCCTTCATTTCAGTTTCAACCATTTTTCATTTCTATTTGATCAAATAAACCAAAATTTCATTGCAGTATCCAATAGTTTGTAAAGCTGATAAAACTGCCCTGTTTAAAAAAAAAAAAAGCCCTTTAGCAGACACGAGTCAAGCTCTCATTTTAAAACTATGTTATTAAAATTTTCTCTTCTAGTTCCAATGATGAACTAGCCCAGAACTCTAACTTTGAGTCATGATTCTACAGATGGTAAAGCTAAGAGCAGCAAAGTAATAAGGATAGGTCACTTTTGGTAATGACACACAAATTAAACTTTCAAAACATGTGCATAGCTTTATTCATCTACTTAGATCTAACCTTTTCATGGAGCTTCGGCAAAATTCGAGTGTGCAAAATGCATTTCTAAAACGTAATGCAAGCAAAGCTTTTCACATTTACACTGGCAGAAAATACAGAGAAACTAACAAGCCACAGTAGGGAGAGTTCAGATCTTTTCTTTTTTTAATAACAAGAATTGCACAGTTTATTATTTTGAGACAATTGTTGCAGACATAAATATTTAAAATTTTCTAAGCAAGGTGCTTAACAATAAAAAATTTTAAAGTTGGAAAGAGCCAATAACTTGGATCATAGCTCACATAGAATTCCAAATTAAAGTGGACTCTTTATCTCCCTAGATTTTGCAAACAATGCTTTTTATAACACTTTATAACACTAAAGGAAACAGCAAGCTGAAACTTTTTTTCAAAGCACACAAGAAGTGGTGTCATCACATTACTTGAAGAAGGTGCTGAGCGGGCAGGGAAGGGAAGAAGTCTCTTTACTATTTCCCACTACAGAACAGCCACTAACGGACTAAAAACAAATGAAAAAAGAAAAAGAACCACCAAAAAAGTAACTTAAATCACTTCCCAGTTTTATAAAACAGTTCCAGTTTGTGACAAGATCTATAACTTGAAACAGAGAGCACCAGTTGGGCGACAGAATGAACGTCTCATACTGCATAAAAATTAGTGAGGTGGTTAAGAACCATCAACTATCTCAGGCATTGTAACATGGCCTTTCCAATTTTTTTTTTAAATATACATGCAAGGCACATTGATATAAAAATAGATCTCTGGCCAACAAATATATTAAATAAGCAAATTAAAATTTTGGCTTTGCAATATTGGCAACATCAAAATATAATCAGATAGCTTTGGACCACGTATCTTTCTCATATTCCTCCACCCCATTTGGTGTTTTTCCTCCATCATAATTGGGTTCAATCTCCTTCAAGTATGTGCTTGAGAAATTACTTTTCCTCATGTCAAGTAGCATAAAGTTTATCTTTGCTAAGTAAAAATACACTAGAGAAGCAGAATAGTTGGTTTTGACTGATCTGATTAAACTAAATTGGACTGGCTTGGGGCAATATTACTTCTTCGTATACAAACAAAACTAACTCCCCAGTATATATAGTAGACAACTGTTTTCTTTCTAAAGGATCAGCAACAGACCAATACTACAATTTCCTTTAAGCCATTCTTCCCAACTTCTCTTTTTGAGGCAGAGGGAATAATAGAAGCAAAATTACAAGATTTTCAGTAGTAGAAGACATTTTAAGGCCAAAATGTGTAATACTAACAGAATTTGTATTTACCTAAGTTAATATCCTTCACAGGCCAATACCATAAAAATCTTTTTGTACTGATCTCCTCCCAAAGGGAATTTTTAAATCCAATCACTTTTGCTAGTGGCTGTGCTACAGGAAAGGTATCAAAGCAACCTATAAAGGTATGGTATATAGTCACGTAAAAAGTGCATCACATTCTTGATTTTTCAGTTTCTCATAGCAGCAGCAGGATTATTCCAAGACAGAAAATAGTTGTATTTTCATCCTAAAATGCAACAATACCTAATGAAATGTATTCAATATCATGAAAGGATCCTCCTCCATGGAGGATAAATGAAAGATTAATAAGACAAACAGGGGCAAACTAAAGGCATTCATTCATATTTACATATTAAAACCACTTTTGTTCATACCAAATCTTTACACCAAGCAAAAGTAATATTTAAGGATAAAGCAGACATTACTAAAGCAGTATCCATTTTTGGAGCCTAGTTCAGCACCTGAGGAGATTATATATGGAAAGCTATAATTTACCTCAAGTTTGTTTGTTGATCTTTAGAATAAAATTTCAATATGCAATCAAAGTGAAACTGGACTGGAAAATAAATGTTTGCAGCTATTTTAATAAGGCTGTAGAAAAGGGATACTGCGGTATTATAAAATGGCTTTAGAACTCTGGACATAAACAACTTTATAGCGATGTATGAATCAGCAATCCCATTTGTGAGGATGGCTGTTTCATACATTTCTAGCCCGGAATTGCTATTTGACTCTCTCAGTGAAGCAAAAGCAACATACCATTTATACCTCACTGGGTGTTTTTGTTGTGCAGACAATTTAAAACTTCTATTTGTAAGCTCCTTCTTGAGTAGCAGAATGGTGTGAAATTTAATTAAAACCCAGTTAACTTTGAGTGATGTGAAATTTTGCTTTTGAATAAAGCCAATGACTGACTCATCCTTCTTTAATCCAACCCATGGTGGTCCTTGTTCTCACATCTGAACAGACTGATGTATATTTTTTAAAAAACATTTTAAGATAATTAGAAGCAGAAGCCCAACTTTCTCACTATAAAAGAATCCTGGTGCTCTGTCCATTAGTTAATGAAAATAACATCCTTACTAAAAACTAATACCCTAATGCATCTCTGCAAACATAAAGCAGCTTTTCTCCTAGTCTTATCTTCTGGCCCCTCCCTTTAAACAAGGAATACTTTGGGTGGGGGTGAAGATGAGCAAATTCTACCCTTAAAAATTCAACAGTAAAATTATGGGTAGGACTACTGAAAGACACTGCCTGATCAGAATCTACAACTGGTGCAGCATTAACGAACCTGATCATAATATGTATTTGTCCCACTATAGTCTGTTGCACAGTTAGCACAGGTACAAGAGGGATCATGTGTTATTTGAGGATATGGCCCAGTGATAGAACTATACTCATAATCCTTGGAAACTGTGGACTTTCAATCTATTTCTAGAACTTGAGGAAGAAAGTCTTGAAACGATGATTCCTCCTTAGAGGAGTTTAAAATCAAACAACATTCTCTTCCAAATTTCCTTGACTGTGGCCATTTGGTACATCACAAATTTCACACTAAATGGCTTTTTTGTATTTAAAAAAGTTTACAGCAAAAAATAAACCATTAGATGCCTCCAGTTGGGTTAGCAACAAGCCTAACAACCAAGCACGAAACTACTGCTGCTATGTAATGTTTTGTGAAGAAACATTTTGTATTGTGGACAACACTCATAATTGAGGTTTGCCATATTTCCCCTAGAAACTGTTATTTGAAAAAACAATGCAGCACTTTTTTCCTTTATAAAGTTTTTGTCAAGATTCTGTGATTAGGAAAGCAGATGATTAAGGAAAACAGCAAAATTCTAAACCTCTCCAGCCATTTATTTCAAGAAAAAACAAACTGGCATTAACAAATTCCTAGTTATTGTCTATCCCCTCCTAGAAAGTAGAGGAGGAAGTGCTAACTATAGATGCTGTAAATACACTGTATGTGAAAGCTCATTACTAAAGTCAGAGTAAAGGCTATGGAATTAATTTCAGTTCATTAAAGTGGGATGAACGAAGAGAAAGATAAATACACCCTGTCTTTTGAGGGGAAGGGGAATTATTCAAGACATCTACGAGAGTGGTATGTGACGCAGACACCTACAATCAAGACAGATTTTAAAGAAATCTTCACCCATAATTAGTATCTTCATAGCTATTAAAAAAATAGGTCATGATTTCATTCTTAGTGCCATTTTTCAAATACTACCCTTTTAAGGATTAAAACCACCTGACTTTATTCTGTGTAATGAAAACAAATGGCACAAAATAAATACAAGTTCATTCTCTGAATACTAATATAATGTCTTACACACATTCACTTACTAATTTTTAATATTTCCTTCTCTCATACACACACAAGCACTCAACAAACACAGACACACACCTTTTCAGTCTTTATAATGGAGGGATGTTAAAAATCCCCTCTAGACTGTATTTGGTTTATGCTACAGTACTAATACTCTGAGTTGAAGAAAAATTCTTTATACCGAACAATAACACATCAACGTTAAATGTGCTAAATTAATCACAGCTGAAGTTTAGAAGCTTACACAAAATAATCAGGAAACAGATCAACTTTTAAGATTTTTTTTTTTTTTAATAAGTGCTCTGTAAGGAATTGTGTGAGGACCTAAGAAGACAGACTTCGACAAGTAGAGTTAAGTGTTACCAAACAGCACAAAGGAGATATGTCCCAAAGTCCTGCTTGTACCTAGGCAAGTAAGTCCATTAACCCAATGCCCCCAAAATACTGACAGTTAATATGATGGGGCACGAGGGTTCCAGAAGGTAAAGAGACATCCCTAACTCTATACCTCTAACCATATAATCAAGGAAATTTCAGTGGGGGAAATCAAAGTGAAATGTTGCATTGTTTCATTTAGAAGTGAGACTCAAAAACCTTTGGACAAACATAGAGAAGGGATACATTCTCTTTTTGGCTTCTCTAAACAGGGAGGCTTGAGGGATACGGAAGAGAAGTAGGAAAGCAAACAGCTTGTCAAAGACATTTTAACGTTAAGCGTTGCTTCTAAATTAAAATTTCAGATGGGGGCTGTTTTTCTAATTCCTTTTAAAATATATATTCATTCAACCTCTGTATATCACAAACCCAGAAAGTTTCTTGTGAGTTGTGAGACAGAAGAGCTTTCAAATACCAGGCAAGCAAAATGGATGTTTAAAAAAAAAGGGGGGGAGGGATGAGGACAAGAAGAGAGGAGAGAATCTGGCCCTAAGGCGACAAGTGGTTACACAAGGCAATTGAACACACAGCAGAACTTTAAAACCTATAAAACAAACTGGAGCCTTTTTTTTTTTCCTTTAATCAACCTTGTATCTTTTTTTTTAACCTTTTGAAAATTTTTATTTAAAAAAAAAAAAAAACACAAAACACAGACTTCTTTCACTTCAGTATGTGGTATGATGCATTTTCCAGTTTGTTCAATGCTTTAAAGCTCAAGGATGCCTCTGCTTTCAATTGTACATGGGCCTGAAGCATCCTAGCTTTTGGCAAGCAGGCAGGAGACTCAACAAAAATTAAAATAGAACAAGGCAGACTAAATGCAGGGCACATCTGTAAACATATTATACATTTGAAAATTACAATATCCGTAAAAGTGATACAGTTTACAGGTGAAATGAAACTATCTGGAACTGGCCTACCACAAGTTTCTGAACCTGGACTGATACAATAAGTTATCTTATATATATATATATATTATGTATAAAAGTTTTGTTTACATCAAGTGGAATTGGCAATCCATGCTTATACTTTTAAAATCTAAGCAGGGCAGAAATCCAGACTATAAAGATATTTTCTCTACTCTATGCTGAGTCCAACAGCTTCTTTCACAAACTACTTGTTAAAAGCCTCAAATAAAGAAACAAAACAAGAAAACTCATCCATACTACAGTCGCTCAAAACTGGACATTTCTTAAGCAAAAGGGCTGAGCAAAAGTAGCTACTTCCTCCCCAAATAACCCTGGGGATCCAGTCTACTTTTATTAGAAGACTACATCTCTCTGTGTAAATACCCTGCTATTTTAACCTGTATTTGACATACATGGATATACTAATTTCTGTGTTTGTGTGTGTGTGAGACGCGATGCTATGTCCGGCCAGAGAACTTGTTTTTATGCCACTAACATCACCCAACCTTAAAATGGACCCTTAGTTTCTGCACACACACAAAAATTTATTTTAGCATGCTATATACAAGCTGCAGTGCAACAGGATGGTAATGTGATAAGACAGGGCTGATGCTCTTCTCTGCCCAAAAGAAAAGTTCCAGAATTTCACATTATTTTCCTTAAAAAAAAAAAAAAAAAAAACCCATTTGCTCTAGTAATAAAATATATTTATTAAGATATAATTAGAAGCTAATAAGCTCAGAAGTATAGTTTGCATGAAAACACACCTTCTATAGGCAAGGTTTATTACCTCCTCACTGGCTAAAAACATGAAGTTTTAGTTTTCATGGACTTTTTTCTTCCCCTTTTAGATTTCTGAGAAATTAAAGAGAATTTACAGAAAGGTACAGAAGTTTCTCTTCAGATGTTTGATGAAAAACAAGAAAAAGAGCACATTTAGTGTTAGTGACAGAAAGCACGTCTGGAGCACCTACTGTTGAAAAGCAGAATGCATTTTTGCTCCCACTTACACAGTTACATTAAAACATGGGCACAGGAGGATTTTTCCAGATTAAACATCTAAAGCCAATTGTTTGTTCTGTAACTTTTGTTTAAATGACACCCATGAAGTTTTTACTTATTAAAGTCCAATATGTAACCAAAGCCAAGTGAAACTATGTACCACCAACTATTTCAGAACTGTAGAACTTCAATGCCCTCCCCTATCCCCCCACCCCACAAAAAAATAAAAAGAAACAAAGAAAATATTTCCCAACACCCCACAGAGGCTGCTTAACTCCTGGCAAGACATGCAAATCATATTCGCTAAAAAAAAAAAAAAAAAAAAAAAAAAAACAGATCCCTGCAAACTTCAAGGCATTTTATCCAGCATTCTCGCAGGGTTCAAAGTATAACCAAAAGATCAAGGGAGGAGTGGGGGAAAATGTTGAATCATTCTGGGTTCCCCGTGATTAGTGTATCACTTTAGTCACAGAACAAGATACAGAGATCTTTTAAAGTGGATTTGCCTTTCCAGTGGGTCATTTGTTGCCCAAGGTGATGACAGCAGGAACTTTAGAACCACGCTTGTTAATAAGTCCATATTCATTAATCACTTGCATTCACACTTAAAAACAAAAACTAAAAACAAAACAAAACAAAACTATTCAGTACCGGAGATTAAATAACCATGTGTAGTCTCTTGAAATAAATTTGTTTCCTTAAGAAGTCTAATTACTTTCAGTTGCCTTTTTTTAAATAACTATATATATATAATGTATATATATATATATTTGTATATATTATCCTGTGATTCTACTTATGGTTCCTCTGCTGCGTTGAAGATCTAGGAGCATAAAAGCCTTGTGTCCCCCATGAACGGTGGCTCTAATGCTGCAGAAAGATTACAAATAGGCAGTCTGGTCCTTCATTGATCTGGACTATCCATGGCTTCATTGTAAGTGATTATCCTTTTGGGATCTGGAGGGAAGGTTAAAACAAACACATAAATAAAAACAAAGTCTGAAATTCCCAAATACCCATGTACAAAAAATAAATCCCAATAATCATCATGTAAACTGCCCTCTTTTATGAAAACACAATTTAAAGACCACTTTACTTTGTAATACTCTTTGTATTAACACACGTGTGACCCACTTTTCCTCAACCCATTTCAATGGATTCCCAGGAACAAGGTCCTCTTGCCGGTGAGGGAGACCTCATATTAGAGGGTTGAGTTCAGTTAACCAGGACAATGTTCTTCTACTGACTATAAAAGCAGCGCATTTGAAAAAAGCAGACAAAATTTAAGTCGTCAATAATCCAATACTTTAAATAAAAACTCATATTCATTTTCTTTTGTTCCTGGCAAACTGAAGTCAAAATTTATTTTAAGCAATGCGGACTGTCTAGTAAAGAACTGTTCAAGTTAACACCTAACACCAAAACCTTCAGGTTAACTTAAGTCTGGCAGAACTATCACTTCAGTTTTAATTATGACTTATTTCTTCCCCCTAACTTCCCACAGTACCTCCAGACTTTATTCTCAGCAACAGCAAAAACCTGTGGATATCCTGGGCTCAAGTAAAAAACAGTCAGAATGTGTTTGGCTAAACATTCCAGCGTTAAATTCCCGTTATTTATCTGAATGCCCCCCTCTTATGGAGAGCAAAGATTGCATTACATACTACATATATCTATCCTAAGAACTTTTAATCATACACATGCTTTAGTAAAAAAAAAATAGGAAACCAATAAAACTTGCTATCTAACAGAAAAGTATAAAGGCCTGAAAATAATATCAAAAAACTCAAGCTCACCTCAGGCTAAGAATCAATCTAATTTTGTCCAGAAACAATATCCTTTCTAGAACTCCAAGGGACATACACTAGCAACTTGCTGTGAAGATAATATTCATTCTTAATAGTTAATAACGATTTTAAAGTGAAAAACAGGTAGGTTTACTTTTGCAGAGTATATTTTATAGACTACGTGTTTAAATTTGTGTTTGAATAAAAAGGTACACAGAGAGCAACACAAAATAATTTAAGAACTTGTTAGTTATTTTCAGGCCACAGCTGTGTTAGACAAAAAATATCTGGACTAAGAATAAGAAAGAGCAATGTTGGAAAATCAGGGAAACTTACTTTGTAGTCTGGACACTTTAGTTTACACTCTAGTTTACATAGCTTACATAGTAACCACTCTGCGCCTCAGTTTCCTAATATGTAATAAGAAAATAGAATTTCTAATGTCTCTCAAGTTCTGAAAATCTAGGACTTTCACATTCGTCTGAAATTCACTTATTTCAACCAGCAAAGTAGGTGGAAAGTGGGATCCAATCAATTCAGTTACAGAGCTCTGAAAGCCAAAACCTATCAATATTAACCTATCAGTGTTAGTGACTAACTCTCTAAACTAAAACTCACTTCTGTTTCACGGATCCCACGACAAATATATTTTATTATATTTGGACAGAAGGTACTCAGTAATTAGGACAACCAATTTCAGTTTAAGAACTCCAACACAGATAAACATTGGCCATAAGTGGAAACATTTATTTATGTTGGTTTTCTAGATTTAAAAAAATTTTTTTGGTCTGTCTTACCTTCACATTCAGGGAGGAAAAATATTCACATTCTTTACACAGCAGGTAAAAACTACACTCACATACATTCTTTTCACTTACAGTATTACCCTGTCTTTAGCAGTCCTGGTTATTGTCCTTTGATTGTAGCTATTATTAAATAACTTATATTAAATAAGTCTAGTTATTTGGTGGGCCACTATTCATGTTACTCCCACACAAAAATAATGTACTGTAACTACTGATTAGTACTAACATTTTAGGTAACCTAACCATTCTTACCTTGCTTCTGCAAATTCCAAACAGATTCCATTTCTGCAAAGAAGGAAAAAAAGAATTATTTTTAAATACTAAATTTTGCAGAGTAAAGTTTAAAGCTGCGCTTTTCACTTAAAACCTAAGAAATGTAGACTGACTATTGCTGGGCTGGAGGTAGGGTTGAAATAACACAGTTCTAGGAAACCCAGACAAAACACTCATATTTTCAGAGTGTCACTGAGATGGTCTGAAACGTTGATTACAGAAAGTCAATTATTACCTGAAATCAAACCACCAAGAGAACAATTATATCTGCACAAACAGCAAAGATCTGCAGATGAATGCTATAGGTAAATGATGAAAAAAGAAAAAAAAAAACACCTCACTGTTATTAAAAACAACCAAACATCCTTCAACAAGGTGCCTAGCTCTTTTGAAGGAAGCATCATCAAATTTAATCAAACTAGACCTTAAAGTGCCTCATTAAAATTTTACTTAACTCTTTGCTATATCTAAGTAGTTCTCTCCTTGGAACCCAACCTACTCATATTTAAGCCCAAAGGTCAAAATGCCAAGGCATGCCTATTTATTAATAGCATTCAACCATTATCTGCTCAACTCAAATGTGATTATTTATAACATGCCTGCTTTAGTATCTCAGAATAAGTATGTACATGAAGAAACTATAGTAACATTATAGACAGAGGACAAGGAAAACTACCTGAAAGCACAGAGAAAGCTTCACAGAAGGGATACTTAAGTCTTGAGGAGTAAGACAGTAGATGACTATTACAGCACAAGAACCAAAGGACCGTACTGAGTAACAGGAATGACGTGTAACTAACACTGAGAATAAATGCTCTTCCATGGCCAGATAACTACCATTCTGAAAAGACAAAAAAGTGATTTTTATTCTGTATAACTGGATGGTCTCTATTCTATAATTTTTTGTATTCTGCAACTTATCAGCAATCAACCATAGTTAAAGAAAAATGAAATTGGAGCTCGTTAAGATCAGACATAGCTGAACATGGATTTTTTAAACATGAATTATAGTTAATGTACAACATAATGGCTCCCTGGGGCTAAAACAATGTGTACAGATCTAAAATTATTTCTTTTTGTTTGATGTGTATGGATGGGGGTAGGGAAAAAGATTGGCAGGAAAATTCCCATCTCCTAGGAGATCTAAGGAGAGAGAATTGCAGCCAGTCTAATCTGGGGGCAGGGGGGGAAGAAGATGTATCAGGAAAGGATTTCTAGTCATGGCACTCAACTATCACATCAATACAATTTCTAACCCTATTAGTTTCAAACAATTAGGAGGAGCTGCAAGAGTCACTATGGGTGTTATCTACAAATTTCTGGATCTCAGAATTTCCTGGTTAACATCACTACAAGAACATTAACCCAACGACATTTTCTAAAGTACAATAATACCACATTTGCAACAAAAATTCCTGAGGTGTTCTGTATTTATAGGTTCCTTGATGCTCATAATTCAAAATTTGCTTAATGCAAAGATAAATCTATATTTAGTTGTATGTTTAGAGAAGAAAGGAACAAAAGAACTTTCCAGTGTTATAGCCCACCTGTGCTGTAACATGTTCCCTTCTCTTCCCCACCAAAGAAATCTTCAACCTACCCCTGCTCTACTCTTTATTTAGGGGATGGGGAGGGTACTACATTCAAGAGTCACAGTAGCAGCCACACTACTTTAAAAGCAGAGTAAATATACATGTTTTGAATAAAAACAACAATAACTATTTGCAAACACTTCATTTCTTTAATGGACTGAAGACATTTCCTTAACTTCAACTAGGACTTTCAGCTTTACATTCTACTCTAATACCGTACATTTTAAATTATTTCTGGCAAGAAAATCTGTTGCCCTCAAATATGGGCTCTGGAGTAGTGACTCTGACCATGAGGAGGGAAAAAGGATGGTCTGACCTAACTAAAACATTAGTCATGGGCCAGCCTAGCTTCCAGTCAGGAAATCAGCAATATCTGAAGTGTTGTACTAATAAATGAATGCAATTCCCCTTCCTGCTATTTAATATTACTTCTGTAACTGGTAGCAACTTGATTAAAATTTTAATGTTTCTATGAAACTCCAAGTTAAGATGTAAAAGAGGAAATAAACACTGTTTGTATGATTATATGCCATGTTTAAACCATTCAAGACTAACCAGAAGCTAGTGATACAGAGCACATGGGAAAGAAGTGAATGGCACTGTGCCCTCTTTTAGCTTACAAGTTAGGATTCAGATGTTAAATATAAAATGAGTTTCTCTGTATAACCTTAACTATCATAAGAGAAGCTGAACAGTATAAAGAAGGCTATAGAACTATACAGAATCACAACATAGTACTTAACCTTTTTACTTTTAATACTGCCCTCTTCTACATACACACACACAAATACCCAAGTCTTTAACAGCCCAGTTCTTTTAAAACAGGCATCACAGCATCCAATTATGCAAACAGTTATTAAGAAATGGCCACAGGGCCAAACTTAGTAGTAAATTTTGCCAAAATTCTGTCATTTAGACCACTACCATACAAATTTGAGATTTTACTGTATCAAAATTTTAAAAATTGAAATACAATCAAATTTTTACATCAAATTAAATTTCCTCAAGTAATGCCGCTCAAATGAAGAAAATTTAACATTCAATTTCCTAAAGCAGACAACTTCTACACAGTCCACATCACAAGGACTCCTGGAGTTAACATCCAATTAAATACAAGTTCTGGGTTCGATCCCTGGGTCGGGAAGATCCCCTGGAGAAGGAAACGGTAACCCACTCCAGTATTCTTGCCTGGAGAATCCCATGGACGGAGAAGCCTGGTAGGCTACAGTCCATGGGGTCGCAAAGAGTAGGACATGACTGAGCGACGGAACGGAACGGAACAGAACTCCAAGTTGATTAAAAAGCATTACTTAACGGATAGGGATACAGATGCAAAAACAGAACGAAATACTCTCTGTGAGCTCAGTAGAGTAAGTAGATAACTTTTCTAGGTAGAAGCATCAACATAAACAAAGCTTGATGGTATTAATGTGTGCTAACTTATAGCAGTCAGCCAACTGGGTTCTACATACCACCTGTTTCTGCAAATAAAATTTTACTGGTATAGAGCCTCACCCAGTGCTCTTTTGTACAAAAGACTCCAACAGAGACTCTATGGCTCGCAAAGACTAAGATATTTACTATCTGATCTTTTATAAAACAAGTTCACTGACCAAGGCTTCAGCAGTCAGAAGTAATTTAGTAAGACAAAAAGATTTAGACAAAGAACACCACCATTCAGGGAACAGAACTAAAAGTTGCCACGAAGGAAAGATTCAGACAAAAATGCCACTTTGGTATTTGTGGGAAAGAGCACAAAGCATTCATGAAAGAAAGTTTATTATTTAGTCACATAGGTGAAGGGAAGTCACTGAAGAAATGAAGTTATTATAGTACATGCTAGAAATGGATGAGATGACAATAGAAAAAGCCCAATAAAATGTTAGAAAAGTGAAGAAATTAGGGCAGTTGTTTTAGAGATGGAAAAGAATGAAGATGTTACAGAAGATCCATATAAACCTAATGACAAGGGTTGAATGTTAATTCACTAAAGGGGAAGCCAAGAAAGGGCAGTTGTGGGGGGAAAAATGAATTCAGTTTTATAAACACAGCACTGGAGTGACATTGAATTGAATACATGTGGTCTGAACTCAGCATAAAAGCAGTTGAAGAAGTCTTAACTAATTCACAGAAACAGGATTAGATTACCCAGAGGAGTTTGAAAGCCTGAAAATGGGACTGAAGGAACATCAACATTTGAGAAAAAGAGAATGATAACACCAAGACCAGGAATGTCGTATCAAACATACAAAAGAAGAGTAGATAGAGTCAGAGAATGTAGGGAGGGAGTATTCACAACTACAACTCTTACCTAAAGTTATCAAACACCACATCCCACAACATATGCACATGTGTGTGTGTTTAGTCACTAAGCCATGTTGACTCTCTGCCACCCCAAGGACTGCAGCCCACCAGGGTCTTCTGTCCATGGATTTCCCAGGCAAGAATACTGGGGTGGGTTGCCATTTCCTTCTCCAGGGGATCTTCACAACCCAGGGATCCAACCCACGCCTCCTGCACTGGCAGGCAGAAGTTAGCCATTCCCCTTTCTCTTACCCAGTGTCATTGCCCTGGTTCAAGAAGTGGTATCTTATGCAGCTTTCTGAAGTTGTCTTTTATCTAGAGACCATTAAGTCTCAGTTTCTATCTTCTACACCATGGTTATAATTCTCTTTAAAAATATAAATCTGAAATTGATCACATTGTTCAAAACATTTCAATGGATTCCCATTTGCCAACATGGAGATTAGTTCTGTGTGTCTGAAATAAAATTAATTTCTAGAATAGGTACATTAACAACTTGATAAATTAAGATTTTTAACATGCACCATTCACCTTTCCTGAAACTGAGTGATTGGCAAATTTCAAACACATGCCATTTTCACCTAAAATATTCTGACTCTCCTACAATAAGCCATCATTCACTTCTTCTTTGAATTCTAACTACCTTTGTCCCCTGACCCCACCCACTCAACCTTAGTGGTTTCTCTGTATTTCAAATGCATTTTTCTACAGAGCAGTCACATTAGTGATATATTTCTTTCCCATTACACTGAGTTTCTAAAAACATGAACACTGTTTTCATCTATTTCTCACCAATGCTTCACACAGTACTTGGCACAATAAATAAAACATTGATTTGAACAGAATACTACTCATAAATCAGTCAAGGAAGTAATAATATAGAAAATGTTTCAGGTAGACCCATTTGAAACTATTATTCAATCTCTTTTGATCTACAAAAAGCAATTTCATATAGATTCATATTTTAATTCTAAAATCCTTCAAAGACTGAGATTAACTAAGAGGGTTAAAACTAAATAGAAGCTTAACCTTTTCTCTTTAAAATTGAAAGATACTACTGCCCCAGTTAATAGAACATATTTAAAAACACTTAACATTTTACGTACATAATGGCACTCTCCAAAAAGAATCAAATCATATATAAGGCAAAACAAGCTGACTCCCACAACTGTGAACCCCTAGATCTATTTATCAGTAATCACGCCTTCCAACCCCTTATTAAGATATTTTAGATCAAATTCTATAAAATCCTGCAGGGGTGGTGACATAAATTTAAATTCTGCTTCTCTTCCTAATTCAGATTTACTCATCCTTTTGATTGATTTCTGGCTATCCCAACACTGTTTTGTTACTGTAACTTCTCCTCAACCACTCATTGCACCTACCTGCCTATTCTTTTGGTTGTCAGAAATTTCTCTCTATCCTTTTCATTTTGACTGTACCCATAAAGAAATACAGTACATTTTCAAATAAGTTGATTAAGGTAGTTGTAAATCACCACCTTTTCACTAAATGGTAAATTAACTCTTCAGTAGATCAATTTCATTCCTATATTCCCAACTTGGAGCTACACCAGACAGCATAATTGTCAGGACCACCTCTAAATACACACAATAGAAACTTGGAGCACTTATTCTATTACTTTTAATGGTAAAATATACAATTTAAGTTGCTTAGAATGATCTGTTGCTATGACAGTAACAGACAATTTCTGCTACTATAGCATGGGTAATTACTTCCCTTTCCCTCAGGACTTAGGCTAACAAAATCTAGGAGTTAAATTTTATCTTCTATTAAATTCCTTCAAAGTTACCCTCCAGATTAGCAGCAAAGTAACTAGTGTACTCATAAAGCAGAATTAATGAGAAATCAAGTACCCAGTATCGCTGTTAAAATGGAAAGTCACTGGTAAAAAGGATCTTACACAATGTTAAGAATTACTTGTCATATATATTCCTAAATGTCTCATATTACAGAGAGAAAAAATGGACTCTATCCAAATCTAGGATGTTCAATTCGGACTGAAACCCAAATCAAATCTGCAGGTACTTGTTTATAAGATGGTTAGGAAGATAACTTTGATGGCACAATTATGGGGCAAATGAAATAAAAAACACTGAAAATGCTTATCAAGCACTGCGTTAAGAAGAGAAAATTTAACATTCAGATGTTTTCATGAACAAATGTCTAAATTGTATGAAAAGTTCCCATCAGTTTTATGGATCAACTTAATCAACCATAACTTGTCTCCTCAATATCCTGTTTCCCATATCCTGTAGATGTAGAAATATTTATCAGTTCTCTCTTGCCCTTACCCAATCTGAAAACTTTTTGAAATGTCTGTTTTATTTCTGGATAAGTAATACAGTCACAAGACTGAAAATACAAGAGGAAAATCTTTGTTATTTCTCTGCCTGGACCATCCCAATAATCTGACTGATCTTTTACTTCTAGTCATCAGAAAAATGCCTTCTAATCTACCCTACAAATTGGTGCCGTATTAATCTACCTGAACACAGACCTACAAGTCAACTGTTTAAGAACAACTCGGTTTTTACAGCAGTTGAGTACAATTTGGTAAAACAAAACAAAGGCTGATATACTTATTTTATAATATTATGAAACCCAGGCTTAAAAAGAATAAATGATTTGCCCAAGCACACAGGAGTCAGGAATAACAGCATTAATACCCTGTCTTTTGTCAGTTTAAGTTACATACTACCAGACTATCTCCGATACTCAGAGGCTCCCCCTGCCCTCCGATGGGAGTTAAAAACCTCCATGATTTGACAGTAATTTACCTTTCTTCACTTTTATATATATATATCCTCTCACCACATCCAAAGTGGATACCTTCCAAAATTCACATCACTCTCACTTTCCAACTTTTCTGTTCTCTGCATTTTCATTAAGTAAAAAGTCTTCCTTCACCCATCAAAATTCAGCTTAAATGCCATTGCCTCCAGGAAAACATACCCTGCACTTACTCTTCCTACCTTTATTCCATTAGAAATTCTCTCTCCCCTCACTAAAATCTATTTGTACCCTTCTTAAAACATTTAAAATCCGTGCCTTAAAACCTGTGTATTATTTTCTCCTGTACTGAAGTTATTGAAAGGAAAAGATTCACCTGAAAAGGCAAATCTTACATAACTAAGCAAAGTACTCTGCCTATGAAGGTACAATACAAGGCAAAGGAAAACACAATTTATTGTACAATTCTTCAATAGTATGGAAAACTGTGACACACACACACACAAAAGATTAAGCTGAGGAAACCTCCCTATAGACCTAAAGTTCCAATCCTAGTCTGCAATTAGTGTCACTCAGTGAGTTAAAATCTTTTTTTTTAATTCAGGGTTCAACTCAGATCTACTGGATCAAACCACTTATGCCAATAACCTGCCACCTGTGGAGGTAATAGAGAAATTTTTTCAATTTCATGCAATAGCCTAGAATTGCCTCAGGAATATTTTATACTAGATAACTTTCACTTTGACTTATCCCAACCAACAAAAATTAAAATTTATCTCCCCTATAGCTCTATGTGCTGGATAAAACTTACCATATCAAAGTATTTAATGAATACTCCAAAATGTCAGCATTTTGAATGTGTGATATCATTTAGTACAGTATTAGCCAGGCAAGGTAAATTAACCAGTTTAACACTATAACCAAACACAACTCAAATCAATGTTATTTCTGAAGACTTGGCTTCAAGTAAGTTTGCTGCTGCTGCTGCTAAGTTGCTTCAGTCATGTCCGACTCTGTGCGACCCCATAGACGGCAGCCCACCACGCTCCCGTCCCTAGGATTCTCCAGGCAAGAACACTGGAGTGGGTTGTCACTTCCTTCTCCAATGCATGAAAGTGAAAAGTGAAAGGGCAGTCGCTCAGTCGTGTCCGACTCTTAGCGACCTCATGGACTGCAGCCTACCAGGCTCCTCCGTCCATGGGATTTTCCAGGCAAGAGTACTGGAGTGGGGTGCCACTGCCTTCTCAAGTAAGTTTAGACCATTTCAAAATCAATGACATCACCTCAGAAAGTTAGAAATCTAAAATTTTAAGCCTCTGACAACAAATCAGCATTTCTGAGTAACTACTTTGAAGGTGGCAATGGTTATGTCGGGTATGTTCATTAAAAGCCATCACTCTATAACATACTCAAAAGTATCAATGAATAAAATGCTGACTCCTAACTTCATCCAGTGCTTCCCTGGTGGCTCAATGATCAAGAGGCTTCCCAGTTGGCTGCTGCTGCTGCTAAGTCACTTTAGTCGTGTCCACCTCTATGCGATCCCACAGACAGTAGCCCACCAGGCTCCCCCGTCCCTGGGATTCGCCAGGCAAGAACACTGGAGTGGGTTGCCATTTCCTTCTCCAATGTGTGAAAGTGAAAAGGGAAAGTGAAGTTGCTCAGTCACGACCCCAAGGACTGCAGCCCACCAGGCTCCTCCGTCCATAGGATTTTCCAGGCAAGAGTACTGGAGTGGGGTGCCACTACCTTCTCCGTCCCAGTTGGCGGTAGTGGTAAAAGAACCTGCCTGCCAATGCAGGAGATGTTAAAAGTGACATGGGTTCGATCCCTGGGTCGGCAAGATCCCCCGGAGAAGGGAATGGCAACCCACTCCAGTGTTCTTGCATAGAGAATACTATGGACAGAGGAGCCTGGTGGGCTACAGTCCATGGGGTCACAAAGAGTCAGCCATGATTAAAGTGACTGAGGACGCACAATGGTAAAGAACCCCCCTGACAATGCAGGAGACACAGGTTTGATTCTTGGGTGAGGAAGATCCCCTGGAGTAGGAAATGGCAACCCACTCCAGTATTTGTGCCTGGGAAATTCCAAGCACACAGGAGCCTGTTGGGTTACAGCCCATGGGGTCACAAGAGTCAGACACCACTTAGTGACTTAGTGACTAAACAAAGATGAACTTCAATCAATTTTACTTACAGATTACTTTTGAACACTTGAAAAGACCATACAAAAGGACTCTTTTAAACGACAAGGGCTCTTTCAAAGGATATTCCAATAAGCCCCACTGATTACCTCTTTTAGAGTTTCAGAAAACTTGCCTTAATTTAAAAAGATCTTCATATCTTTCAAAGGTTGTGACAGAAAACAAAATTCAAATAAAAGAAAAATTAGTGACCTGATGGATCAATCTACATTTGGCAGAAATTCAAAGAATCTGCCACCTTGTGACCCCTCACTGAACTGAACATTGCTTGTTCTAGGTAGGAAAAAAACAATACCAATTTCTGCTCAATAATGTCCAACTATAATACTCAAACTGATGCACTCAGTAACATCACCAAAACTAAATATAACTACATCCATGTAGGAGTATTTAGTTTATCTAAGTATCACTGATTTCATATCTGTTTAGCCCATCTGTAGGACAAAAGCTGCTGCTGCTAAGTCACTTCAGTCGTGTCCGACTCTGTGTGACCCCATAGACGGAAGCCCACCAGGCTCCCCCGGCCCTGGGATTCTCCAGGCAAGAACACTGGAATGGGTTGCCATTTCCTTCTCCAATGTGTGAAAGTAAAAAGTGAAAGTGAAGTTGCTCAGCCGTGTCCGACCCTTAGCGACCCCATGGACTACAGCCTACCAGGCTCCTCCATCCATGGGATTTTCTAGGCAATAGTAGTGGAGTGGCTTGCCATTGCCTTCTCCGGTAGGACAAATACATACACGTAATACCTAAGAATAAACAAGAATTAATACTCTCATTTAAAAAGGTCTGCATTTTTTCCATAATAAAAATCAGACATCACCAACCAAGCACCTAATGGGACAACTTGCCCCAGAATTCTTCCAGGTTGTGGGAGAACATAACACAACCACACACATCCTCTCATGTTCACACAACCACCACAGCTGTAAAATAGTTTGGCAAAGGTTTTCCAAGTATAGTGATCTCTGGAGGGCAGATGGCACAGAAAATATTACAAATACCCTGGCAGAATTTAACTTATAATTAACCAATTTCTTAAGAAACTAAGTATTTCTTTTTCTCCTAAACTTTCCTAAAAATATCCACCTCTTAGTTAACTTATATTTACTTCCAAAGAGCAGTGCTGGAGAAAAGTGAAGACAGCTAATTTTATCTGCCAGGATTTCTACTCCTAAAATCCCATTGGCAATTCTATTTATTCCCATTGTTTAAAGGAAGAAAAATTTAAATGGGTATCTGTTTACTAAATGTTTTACAATCTGCAGATAGGTATGGAGACTAGATAATTTGCTTAGAAGTCACATAAATAGATTTGTTATTCATCTATAAGGCAGTGATTCTTCTAAGGAAAATATGAATTGCTTCATCACCACCATCAGACATGCTACCTCTTCCTTACAGTTGCAAAATCACTGCCTAAATGAGCTACTGTTCAAAATGGGGCTGTGCAGTATATATTAGGTGTGCGCATGTATGCAGGGCTAAGGATTCCTTTCAGGAGAGGTGTGGGAGACAGAGAAGAAAAACTGAAAACCATTGTTCTCCAAAGCAAAGAAGTGCTTGTAACATAATTTGTGAACATCATTTACAAAACAAAAAACACTGTTGGGAGTTTAGGATATAGCATATATATGGAATAATAAACAAGGTCCTACTGTATAGCACAGGGAACTATACTATATAGTATACTATATACTATGGTATATCTTGTGATATACCATAAAAGAAAATATGAAAAAGATATATAAAACTGAGTCACTTTGCTGCAGAGCAGTAATACACTAGTTCAACTACACTTCAATTCAAAAATAAATTTTTAAAAAACTGCTACATGAATATTGCAAAAACAAGAAAACATTGTTTTAAGGATTTAAATTACTTACACCATAAAAATTTTCCTTTAAGGTACAAATAAACCATATCCTAAAAAAGTTAACATGGAGCTTGAAAAATATCCATTTCCTTTTTAACATGAGCTTTGGGGCTATGAAAAACACAGACTCCCAAAAACCTGGTCCCTATAATGCTAACTGTACCTGTAAGTGTAGTTTATTTTCTAGTTACCCTTAGCACCCATTACTCCTTCTTATAAGAAAACAAATTAGCTGACACTCAACTTTTCGGACTTCCCCAAAACACTGTTCCTATTCATTTTAAGCAAATTAGAACTATTAATTGAGCTCACTAATAAGCATATGATATAAAAAGCAAAGGAGATACAACATCTATTCAAAGAAAAAAATTAAAAGAACTCTTACGAGTGTTTAAGAGAAAATAAAACATCATCCCTTTAGCACCCCCACCCTTCTTTATTCCCTGAACAAAAGACAAGAGCTCGATTATAACTTTATATAAAATGTTTTTAAGTTGCAAAAGTGAATATTCCTTCTAAACTCCAGCCATACTATTTCCAAAGACCCTGAATTGTTTGATACCAGCTGCTTATCCACGTTATTCTCAACTAAGCTCAGCAATCCTTAAAGAATCTCATAGTAGCTTCCAAAATTCACCCTTAAGAGCCAATAAATATGTACTAATAAACTACCAGAAAGAAATTTCATATAGGAAACAAACAAGTTACCTTTAGTGTGATATACAATAGCAGCCCTCAGGTCAAAAGAACCCCAGCTATCATTCCTTTCTAGGCCTCTCTGGTATCTCTGTTCTTTGGCGGAGCCTAACAAAGTGTTCGTAGGAGACGCCAGAGGATTTTGATTTTCTATCTCATAGTCCTTTGAGAGAAACACTAAAGCACCTTGACTACTGGTGTCTGCTTTTTGCAGGTCACCTATATGACTGGGTTCCAAGGATAAGGCTCCACTCTCACTAGTAGTCCCAGATTTTAGAATGCTACCCAGAACTTGAGGACTAGTCCGTTTTTCCAGCTCATATGCCTTGGGAAACACAGGATGCTCAGTTCCTGAGGGGATTATTTCAGCACCCTGTGAAACCAAAGTGGCAGGATATTCCCCTTGAAATGTCACCTCCATCACTTTAAGATCTGATGACTTCCCAGTAACAGTTTCAGGGCCAGCACTGGGTTCATTGATAAATGATAAACCCCACTGATTCTGGAAGATATCCCCCAGGTTTTGCTGATCTGTCTGAGAGGGTAGATCCACTTGTGCTGTGCTCAACAGCACAGTTTGCATATTTGAAGGGTAGATAAAAAGGCTGGACTTAATTTGTTCAACAGCTGCTGAAGTCAGACTCATGTCTTGGAGAACTGAATCAGTCCCAGAAGAGATGGGTGTTAGAGTATTAGCAGCAGTAGTTAGCAGTGGCTGACCCCCTGGAGAATACACACTTGCATCAGTCCCTGCTAAAACTGGCCCATTAGAAAAGCTGGCCGAAGTAACAGATTTCAGCGCTGACATAGGGACCTGGGATAATCGACTTGAAGATTGGGTCTGAGTTTCCCCAGTAGATGAGGAGGAGGATGAAGATGAAGATGGTGACACAGAAGAGTTCTGTACAGTTTTGTTGAGGTTTTCCTTAACTTTGCTTGCATAACTTATTTTAGGAACGATTTTAGCACTGCTATTGTCCACTGGAAAAACTGGGGGTGGTTTAAAAAGGGTCCACGAGTCCTCTTTGGAGGCAACAGCAGAAGTATGCTTTCCTTTGGGCCGATCATCAAACTTTTTGCTGCTCCCACCAGGCTTAATATCAGAGCTTTTCCGCAGCATATCACCCACAGCAGGTTTTCCTCGACTTGTTCCTCCAGGCCCAGTTTCATACTTCCAAATAGGCTTTGAACCATCCACTCGATTTCCCTTTTGTTCACTGTAGTCAGGCTTGAAAGTTTCAAGTCCCTGCTTTAAGGTTGGGACATTGGTCTCTTGTTGCATTATTTTGTCCTGCACTAAATTAAGGTTTTCACAACCCTTGGCACTATTGCGCCTAGCTTTCCTTTTTTTAGGAGTGGTATATCCGCTCTCAGATCCACTACCATCATTATCTGCTCCTTTGCCCATATAACCATTAGTAATATAGCCAGAATTATTTGTTACAACACCATTTGGAATTGCGACAGTATCAGTCTTGTCTATAGATTGGTTTTCTCCAGATTTAGTTTCGTAAGACTTCCCATTCTTTTTGTCCATACTGTTTTTCTGAATAAAATTCCTGGTTTTAATTCCTGCTTTCCCAAAGGTGCTGGACTTTACAGTCTGCTTCAGATTAGTGTCTACAACTTGTTGGTTGCCATTGAGGACCCTGGAAATAGGGTTGGTAGCTTCCTCAGAAGCCAGGTTCTTTAAAGATATTTCTCTTTCTCCAGCATTACCATTTAGTTCACCGTAGCCTAGGGGGAAAGAGTTAAAAAAAAAAATTAGAATATGTAAACTACAATAGTACCTAACATTTAAGGACTATTTAATATTTACAATGTGCTAGACTCTATGCTGTGAGCTTCAGCTTTATCTTACTATTTAATAACTCTATGAGAAAACATTTGTTAGCCCCATTTACAGATTAGGAAGTTTACTAAGTAAGAGACAGAACTGATCTAGGATCAAACCAGAGTCCAAGGTCAGAAAGAACATAACTTCATAAGCATAATATTTTTCTCTAACAGCATCAACCTTGTCATCATTCTCACAAGGCTGTTATAAAATTTCCTTTACCATTAAGAACAGAGCTACCCTTTGGGCAAAATTAAGTTAAATGGATACAGTAAACCTAAGTATTACCAGGAAAACTAAAGACTGCACTTCTAAGAAACCATAAATGCCTGGTGGTCACCATAAGAAGTTCCTAATTGTATTCTGTCAAACAAAGACTCTAACGCTTGTGAACTGTTTCAAAAATGATGTTAAAAACGACACATCCCATACATTCTATCACATACTGTTATCATATGAAACCAGAACACCTATGTGCCAACTCTTACTACATTTTTCTTAATTTCATTATACCATACTGCCTAACCAAATGATTCAGTAAGAAAATATTAACAAATGAAAGGTATCTAGTTTTAAAAAGTGTTAAGGTATTCAAGTTTAAGAACTTCAATCACCATAATCAGTTTATTATTACAGATAGTTCAATTGGGTCAACAACTTTTCTGATTTCTTTACTAGTAAAATAGTGACACTAGTTAAGTACCTTACTATGAAACATTCCCTACAGCATCGTGAGGTCAAGTCATTAGAAACAAATACAAGATAAAAGTTAAGGATAAGACTCACAGGCACACACACACACTCATTCATTTAAATCAGCTTTTCAGGGGGATGGGGGGGGAAATCCAATAGTATTTGGTATTAGTATTTCCAATAGAAATACTAAATAATTTGTCATTTTCATTCATTCTCTTGGGCCTGTAGCCCATAAAGGCTAAAAGGCACATGACCTTGTATATTTTTGTTTTCAAATTTTGTTTTAATATCCAACATGGTAAATAGCAATAAACATATGACTAGTTCTTCATATATTTTCAGAGGATAAAGAACAGTAAGATTTTTTTTTTTAAGCTTGAGAACCATTGTTTAAAAAAAAAAACTGATGTGAAACAACACACAGAGAAGATTCACAACAGGGTTTACTATAATTTTAAGTCACTTACTCTGCAACAATGAAATGAGCAAATTAATAATTAACTTTCAGAAAATAACTCAGGAAAACATACTTAAGGCATAACTGTTCTTAAGCAAGAGTGGCACAGAACCTGTTCCATGAGAGAAAATATTTGTAAAAAGTTCTTAACTTCCCCTACAGTTACATTTTACTTTTCGTCTGGCTGAAAAAGCCATGATAACCAATCAAATCAAACTTTTGTTGAAAAAATTCTAACTATGAAACAGGAGAGATAGCTGCTTAGGATGTTTTCTAAAAGGTTTATTTTTCCCCAGAAAATCAGAAATTTCAACAAACTCTCAACATTTTTAACAGATATAAGTTTACCGGTGTACCACTCTAGACTAACCAGAACTACATACACCATTAATGTACTAACAGACTAAAACAAAGGCTTGTGCTCTTGGGCCAATCAGTCATAGCTTTTCACATCTCCAAGATAAGCAGTCTTAAACACAAAAGTAAACAAATAATCCAAAGTGCAAATCAAGTTGGATCAAAGCCAACACTTTAAAATTAACCAATTTTTACTATTTAGTTGCTGATATCAGAAATCACCGATTTAAAAACCACCCAGAAGCCACTATACTTTTACCTCCAAGTTTTAATGACAAAAAATATTTCTCACTTAACATATTAAAAATTTTCCACCAAAGCAAAAAATTCCCATGGTAACTTTGTTGGTATGCAAAATGTCTGACTTTTTAAAAAATTTAGGTATTAAAAAATGTAAACATTACAGAATTACTGAGAAAAATCAAAGGCCTCCTAGTGCTTTTATTATTTAGGGTTTCCATGCTAAAAGCATCTAACCCTACTTCAAAAGAACTCAGCAAAACTCGAGTCCTGAAAAATCTAGATTAGTATCTGAAATTACCGAATATGTTTGCATTTCTCCCTCTCTTGCGCCCTCTTCTGGATAAAGAAAAACTGTTCCTCTTTATAGGTTTGTGGGTAATGGGTCATAAAAGCCCCCCTCAACACGCTACAGACACATTTCAAAAATCCTCACAAGTTTTCTTAATAAATTAGACCTATGCATGTTGAAGCAACAGTAATGTGGCCAGGATACACAGAAAAGTTGCTCCCCGCACACTGTTTACATTCTCTCAGAACTGCTAAACCCAGTTTCCCCTATTTATCCCCTTTCAGAATAAGACAAACTAATTTGAAGGATGTCACCTTGAACGGCTCAGAGGATGCTTCCATAAGTGACAGAAGTCCTGCGGGGAGTATACCTGACAGACAAAACTGAATTTTCCAATCTGAACTGTAATACTGCGTTATAGTCCAAGTAAGCATAGTAAGATTTTTTTCCCACTTGAAGCTGAAAAAGATTTAACGTTTAAAAAAACTATAGGATGTACAGTTTCTAACAGCTAAAGTGTTCCAAACCCTTAAGATTAAAAACTCAACATATTTAATGTTCATTTCTACTGCACATCTTCAGTCCCTATCACCCTCCAAAATGGAAAATCTGATGCCTCAATTTCAGTCTTCAAGTACTATTAAGTCTGTAATAGAAATAGTTTTTCTCCAGCTCTCAGTAAGTGCTTCTATCAAATCTGACACCCTGGGTTTAATATTTTCTTACAATTTCAACTTATAAAAAGAACAATTATTTTTTAAAATCTGCATGGTTATAAACTTTTAAGTTCATTTCCTCTCAAATGTTTTCTAAAATGACTTTTGCCCTCAATTTAACATTTGTTTAAGAGTTTGGGGATTCATATCGATTTTAAAATGGGAAAACATCTTTCCTTATTAACATGAGATAAGTCTCATCCCAGGCAAGATGGTAGTGCACAAACCTCGTGGATGAGCCACCTCGGTTCACCCCTAAGGGCAAGAAAAAGGGGTCAAAAAAACCTCGCCCTCTCTTCCATTCAATCAAACACTCTTCTGATATCATTCCTCAAAACCACTGCCCAAGCCCAGAAGGTAAATGTTGCGGGGAGAGGAGGTTGTTGGAGGAAGATAGAACAAGCTTTTTTTGTAAAAATGAGCTGCTAGAAGAAAACGACCCGAGTGAAAGCCTGAGAGGCGGAGTCGTGAGCGAACCTGGCAGGAGACGAGGTTCCTGTGGCAGAGAAACTCGTGACCGGGAAGCCTGGTTCCCGCTGGGTACCCCACCCGGCCTTCAGGCACCGCCTCTACCCAAAATGTACCCCCCCGGCCCCCCCAGCCCTCCTGCCCGGAGGAGCGCCCGCGGCCACCGCCCGCGGCCTCCTTCTCCCTCGCGTCAGCTTTGAGGCCGGCTCCCCGCCCCGACCGCCAGCGCCTCCCGCCGCACCCGGGAGCGGGAAACGCGGCCGCCGGCGCGCGGGGCCCGGCGCAGGCCGCTCCCCTCGTGGCCGCTTCCCTCCCCCACCTCAACCGCCCCCGCCCCTCACCCCAGGGACCCGCCCGGGGCCGCGCGGCCGCCGCCGGGTTACACAACCCGGCCGCCGCCGGGGGGAGGGGCGGCCGCGGGCCGGGGGCGCCGGCGCCCCCGCAGTGCTGGGGGCGAGGCGGCGCGGGGGGGGGGCCCGAGGCACCCGGCTCGGCCGCGCCGGGCGCCCCTCGACACCCTTCCCCCTCCGCTCTTCAGTGGGTCGGAGTCGGTGACAGGAATCGGCTTCCAACATGGCGGACAGGAAGCGGCCCCGCGAGGAGGAGAGAACATTCCAGCCGCGCCGGCTCTGGGGGGAGCGGGCCCGGAGCGCCGGCCTCGGAATGAGTCGCAGGGACAAACGGAGAGGTCCGGTGCCCGAAAGGAGCGTCTAGGGGTGGAAATGACCCGAGAAACGAAGGGTCCCAACCGCCCCCGAAGACGGGGCACCCCAAGGCCACAGGTGGGCTTGGGGTGGCGGGTGAGGGAGGACACTTCCTCAACTCTGCCCCGCTACCCTCTCCCCGCCGCCTGCAAAAGGGTCTCGCGACGCCACCCGAGTCGGAATTCGCTAGGCCTTCCCGAGTTACACCCCGAAGCATTTTGGGGGGCTGGGTTCACCCCCAACTCAGGGCCCCCAAATTAGGGGCCCTCCTGGGCCGCAGGAAGGTAAACGAGAGAGGAATATAAAGGCTAGACTTCCAAGGCCGACCCTCCGGGTTTCCCTCCAGCCCGGGCGGGGGCCGGGAAGGTCACACTGGCCTGGTTGGGCCTCTCCCATGCTGAGGAGAAGAGGGCGCTGCAAACCGCGAGGCCCAGCCCGAGCTTTCGGAGAATGAAAGGGGGCTTCCCCACACCCGCAGGACACCGGCTCACAAGCGCACACACACCCCGACCCCTTCCGCGCTTTTCCGATCCAGCCCCACCCCCATCTCCCGCACCCCCCACCCCATCCCCCTTCCCCCACTCGTCCTCCCTCCCGGACCTGTTTTCTTCTTCGGCGTTTCCTGGTGCTGCTGGAGGGCGTGTTTCTGCTCATGTTTCAGCGGCTTTGGCTGGGCCTTGGGGCTGCCCTCGGCTCCATGCTGCAGGTATTGGTGAGGCTGCTGGTGATGGTGGTGGTGATGGTGGTTGTGGTTGTGGTTGTAGAAATAATAATGGTGATGGTGGTGCGGCTGCTGCTGCTGCTGCTGCTGGGGGTGATGGTGCGGATGGTGGTGGCTGTGATGGTGCTGAGACTGTGGCTGGCCGGGCTTCTCCTCCATTGAAAGCGGCTGGGACTCTCTGGCTGAGGCTGCGGGCTGCTGCACCGTCAGGATCTGAGACTGCTTCTCAGGGCTCACTCAGTATATCTGAGCGCGTCTCGCCAGCGCACTGGTTAACAGAGCGATTCTGTGAGATTGGCAGCCGCACCCCAGCAATCAGGAGCCACGCTGCGCCTCTGGCCCCGCCCCTAGCCCAAATCCTCTTTCCTTCCCCTTCGCCACAGCCTCCTGGCCAACGCCACTTACCCTATGCAACCTCACAGGGCCGGGCCTTCAACGTCAGCACTATGGCTCTCTCTTGTGTCGCTTTCTCTCCTTCACCGCGCAGTCTGCGAACAGCACTTTCTACACTCCTCGCCAGCAAGCTAGCTCATGTCGAGGGTAGCAGATTCCACTGGCGATTCCACTGGCTCTGGGAGCCATCTGTTGGTTTTGTAGCTCCTAGAATCTATTGGCTTTTTTTTTTTTTCTAAATCCTTTTCCGGGTAACCAGAGGGGAAGCTCAATTCCCTTAACCCTGAGACCACTAAAGGGGCAAATCAAAAAGAAGAAATAAATACATTTTTAAGAATACAAGAGCTTCACAATCCAGTAGATCATTTTGTATTCTGGATTCATTTTGCTTTGTATTCATATGCTAATCTCTTCCTTTCCACGAAGGGATTATAGGATTCCACAATGGGGTATCTGTGTAATTTTCTAAAAGGGCACAAAGGGTTTAAATCATTGTTTCTTTGTAGTTGGAGGCAAGGGAGAGCGGGAGGAATGAAAATCTAAAAATCTACACAGAAGCAGTTGTTTGGTTGTTTTTGGTTGCAGGTGAGGTCAACGGTGAATTCAAGAAAGGTTTTAGAATGTGAAGTTTCAAGAGAGAAAGAGGGAAAGAACACTTTAGAAGTTAAGTTTTAAAAAACGTTTTGCATATATAGAAAATATTAGAATGTAAAGAAATACTCTATTGCGTTGTGTAACATTGGTTTAACTTATCCGGTATTATCACATTACAGCCTGATTTTTAAAAGTAAATGTTTAGTCAAGAGAGTGGTTACTCAGGAAGGAGGAAAGGGTTGTCATGGGGGCAGGAGGGTGCACTCTGATAGTCTTTATTTCTTGACCTAGATAGTGATTGCAGATATATTTGCTGTATAATTATTTCTTACTGAATATGTATGCATCAGTGTGAGTCGCTCAGTCATGTTGGGCTGTTTGCAGTCCATACCCCATGGACTCTAGCCCACCAGTCTCCTCTGTCCATGGAATTCTCCAGACAAGAATACGGGAATGGGTAGCCATTCCCTTCTCCAGGGTATCTACCTGACCTAGGGTCTCCTGCATTGCAGGCAAATTCTTTACTGTCTGAGCCACCAGGGAAGCCCATAGATGTTACATTATACATTTTTTCTCAGTCTGTGTTATATTGGGGGCATTTTTTTAAACTTACCATAAAATACACAAGATTTACCATTTTACTCATTTTTCAGTATGCAGCCCAGTGTCGGTAAGGACACTCACATTTTATGCATCCATCACCACTGTCCATTTCCAGAACTTTTCATCATCAGAAACTGCAACTCTATACACATTAAACAATAGCTCCCCATTCCTTCCCCACCCCATGCCCTGATAACAATTATTTTATCTTCTATCTCTATGATACTTCATATAAGTGGAATCATACAATATTTATCCTTTTGTGTCTGGCTTATTTCACTTAACATAATGTCTTCAAGGTTCATCCATGTTGTGGTGTATATATCAGAATTTCCTTCCTTTTTAACCCTGAATAATATTCCATTGTATGCATATGCCACATTTTGTTTTTCCATTCATTCAGCAATGAACATGTGGATTGCTTCCTCGGTGTATATCTTAACAATTTTTTAGATGTGGTTTGAATTCCTACAGCAGGATCATGTTAAAGGAGCAAAGAAGCTTAAAAGAAAAAAGTTGTACTTTGCATTTAATGAACATCAGCACAAAAGAATAATTAAAAGATAAAACTTTTTCCAAGAGCAAATATCACTGAATTCAGACAACCACGTCTAGATCTTGACTCATTCTTTATAGTGAGGATTTGTGTTGCCTTGCTAAATTCTAAAGAAAGACCCCTTTGGGTAAAAGGGGTATATATTTACCCAGTTTTGAGAGCTAAAATCCTAATAACATGTCGTGACAAATAAGTCCTTACTGTTGAATAGTATTGTACCACTTTCCCATCTATTAAAGAAATAAAATTGTTTATGGAATTTATGATTATGTTGATAGGGCTTTATATTCTTTTGCTGATTTGGACATTTGGTTGAAAATCAAGAATCCTTGAGTCATAATTACTCTTAATACATTTTCTGCATTATAGTTGCAGGCAAACCAACAGCACTCTTTCTGAGCTTTTGGCTTTTCACATCTTTGGCCTGCCTTGGTGTCTTCACACACATTTATATGAAGTTTAGGAAACTAAGCCTTGCTCTCATATGCTCTAGTTACTGTGAATGTTGCTGTAGTAGTATGCAGTGGTATGGAGAAAGACTTGTGATATAATGTAAGAAAAAAATGCAGAGTAGTAAATTCTATGTACAGTAAGATCATAACCTTATAAAGACATGAATCTGTGTTTACTTTGGCCACACTGCATGGCTCATAGGAATTAGGTATGGAGAAACAACAGTAGAATGTGTAACTTTTCCTCCTGCTGATTTTTCTAAAATAGTTTTATGTAAAACATATTTTAAGATTTGCTATGTATTTGAAAAAACTAATGCCATGATACCAAACTTCCTTGAAAAGAGAGTAATTGGGTCTACTTCAGTTCAGTTTAGTTGTTCAGTTGTGTCCGGCTCTTTGCGACCCCATAAACTGCACCACGCCAGGCCTCCCTGTCCATCACCAACTCCCAGAGTTCACCCAGCCTCATGTCCATTGAGTTGGTGATGCCATCCAACCATCTCATCCTCTGTCATCCCCTTCTTCTGCCCTAATCTTTCCCATCATCAGGGTCTTTTCAAATGAGTCAGCTCTTCGTATCAGGTGGCCAAAGTATTGGAGTTTCAGCTTCAACATCAGTCCTTCCAGTGAACACCCAGGACTGATTTTCTTACTTCAAGCATATTTTTATATTTTAAATAAAATCTGCATCAAGGGGAAAAAAACACATTAAGGAAATGTAGTATAAGCCTGGAGAAATTATGGGTGCTATTTTTTTTTTCTTCCGTTTTCAAATGTGCTGTTATATAGTCACTACTTTTCATAATAACATTATTTTTAACAATTAAAATAAGGGACTTCCCTTATTTGATTCCTAGTCAGGGAACTGAGATCCCACATGCTGCATGCGAGGCCAAAAAAGTAATTAAAATAATAAAAAATTGAATCTACACAATCTTTAAAATTCATTTTACACTGTATTTTACCTACAGTCAGTGTAGGAAGTTGTAATGGAGAAACAGGCGGTTCCTATATAAGGTAGACTAATGTTTTAACTATCACCGTATTCATAACACCTATGGAGGATTTACGATGTGTCAGGAACTGAACAATTTTATCTTTGTTTTCATGTGCAATTCCTTGAGGTAGGTATTAAGCCCATTCTACCGATGAGGCATGTGAGACCTGAAGAAGTTAAAAGAGATTTGCTTATACTTTAAAAGCCACCAAGTTTATGTTGGAGCCTGAAGCAGATTCCAGGCCAGCTGGATATAAAGAATTTTTAACACTATCAAGTGTGGTATACATTTCCAAAATTGTAGTAACCTCTGAAAAACATTGAAGCTATATCATAACCCCCATGAAGGTAGTATCTGGTTATCAACAGAGGCAGGGCCTCCAAGGCCCTGGAGGGGCCCTAGAAATGATCTCTTGAAAAAGCTAGGTATTTTACTTTGTAAAAATTTTTTAAAGTAATATCATTATGTATTTTTTCCTTAACTAGGGCCCTCCCCAAAACCTGGATTCACCCCTGTTAATAGTGATTTTTAGCAATCATTTGGGAATCTGACTCAGTGGTGTTGTAACTTCAATAGGTACTTTAAAAGGTTATAGTCATGTTTTATAACAGCATGGAAAAATGCTATAACTCAAGGGCAAAAAGCAAGATAATAAATTATATGTATACATTATGATTGCATATAAAATGTGAATTCAAGGACTGAGGGAACTTGAAAGCAATAAAACTTTTTTATTCATTTGTTCATTCGCAAATATGTATTAGGTACTTTTTATATACCAGGTCTTATGCTTTTTGGTATTTGGGTTTTTTTTTTAATTCATTTCTCTTATTGATAGAGGCTTGTAACTTGGGTAAATATGTTTGCAACACTGTCTTAATTGTCAGATGAAAGTCATTTTTCACATACCTTTATTCTTACCCTTTGTCTACTGTGAACACTTAAAAAATACAGAGATATTTGAATCTCTGAACCTCTGAATTCTCAAAATTTGGAGAATGGGCAAAGTGGCCTCCAAGTTCCTTCCCACTCTTAACATTCCATAATCATGATCACTGCTGTTTCTTTCCAGATTACCCCTTTATTTCATTATATGGACTATACAGCAGCAAGAAATGTAGCTGATAAAAATCTAGTTTTTCAGCTGTAACAATTGATTATAAATTTACAGAAATTATAATCAGAAACAGAATTATGTAGTTTTATATAAATGGAAATTGGTTCTCTGATGATAGTTCGAATTTCAAACAAGGCAAATCACTGGTAACATCCACTGTTTTATTTCAGCAGGGAAAGAATTTTATTCATGTATATTTCCTTTAGATCTCAATATTTTTGCCTTGAGACACTAACTTCAAAAAACTTTCAAAGGAATTGAACAGAGGTATGGGTAAATTAGGTTAGTCTTTTAATAACTGGGATATGACAACTTTTCTAAATATGAAAGTTTTTTAAAACGACTTTTTTTTTAATGAAAAATATGGGGAAAAGTTTGAGGGAGAACTATAGCAGAATGGTATGAGTGTAAATTTTGTAGTCAGGCAGAACTAGAATGGAATCTATTCTGAAACTGCTTAGCTTTGTGATCCTGTGTGAGCAAATTATTTTTCCTCTCTAAGCCTTAGTTTACTTTTCTGAAAATGAAAGTAATATTAATGCCTACCTCTCAAGTTATAATGAAAGTCAAATTATATAATGTAAATAAATTTGTTGAATAAAGTGTTTATAATGTTAGTAAGTGGTATTAAATATTAATATTAATGACACTAAGTTATTAAATATTAGATATATAAAGTTAAACTTTCAGATATGATATTTCATTAAGGAAACAGTTTTAGAAAAATCAATTAGCAAGTTAACCAAGAATAGAATGTTTTCTCAATTTTTAAAAGAATAAACAAATAGGCTTTTTGGCTCTCGGAGAGCACCATGGCAGGGGGCAAAAACAAGTGCCTTCTGAAAAGTGGCAAAAAGGTTGCTAAGAAGAAAGTGATTAATCCATTCTCTAGGAAAGATTGGTATGGTGTGAAGGTAGCAGCTATGTTCAATATATGAAATACTGAATAAACATTAGTCAAGAAAACTCATGGAATCAAAATTGCATCTGATGACCTCGGGGTCGTGTTTTAAAACTGAACTTTGCTAATCTGCAGAATAATGGAGTTTCATTTAGCAAATCCAAGCTAAGTGCTGAGAACATTTAGGGCAAAAACTGCCAATCAGCTTCCATGTTAAGGATCGTAGCTGTGATAAACCGTGTTCCAAAATGTTCCAAAAGTGGCAGGCCATGATTGAATCGCATGTTGATGTCAAGACTACCGATGGTTATTTGCTTCATCTATTCTGTGTTCCGTTCCGTCACTCAGTCGTGTCCGACTCTATGCGACCCCGTGGACTGTAGCCTACCAGGCTTCTCCATCCATGGGATTCTCCAGGCAAGAATACTGGAGTGGATTACCGTTTCCTTCTCCAGGGGATCTTCCCGACCCAGGGATCGAACGCGGGTCTCCCGCATTGGAGGCAGACGCTTTAACCTCTGAGCCACCAGGGAAGCCCTTGGTGTTACTAAAAACCACAATAGTCAGATTTGGAAGACCTCTTGTGTTAAGGAAGCACCAACAAGTTCACCAAATCCAAAAGAAGATGATTGGAATCATGACCTGAGAAGTGCAGACAAATAACTTGAAAAAAGTTGTCAATAAATTGATTCCAGATAGCATTGAGAAAGATACAGAAAAGGGCTTGCCAATCATTTTATCCTCTCTATGATTACTTGTTAGAAAAGTAAAAATCCTAAGAAGCAAAAATTTGAATTGGGTGAACTAATGGAGCTTCATAGTAAGGGTAGTAGTTTGGGGATGAGTTGAATGCTAAAGTTGAATGAGATGATGGATATGAGCCACTAGTTCAAGAATCTGTTCAAAATTCACATATTTAATGGTGACAAATAAAAAGTCTTATTTGTGATGTTTAAAAAAATAGAATAGGCAACTGTTGTCAACTAAAATCAGTAGTGCATTCCGAAACAGTCCTTTCTGAGTAGCAGGTTCAAAGTTAACTTTCACTTTCTTCTTCTTTGAATCTCTATTTTTTTCAAAAAGTTGCACATTGAACATTTATTCCTTTTGTTAAAAAAGTGTATTTTTTTAAAAAAATGAATTAAACATCTGTCTTCCCTGTGAACATTAATTTCAAAAAAGACCGGGGAATTAGTATGCCATTTTGGATTCTTTTCTAGTCTCCAGTAGGCAAAATAAATTTATGTATGAATGAATCAATAAATATTTAGTCATCAGTAGGGGTCGCTACTAGTGGGACACGACTGAGCAACTTCACTTTCACTTTTCACTTTCACACGTTGGAGAAGGAAATGGCAACCCACTCCAGTGTTCTTGCCTGGAGAATCCCAGGGATGGCAGAGCCTGCTCGGCTGCCGTCTGTGGGGTCGCACAGAGTCGGACACGACTGAAGCGACTTATCAGCAGCAGCAGCAGCAGCAGTGTATACTTAGTGTTTTGGAGTCCATAGAAGTTGGATAAAATGTCACTCCCTGAGAATAAAACCAGTAAGACTCAACATAAACTGGATGAAATTAACCACTAATAGGGAATCTAGTCAGTGTGATTAGACTGCCTAAGAAGCTATTAAAATAAGTAGTGTATCCATGAAAACTTCTATTGTAGTTGTTATTCAGTTTTATTTCCCTCCTTATTGTCTTTTAGTATTTTAAAATTAGTACTTCAAAAGTTATATGTTTGGTGTTGTGTTATTTATTGCTGGGTAACAATTTACCCCAAACCTTAGTGCCTTAAAACAGCAAAGATTTGTTATCTCACAGCTTCTGAGGGTCAGGAATTTGGGTGTTACTTAGTTGGGTGCCTCTGGCTCAGGGTCTCATGAGATTGCTGGGAGCATCTGCTTCCAAGGTCACTCATGTGGTTGATGGTAGGATTCAGTTCCTCGTGAGATGTTGGCCAAAGACCTCAGTTCCTCACTGGTTGTTAGCCAGAGGCCTCTCTACAGGGCAGCCCACAACATAGCAATTGTCTCTCCTCAGAGTGAGCAGTAGAACAAGAGGGAGCTCTCGAGATGAAGTCATAGTCTTTTTGTAACCTAATCTCAGACATGACATCCCTTCTGCTGCTTTCTATTCAATAGAAGTGAGTGCACACCTATACACAAGGGGAGGGGATCACAGGAGGGCATGAATACTGTCCTTTCATTAAAGAGACCATTGAAGGTCATCTCAGAGCCTTTCTACCGCAGGTATAAAGCCATTCTTTAAACTTCCTCTGCTTGCTCTGATGTCATCCCCTAGCTATAATTCCAAATGTAATCTCACATTATATGTCACTTGTTTGTAAGCAGAGAGAGTACACTGAATAACATACAAAAGTTCCTCATCATTTATTAAATTAGTAAATATTTTTAAACGCTTGAATTTTGTCACCTGCTGGCCTTGTGAGTTTGCTAAGTGTGATTCAGTCTTCCTAATGCTGATAAGTATTAATATCTAAACCTAAACTTATGACCAGGCCCAGGACTGTAGTCCTGCCTTGAGAGGGCCCACCTGAGCTATCAGGAGGCCTCCTTCTCCAATAGGAATGACAATATAAAACACCTACATGGGGGCTTCCCTGGTGGTCCAGTGGCTAAGACTCCATGCTCCTAATGCAGAGGGTCAGTGTTCAATCCCTGGCCAGGGAACTAGATCCCACAATGCCGCAACTATGAATTCACATGCCCCAATTAAAGATCCCACATGCCGCAATGCAGACATGGCACAGCTAAATAAATAAGTATTAAAAACAAACGAAGAAAAATGCCCACATGGCCAGGCAAGTTAACTTGGGTTAAGTAATTTGGCTATAAGCAAACTTGTATGTAAGAAACATTTCTCCTTGGGCACTTCCTATCGGTCCAGTGGTTAAGACTCTGTGCTCCCAATGCAGGGAACACAAGTTCACTCCCTGATCGGGGAACTAGATCCCACATGCTACAGCTAAGACCCAGTGCAGCCAAAGTAAAAAAAAACATTTCTCCCAACATGGCATTGAATTCTACAGTGATAACTCTATTAAAACATGTATCTATTTATTTTAAGAACTGGGTAGCTTAATTTTTCGATCTAATACCAGCATTCAGCTTATGAAAGGATAATCTGATACATGTTCTCAAAATCCTTAATCACATCTTTTTATATAAGGTAATATTTACTCTTTTACTATGTAAGGTAATATTCACAGGTTCTAGTAATTGGAATATAGACACAGCTTTTTGAGGGCCATCATTCAGCCCATGACAGGGCCGTTGTCTGTAAAAAAAATTTTAAATAATAGTAAAATTGACTAAATGTCAGTCTGCTTTTTGTTATCACCCTGTGCACGCAATTTTAAACAACGTCAATGATAAAATACTACATGTGGGGGCAGACCATTTCCAACAGCTTCCACCACCCTCAGTGTGCCCACACTGCCCGTATTCTAGTATGAGCTCCTCAGCCTGCTTCAACTTTTTAGGGACAAATTCTGCAAAAAAAGCAATTTGGTGATTTATCAATAGCAAACCATGTCCCACATGTTGATATGACTCCTCATCCTTCAGAAATCGATGTAAGTAAATGTCACCTACCCAAGGAAAATTTCTCTAAAGACTCTTTCTAGACTCAAAATGCCATACCACCTCGCCCACGTATTTCCTGTATCTGTTTGTTGCTTTCACAGCACTTGCCACACATTGTGGTTCTTTTATTTGCAGGTTAATTTTTTCCCATCTCCCTTACTTTGCAAGGAGATCCAACCAGTCCATTCTAAAGGAGATCAATCCTGGATGTTCATTGGAGGGACTGATGCTAAAGCTGAAACTGCAATACTTTGGCCACCTCATGAGACGAGTTGACTCATTGGAAAAGACTCTGATGCTGGGAAAGGCTGGGGGTGGGAGGAGAAGGGGACGACAGAGAATGAGATGGCTGGATGGCATCACCGACTCTGTGGACATGAGTTTGAGTGTACTCCGGGAGTTGGTGATGGACAGGGAGGCCTGGCGTGCTGTGATTCATGGGGTCGCGGAGAGTCGGACACGACTGAGCGACTGAACTGAACTGAACTGAACTGAAGACTTTTATGTCTTGTTCTCTGAGTTATCCCCAAATCCAGCACAGAACCTGGCACATGGTAAATGTTCAATATATGTGTATTTTCATTGCATTCTCAGCTTGTGTACTTCCCGTAAAGCACATTGGCTCAATGTTGGACAACTCTTCTTTCTTCATCTCCTGTCCATTACTCAAAATGAAATAGCCACTTATTGTTTAGGACTGGTGACATAGAAAATTATTTATCTGTATAATTCAGAAACAGCTGCAGTGTCATGGATCTTAGCAGAATTGTTTCTACTGCTCCAAACTCCATTGTGAACATGATTAGTAATGTTTTATTCTGAAAATTCACAGAGCTATCATAAGACCAAATCACAAAGTAAAATATAAATATGGCATTCACATTCTGAAGGGGACCTGTGCATTTTGCCCAGGCATGACACTAGAAATGACATGACTCTAGTGTGCACCTCAAACTTAGCAAGTTCCGAGTATAAATAATCAGTTTCCTTTCCAAACCACGCGTGTGTGAGTGCTAAGTCACTTCAGTCATGTCCGACTCTTTGTGACCCTATGGACTGTAGTCTGCCAGACTCCTCTGTCCATGGGATTCTCCAGGCAAGAATATTGGAGTGGGTTGCCATGTCCTCCTCTAGGGGATCTTCCCAACCCAGCGATTGAACATGCATCTCCTATGGCTCTTGCATTACAGGCTGATCCTTTACTGCTGAGCCACTGGGGAAGCTTCTCCAAACCACATGCTCCTCTTAACTGCCTTCAACATTTCTTTTAGTGGCATAGCTCTACACCTGGCTAGTTCTCCAGCTCAATCTCTAGCTCTCCTTTCTTCTCCCTTCACTCTTTCTTCCTAGGAGATCTCACCCATCTCCAAGTCTAAAATCTTATCCCTATGGTGTTATTTCTAAAATACGTCCCTAATCTTTTCCTCTGTGCTCCAGACTCTCAGTTGCCTACTGTTCTATCTTAGAAACATCACAGGCATTTCAAATTTATCACATGTGTATGCATGCTAAGTCACTTCAGTTGTGTCCGGCTCTTTGCGACCCCATGGACTGTAGCCTGCCAGGCTCCTCTGTCCATGGGATTCTCCAGGCAAGAATACTGGAGTGGGTGCCATGCCCTTCTCCAGGGGGCCATCCCACATCTTTATCCCTTCATCTGTCTGTGGTCATTTAGGTTGCTTCCATGTTTCGACTGAGTGCAGCTATGAACATTGGGCTGCATGTACCTTTTCAAATTAGAGTTTTCTCCAGGTATATGCCCAAGAGTAGGACTGCAGGATCATATCTCCAGCATTTATTTGTAGACTTCTTGCTGCTGCTGCTGCGTCACTTCAGTCGTGTCCGAGTCTGTGTGACCCCATAGACGGCAGCCAACCAGACTCCCCCGTCCCTGGGATTCTCCAGGCAAGAACACTGGAGTGGGTTGCCATTTCCTTCTCCAATGCATAAAAGTAAAAAGTGAAAGTGAAGTCGCTCAGTCGTGTCCGACTCTTAGCGACCCCATGGACTGCAGCCCACCAGGCTCCTCCATCCATGGGATTTTCCAGGCAAGAGTACTAGAGTGGGGTGCCATTGCCTTCTCTGTAGACTTTTTAATGATGACCATTTGACTGATGTGAGGTGATACTTCTTTGAAGTTTTGATTTGTTGGAGAAGACTCCTGAGAGTCTCTTGTACTGCAAGGAGATCCAACCAGTCCATTCTAAAGGAGATCAATCCTGGGTATTCATTGGAAGGACTGATGCTAAAGCTGAACTGCAATACTTTGGCCACCTCATGCGACAAGTTGACTCACTGGAAAAGACTCTGATGCTAGGAAAGGTTGGGGGCTGGAGGAGAAGGGGACGACAGAGAATGAGATGGCTGGATGGCATCACCGACATGAGTTTGAGTGTACTCCGGGAGTTGGTGATGGACAGGGAGGCCTGGCGTGCTGTGATTCATGGGGTCGCGGAGAGTTGGACACGACTGAGCGACTGAACTGAACTGAACTGACTGAATAATTAGCAATGTTGAACATCTTTTCATGTGCCTTTTTACAATCTATGTGTCTTCTTTAGAGAACTGTCTTTTTTTTTTTTTTTTTAGTTGTATGAACTCTTTGTGTATTTTGGAAATTAAACCTTGTTGGTCACATAATTTGCAAATATTTTCTCTCAGTCCATAGGTTGTCTTTTCATTTTGCTTATTGTTTCCTTTTCTGTGCAAAAACTTATAAGTTTAACTGGGTACCATTTGTTTATTTTTGCTTTTATTTCTATTGCCTTAGGAGACTGACCTAAGAAAATATTGGTATATGTCTGAATATTTTGTCTATGTTCTCTTCTAGGAGTTTCATGATACCATGTCTTATATTTAAGTCTTTCAGCAGTTTTGAGTTTATTTTTACATATGGTGTGAGGGAGTGTTCGATTTCATTGTTTTACATGTGACTATCCAGCTTTCCCAACATTACTTGCTGAAGAGACTGTCATTTTTCTATGTATATTCTTGCCTTCTTTGTTGAAGATTAATTGACTGTAGGTATGTGGGTTTATTTCTGGGCTCTCTATTCTGTTCCATTGATCTATGTGTCTGTTTTTGTGCCAATACCACACTGTTTTGTTTTGTTTTTTTGTTATCTTTGCACAGGGACCGTGCTAATCTTCTCTGTATTATTCCAATTTTAGTATATGTGCTGCCAAAACAAGCACAATACCACCCTGTTTTGATTTCTGTAGCTTTGTAGTATTGTCTGAAGTCTGGGTGGGTTAGGTCTCCAGCTTCATTCTTTTTCCTCAGGGTGACTTTGGCAATTGTGGGTCTTAAAGGTTCATGGGGTCACAAAGAGTCAGACACGACTGAGCGACTGAACTGATGGTTCTATATAAATTTTAGGATTATTTGTTCTAGTTCTGTGAAAAATGTCATGGGTAATTTGATAAGGATTGCATTAAATCTGTAGATTGCTTTGGGTAGTATGGCCATTTTAACATATTAATTCTTCCAATCCAAGAGCATAGAATATCTTTCCACTTCTTTCAATCATCTTCAATTTTCTTTATCAATGTTTTATAGTTCTGAGCATATACATGTTTCATCTTCTTGGTCAGGTTTATTGGTAAGTGTTTTTTTTTTTTTGGATGCAATTTTAAAAGAGATTATTTTTGTACTTTTCCTTTCTGATATTTCATTGTGAGTATACAGAAATGCATCCTTCCTACACCATACACAAAGATAAACTCAAAATGGATTAAACATCTAAATGTAAGACCAGAAACTATAAAATTCTTAGAGGAAAACATAGGCAGAACACTCAATGACATAAATCAAAGCAAGATCCTCTATGACCCACCTCTAACAGTAATGGAAATTAAAACAAAAGTAAACAAGTGGGACCTGATTAAACTTAAAAGCCTTTGCATAGCAAAGGAAATTATAAGCAAGGTGAAAAGACAACCCTCAGAATGGGAGAAAATAATAGCAACTGAAACAACTGACAAAGGATTAATTTCCAAACTATACAAGCAGCTTACAACTCAATACCAGGAAAACAAACAATTCAATCAAAAAGTGGGAAAAAGACCTAAATAGACATTTCTCCAGAGACATACAGATGACTAACAAACACATGAACAGATGCTTAACATCACTTATTATTAGAAACATGCAAATCAAAACTATAATGAGATATCACCTCACACCATTCAGAATGGCCATCATCAAAAAGTCTACAAACAATAAATGCTGGCGAGGGTGTGGAGAAAAGGGAATGCTCTTGCATTGTTGGTGGGAATGTAAATTGATACAGCCACTATGGAAGACGGTATGGAGATTCCTTAAAAATTTAAGAATAAAACCACCATATGACCCAGCAATCCCACTCCTAGACATATACCCTGAGGAAACAAAAATTGAAAAAGACACATGTATCCCACTGTTCATTACAGCACTATCTACAATACCTAAAACATGGAAGCAACCTAGATGTCCATCAACAGATAAATAGATGAAGAAGCTGAGGTATATATACACAATGGAATATTACTCAGCTATAAGAAGGAATGCATTTGAGTCAGTTCTAATGAGGTGGATGAACCTAGAGCCTATTATACAGAGTGAAGTAAGTTAGAAAGAGGAAGATAAATGTCATATTCTAACGCATATATACAGAATCTAGAAAAATGGTACTGAAGAATTTATTTACAGAACAGCAGTGGAGAAACAGACATAGAGAATAGACTTATGGACTTGGGGAGAAGGGAGGAGAGGATGAGATATACAGAGAGAGTAACATGGAAACTTACTATATGTAAAATAGATAGTCAAAGGGAATTTGCTGTATGTCTCAGGAAACTCACACAGGGGCTCTGTATCAACCTAGACGTGTGGGATGGGGAGGGAGATGGGAGGTTCAAAAGGGAGGGGTTATATGTATCCCTATGTCCGATTCATGTTGAGGTTTGACAGAAAACAAAAAAATTCTGTAAAGCAATTATCCTTCAACTTAAAAATAAATTTAAAAAAAAGAATTGCAGCCAATTTCTGTATGTTAATCTTGTATCCTGCTACCTGGCTGAATTCGTTTCTACATTCCACTAATTTTTGTGTGGAGTCTTTAGTAGTGCTCCCTCCTCATCAGTCTTTTGGAAGAGTTTGAGAAGGATCAGTATAAGTTCTTCTTTGTATGTTTGATAGAATTCCCCAGTGAAACCATCTGGTCATAGGCTTTTGTTTTTGCAGGGAGGTTTAAAATTACAGATTCTATTTCACTTCTGGTGATTGGTCTGTTCAAATATCTATTTCTTCATGATTCTGTTTTGGTGGGCTGTATGTTTCTAGAAACTTGTCCATTTCTTATAGGTTGTCCGATTCTTTGGTATATAATTGCTCATCTCCTCTCCTACTCTTATTTGCATTTATTATATCCTATATAGTTTCTTCATAGCACTTTATTCCAATTAATATATTTTGATTGGTCTTCTCTACTAGATTTGAGGCAACGTGAGGGCAGGAACTGTGTCATTCAGTAAGGTATATCTAGTCCCTAGTGTAGTGTCTGGCACACAGCAGGTGATTAATCAGTTGTTGACTAAATTAAGGCACCTTATTCTGTCTTGGTCTATGTGTTACAAGTATGATGCATTCACACAACGTTGCTTAGGAGGGAAAAATTCTTATTCCTCCATTTCACGTCCATTATTAAAAAAAAAAAAAAGTCACTTGTCTGAGACTAATGACATAGCCATTTATCTTCATAGTGCCAAAACAGCTGCGGTGTCATGGACCTTAATATAGACAATATTTTTTTCCCACGATTAAGGAAATTTAATACTGAATCTTACAGGAGTTTCATAAAGAAATTGAGTCATAAAATACAGAAAAGATTCATAGTAGGAAGGGGTAGAACCTGAAAAGTTTGGCCCGGAGGCAGTAAGATATTTTCTTTAAGCTTCGGAAACAACCATACAGATGTTTCTTTTTGTACTCTTCCAAGTCATCTCACAAAGATAGACAACATCTGCTGCCTGTGCTGGCCAGAAGTACAAAAGTTGTTTATTAAGGCATGATTCACCCACCCAGAAGCCTTCATTTCCATGAAGAGGAGAAACAAACTAATTTCACATTAACCAGGCATAGTTATTTGACCTAACAGAAAAATGGGTCCACATTTAACACTCTCTTGGATCTTAACACGACATGACAGCGTGCAAAGCAATGCGGCTTCCTGGCTGTACTTCAGAACTGCTTTGCATACCTGGGCTTCCCAGCAACCAGACCTCATTTGTTATGCCCCCAGCAGATACTCTTCAGGCTAGCTTGAAAGTGCTCAAAGCTATAATAGCATTCAAACAACAAAAAGTCCTCAGATTTCCTTAGTTTCTATCTTTGAAGAGTTCAAAGAGCTTCCACATTTATTTTTTTTCTGGTACTTTCCCTGTCATGCTATGATGTAAGAAGATCTGAGATTAGAGAACCTGGAGCTCAGATAGTTTATTCAAAGTTGCAGTGAAATTACATACCACAGTCAGACTCCATTCTCCCGACCTCTCTAGACCATGTAGTTTCCCAAGGGGTTTAAGACCCTTTATGAAAAAATTCAAAACTACATATAATTATCAGTCTTGAACATTTTTTTCTAACCTTCTTAACATAGAGGAAAAAATATTACTTTGGTTTTTAAATAAAAATGTCTTTGTGAGGACAGACTTCTAAATTGCCTCATTCTAAATTCACATAGAAAAGATCAAAGGAATAAAAATAGAGGGAAAACCTTCCGTATGCCAGAAACTTGGAAGACTGTCTTCTAGTTAGAATGTAGAAGGGCTCAATTAGGAGGAATGGTCAATTCAATATTCCACTTCTGTAAAATATATTATCACCTCAATAGAATTCCATGAACAACCCCTTACTCAAGGTTGAAGTCTAGATGAAAGCAGATGGAGAGCAAGGCAGGGCATATACTCAGATCCGCTTCAGTCTTTGACAGAACCCTCAGCAATTCCTACTTAAATATTAACCAAAGCTGGATGCATATAGACCTCTCCATGTTAAGATGAGCAAGTGGAAAAAACCCGTAGAACTACGAAAATATGCTTCAGCTCAAAGGATGAGGTCTCCTTGAAAAATCAGAACAAAGGTGGTTGGTATAGACAGCAGAGTCAGAAGATCCAAACAACAAAAATGTAAGCATTTATGTTCCCTGATGATATATCCCCAGTACCTAAATTAGTGTCTAGCATAGAATAGTTATTGAATTGACATTAGGAATCTCAGAAGGAGGAAACAGAATAGGAATAGAAGCAATAATTAAATAATTTTCCTAAGACTTAAACCTGCTGGCAAAATGAATGAAGCAAAGTCAACACCTAGACCAGCCAGGTGACATTTAAAAATATTTCTGGGGTAAAGAAAAAAGCCTTCAAGAATTCAGGCTGGGAAAAGAGGGAATTTGGGAGGGAGTAGATTATCTCCATGAACGGAGGAGCCTGGTAGGCTACAGTCCATGGGATCGCTAAGAGTTGGACACAACTGAGCGACTTCACTTTCACTTTTCACTTTCATGCATTGGAGAAGGAAATGGCAACCCCCTCCAGTGTTCTTGCCTGGAGAATCCCAGGGACAGGGGAGCCTGGTGGGCTGCTGTCTATGGGGTCGCACAGAGTCGGACAGGACTGACGTGATTTAGCAGCAGCAGCAGCAGCAAATTATCTCCAAAGGTACTAAATTCAAACTGGCCTCAGAATTGTGCACTCTAAGACACAAATAAATAAAGCACATCCTACAGAATTCTGAGGGTAAATGTTTATAATTTAAGCATTCTACTCTCAGCAAAGTTGTTATAAAGTTGTGAAGGCCTCTTAAATAAGTGTGTGTGTGTGTGTGTGTGTGTGTGTGTGTGTGTGTGCGCGCGCGCGCTCAATCCTGTCCAGTTCTTTCCTATCCCGTGGACTGTAGCCTGCCAGGCTCCCCTGTCCCGGGGGCTTTCCCAGCAAGAATACTAGAGTGGGTTGCCATTGCCTCCTCCAGGGGATCTTCCCGACTCAGGGATCAAACCCGTGTCTCTGATGTCTCCTGCACTTGCAGGAGGATTCTTTACCACTGAGTCATCTGGGAATAAGTACTAAAATACACAGTGCTCAAAAATGACACTACCCAGCTACCTGCTCTGAAAGAAAAAACTTCTCGAACATGTACTACTGAAAGAGAAGTCAAGAATAAGGAAGAAGAGGGACTTCCCTGGCAGTCCAGTGGTTAAGACTCCATGTTTCCAGTGCAGGGGTTGTGGCTTCGATCCTGGGTCAGGGAACTAAGATCTCACATTCCATGTGGTAAGGCCAAAAAAAAAAAAAGAATAAGGAGGAAGAAAGAGTCAGAGCATAAAAACTTCTGCATAAAAGAACTTTATTTAAATGTCTAAATAAATCCATAACAAAGTACATAATGTAGGAAAGAAATTTCTTTTTCCAAGAGGGATAATCAAGGTCAAAAAGGCCAAACTGCATGAACAAAAACCAAACCTGGAGGAGTGAAAGGGAGTGGAAGGTAAAAAAATGAAATAAAAATGTGCTAAAAAATTGTGCTAAACACACCATCTTTAACAAGAGAAATAAAGAGATATTATTTAATTGTGATATTGAAAATAAGGTGTTTTTCTTTAATCTAGAGGTAAGTATTTTGAGAATAAAAACAGGATGTGTGACTTCCAAAGCATGACACAGAATTTTGGAAGCAAAGCACACATAGTTCGTATAGTGAGAGACAAGAGAAACAAAAAAAATCATTACAGAATATGAAACAAATTAAGAAAATAAGATGACAGGAAGAATCTGAAACATCAGAACATCTACCCAACCCATTCTTTACCAAAGTAGCGTGTAATAAACAATATTTTCATTCATTCAGCTATTATTTCAATAATCTTATGGAGTATCATAAAGCCATTAAAATTAGGTTAGTAGAGGATAATGAAATGTTATATAGAAAATATAATAAAAGGTCAAAAAACAAAATCAAAATTATTTCTATAGCAAGTCCAATTTGATTTAAGACATGGAAAAGTACAGGCAGTCATACAGCATAACGGTTGAGGTAATAGACTTTAGATTTGGATCTAGATTTGCATCTCAAATTCACCATTTACTGACTAATGACCTTAGTCAAACAAATTAATACTCTCAGCCTCAATTTACTCATCTATAAAGTAAGAATAATAGTATCTTCTTATAAAACTATTGAAAGGATTACAAGAGAAAAACTGTATAAAAGGAAATCAAGATATCTGACATACCCACTTAATAACTATTATATATTTGTGTGTATTATTTATATATAATGTATGTATATATACACATAAAGTATACATATATGTATGTATATATATATGAAATATACATAACATGTTTGCAAATATGCTTGTTACATATATATGTATGTATGTGTCGTGTATAATATATACAATATAGATGTGTGCCTATGCACACATACACATAGAAATAGGGCCAACTATATCAAATTGTTAACAATGGTTATCTCTAAAACCAACAACTTTGTAAATCAAATATACTTCAATTTAAAACGGTTATCTCTAGGTGGTAAAAGTCAGATTTTAAAAACATTTCTTTATATCTGTTTCTCCTCCATGTTTTTTTGCATTTTCCAAAATGTCTACAAAGAATATGCTTGCTTTACAATCATAAAAAAAGATTAATTAAAATTAAAACACATAGTAAAAAGTCTGTTGAATATCAACATAAATAGAAAAATATAACTGTCCAAAAGCAATATCCATTCTTAAACACCTAAAAGGCACAAAATTATCTATAAATACAGAAGTGTCCTTCATATAGCTTGGGTTCAGTTTTAGCAAAACAAAACAAATGTGTTTTCCCTCTGAATGGTGAATGCCTTAGAGTTACTCCAGAATAATATTGAATTATTCACATTGAATGGTGAATGCCTGGAGTGACTCCAAAATAATATGAAATCAAACTTTATTTCAGTAAGAACTTCTAAGCCTAAAACCCTACAAACTGAATCAGTTATGATACATGCATCTGTTCCAAACATCATTCTCCAAATTGAGAGAGACTAGGGCTTCCCAAGCCTTTGACTGTGTGGATCACAATAAACTGTGGAAAATTCTGAAAGAGGTGGGAATATCAGACCACCTGATCTGCCTCTTGAGAAACCTATATGCAAGTCAGGAAGCAACAGTTCGAACTGGACATGGAACAACAGACTGGTTCCAAATAGGAAAAGGAGTACGTCAAGGCTGTATATTGTCACCCTGCTTATTTAACTTATATGCAGAGTACATCATGAGGAACGCTGGGCTGGAAGAAGCACAAGCTGAAATCAAGATTGCCGGGAGAAATATCAATAACCTCAGATATGCAGATGACACTACCCTTATGGCAGAAAGTGAAGAGGAACTAAAGAGCCTCTTGATGAAAGTGAAAGAGGAGAGTGAAAAAGTTGGCTTAAAGCTCAACATTCAGAAAACTAAGATCATGGCATCTGGTCCCATCACTTCATGGCAAATAGATGGGGAAACAGTGGAAACAGTGTCAGACTTTATTTTTTTGGGCTCCAAAATCACTGCGGATGCTGATTGCAGCCATGAAATTAGAAGACGCTTACTCCTTGGAAGGAAAGTGATGACCAACCTAGATAGCATATTAAAAAGCAGAGACATTACTTTGCCAACAAAGGTCCATCTAGTCAAGGCTATGGTTTTTCCAGTGGTCATGTATGGATGTGAGAGTTGGACTGTGAAGAAAGCTGATCACCGAAGATTTGATGCTTTTGAACTGTGGTGTTGGAGAAGACTCTTGAGAGTCCCTTGGGCTGCAAGGAGATCCAACCAGTCCATTCTAAAGGAGATCAATCCTGGGTGTTCATTGGAAGGACTGATGCTAAAGCTGAAACTGCAATACTTTGGTCACCTCATGCGACGAATTGACTCACTGGAAAAGACTCTGATGCTGGGAAAGGTTGGGGGCGGAAGGAGAAGGGGACGACCGAGAATGAGATGGCTGGATGGCATCACCGACTCTGTGGACATGAGTTTGAGTGAACTCCGGGAGTTGGTGATGGACAGGGAGGCCTGGCGTGCTGTGATTCACGGGGTTGGAAAGAGTCGGATACGACTGAACAACTGAACTGAACTGAGGGCTTTCCAATTGGTGCCAGTAGAAAAGAATCTCCCTGCTAATGCAGGAGACATAATAGATGCAGGTTTTATCTCTGGGTCCAGAAGACGCCCTGGAGGAGGGCATGGCAACCCACTTCGGTATTCTTGCCTAGAGAATCCCATGGACAGGTAGGCTATAGTTCATAGGGTTGCAAAGAGTTGGACACCACAGCCAAATAAATAAATCAATCTTTTTTTTTTTTTTTAAAAAAAAGGGCATTGAGGGAGGAGATGTTTCAGGGTACGTGAAGAGAGTTGTCAGACCTGACCTCTCAGAGTAAGTGACATTTCAGTCAAAAGATGAGCAAGAGTTAGGGGAAGAGTGGAGTATTCTAGGAAGGGAAAGTGGCATATGCAAATGCCATAAGGTAGAAAAAAGCTTGAAGCCTTAGGAGTAATTGCAAGACCAGTGCAATTTCTTACGGAAAGGCATGTCTAGGCTCCACTTTTCCTCATTCCAGTGAGAACAGAGCACAACGCAATGAGAAAACGCGCAGGTGGCAGCAGAACAGGTCTCAATCAGGTCTGTCACTTAGCTGCTTATGTCTGGACCTTGTTTCAGCATCTTCAAAATGAGAATTAATGGATTTCCTTCTTGAACCTCTTTGAAATTTCATTGTATTTAATCCGTAAAATACTTGCCATTTTTATGATGTTACAAATGTACATCCAGAGGAAAAAGAGTAGGAGCTACCCACCTGTTTACGAAAGTGAAAAGAGAACTATATTCACTCATTTGCAATTGTCATTCAATTCCAGAAGACTAATTACGATCATGAGCTAGGTCATCTATTTCTGTGAAAGTAAACTGTTATTTGCAAGAAGGTGGTCTATTTGAAACTTTCTCAAGGGGAATCCAGTGACTTAGCCTAGAGTTTTATTGTGAAGTTTCTACATCTTCAAGTCTTTCACTCTATACTTAGACAAGTGTCACAATCAAACTGACAATAATGCATCAATAGTCTCACCCCCACCCCAAATGTGCTGGGCAGAATGCTGAACACTTTCATGGCATAGTTTTCAGTCAAGCCCTGCTGTAACAACCCTATGGAGTCATGTGTGTCAATTCTCATTCTTTTTGGCAGTTATCGATATATCCTATAAAGTGGCCACAAACACCGAATTCAGTTCAGTTCAGTTCAGTCGCTCAGTAGTGTCTGACTCTCTGCAACCCCATGAATCACAGCACGCCAGGCCTCCCTGTCCATCACCAACTCCCAGAGTTCACTCAAACTCATGTCCACAGAGTCAGTGATGCCATCCAGCCATCTCATTCTCTGTCGTCCCCTTCTCCTTCCGCCCCCAACCTTTCCCAGCATCAGAGTCTTTTCCAGTGAGTCAACTCATCGCATGAGGTGGCCAAAGTATTGCAGTTTCAGCTTTAGCATCAGTCCTTCCAATGAACACCCAGGATTGATCTCCTTTAGAGTGGACTGGTTGGATCTCCTTGCAGTCCAAGGGACTCTCAAGAGTCTTCTCCAACACCACACTTCAAAAGCATCAACTCTTCGGCGATCAACTTTCTTCACAGTCCAACTCTCACATCCATACATGACCACTGGAAAAACCATAGCCTTGACTAGACGGACCTTTGCTGGTAAAGTAATGTCTCTGCTTTTTAATATGCTATCTAGGTTGGTCATCACTTTCCTTCCAAGGAGTAAGCGTCTTTTAATTTCATGGCTGCAATCAGCATCCGCAGTGATTTTGGAGCCCAAAAAAATAAAGTCTGACACTGTTTCCACTGTTTCCCATCTATTTGCCATGAAGTGATGGGACCAGATGCCATGATCTTCGTTTTCTGAATGTTGAGCTTCAAGCCAACGTTTTCACTCTCCTCTTTCACTTTCATCAAGAGGCTTTTGAGTTCCTCTTCACTTTCTGCCATAAGGGTAGTGTCATCTGCATATCTGAGGTTATTGATATTTCTCCCAGCAATCTTGATTCCAGCTTGTGCTTCTTCCAGCCCAGCGTTCCTCATGATGTACTCTGCATATAAGTTAAATAAGCAAGGTGACAATATACAGCCTTGACGAACTCCTTTTCCTATTTGGAACCAGTCTATTGTTCCATGTACAGTTCTGACTGTTGCTTCCTGACCTGCATACAGGTTTCTCAAGAGGCAGGTCAGGTGGTCTGGTATTCCCACGTCTTTCAGAGTGTTCCACAGTTTATTGTGATCGACACAGTCAAAGGCTTTGGCATAGTCAATGAAGCAGAAATAGATGTTTTTCTGGAACTCTCTTGCTTTCTCCATGATACAGTGGATGTTGGCAATTTGATCTCTGGTGCCTCTGCCTTTTCTAAAACCTGCTTGAACATCTGGAAGTTCACGGTTCACATATTACTGAAGCCTGGCTTGGAGAATTTTGAGCATGACTTTACTAGCATGTGAGATGAGTGCAATTGTGCGGTAGTTTGAGCATTCTTTGGCATTGCCTTTCTTTGGGATTGGAATGAAGACTGACCTTTTCCAGTCCTGTGGCCACTGCTGAGTTTTCCAAATTTGCTGGCATATTGAGTGCAGCACTTTCACAGCATCATCTTTCAAGATTTGAAACAGCTCAACTGGAATTCCATCACCTCCACTAGCTTTGTTCGTAGTGATGCTTCCTAAGGCCCACTTGACTTCACATTCCAAGATGTCTGGCTCTAGGTCAGTGATCACGTTATCGTGACTATCTTGGTCGTGAAGATCTTTTTTGTACAGTTCTTCTGTGTATTCTTGCCACCTCTTCTTAATCTCTTCTGCTTCTGTTAGGTCCATACCATTTCTGTCCTTTAGCAAGCCCATCTTTGCATGAAATGTTCCCTTGGAATCTCTAATCTTCTTGAAGAGATCTCTTGTTTTTCCCATTCTGTTGTTTTCCTCTATTTCTTTGCATTGATCACTGAGGAAGGCTTTCTTATCTCTCCTTGCTATTCTTTGGAACTCTGCATTTAGATGCTTATATCTTTCCTTTTCTCCTTTGCTTTTCGCTTCTCTTCTTTTCACAGCTATTTGTAAGGCCTCCTCAGACAGCCATTTGCCTTTTTGCATTTCTTTTCCATGGGGATGGTCTTGATCCCTGTCTACTCTACAATGTCACGAACCTCCGTCCAGAGTTCATCAGGCACTCTATCTATCAGATCTAGTCCCTTAAATCTATTTCTTACTTCCACTGTATAATCATAAGGGATTTGATTTAGGTCATATCTGAATGGTCTAATGGTTTTCCCTACTTTCTTCAATTTCAGTCTGAATTTGGCAATAAGGAGTTCATGATCTGAGCCACAGTCAGCTCCTGGTCTTGTTTTTGCTAACTGTATAGAGCTTCTCCATCTTTGGCTGCAAAGAATATAATCAATCTGATTTCGGCGTTGAGCATCTGGTGATGTCCATGTGTAGAGTCTTCTCTTGTGTTGTTGGAAGAGGGTGTTTGCTATGACCAGTGCGTTCTCTTGGCAAAACTCTATTAGCCTTTGCCCTGCTTCATTCTGCACTCCAAGGCCAAATTTGCCTGTTACTCCAGGTGTTTCTTGACTTCCTACTTTTGCATTCCAGTCCCCTATAATGAAAAGGACATCTTTTTGACTATCAAACCGTTGCTCCTAATGGAAACAGACGGTTAGGTTCCTTCAAACCTCTAGTCATAATATTTTCATCAATGGATCAATGCATAATCTTAGTTTATATGTGTCTCTGTTTAAAGATACCATATTTATTATATATTATTGATTCCTTAACATTGAACTCATGGCCAACAACCTTATAACTCGTGCCTGTATCATTTCTTCATGATAGCCCTCTTGCACCTAGGAACAGTAGACAGCACTTCAGCAATATGCTTAGTGGACACATTAAGTAGGGAAATCACCAACAGAAAGTGCAAAAATGTGGCATTAAACAGACCACTTGATGTGATTATGTCTACATGTGGTACCCTGGAAGTGTGGTAGCCATCTTACAACCAACCATGAGGAGATAAGCCTGAGGACAAAAACAAATACACTGAAGAGCAGAAAGTTAGGGGAAAAAAACAAACAGAAACCCTCCATCCTTGATAATGTTATTTGCTGCTAAATTAACCAGCCCAGTAACTACCCTATCTCTTGCCTATTACGTGAGATAATACATTTTCTTTATTTAAATAATTTGAGCTGGAGTTTTCTGTTTCCTGTAATCAAAAGCAGCCTAATTGAGAAAGTTTGCCAAGAGAAATTTTTAGCCCACTAATTTTCTAAGACAGATCTAGTTCCTCTAAGAGAAATATCCCTCTGCCTAAACAGACTAACATGTACCTATTTCCACAAATTTGGGTGGAATTTGAGCTCACAGAAAAAGATAGTGAACTGATCACTTATTTAGTTCACACACAAAGCTTAACATAATGTTTCTAGAAAGTTAATGGTTTTTCCTTGTTAATAATATGACACTCCTACGAAAAAGCTTCCGGCAAACATATCCCTTTCCCCCAAAGCACCCAGAAGACCTGTTTTCATGTATCACTAGCTAAAATTTCATTACATGTCCAAGCCTAAAGTTGTTTCCCTTAGGTCAATAAAAATTCACATCCTAGAGATATGAAGGACCTATATATCCATATCTTAATAAAACTGGGGTTCTGTTAGCAAGAAAGAATGGAAAAACGGAACTGCAGTTGGTTAGGCAACAAACAGGGTCTACCACACTTCTAAATAGCTGTTATTCAATGTCATCTTGCTCACAGGCTAATATTAATATCCTGGACAGAGGAACCTGGCAAGCTACAGTCCATGGGGTTGCAAAGAACTGGACATGACTTAAGTGCCTTAGCACAGCACATACCCAATAGATGTCGCTGATAATGGAGCTTTTAGTGAAACTTCTTCAACATTATAGGTTTACTTTTGGGGAAGGCAAGAATAATACTGATAACTCCTCCTCCAGTCCCAATCCATTTGGTTAAAAGTTGCCCACATGATGCCCCATTATTCAGAAATACTTCCAAGTATAGTTCTTACAAACATGAGTATTTTCCTACATGACCACAATACGACCATCAAAACTGACACATGATCACCACCTAATACTCAGAATCTAATCCATTTTCACCCATTGTCCCAGTAATGCTCTTTGTAGATACAGGATCCAAGATCATATGTTGTTCAGTTGTGACCTTCAATCTAGAATAGTATTTCCTCAATCTTTCCTTAACTTTTAATACTTTACACTTTTGAAGATTACATACCAATTATGTTGTAGAATATTCCTCAATCTGGGTTAGTCTCATGTTTCTTAATGATTAGATTCAGGTAACACATTTTTGGCAGAATTATGACAAAAGTGGTACAGTAATTTTTTCATTGCATCCTATCAGGTGGTACACAATTTCAGTTTGTCCCATTGAGTTGCTGATGGCAACTTTCATCACTTGGTTAATGTGATATTTTCCAGGACTCTCTCTCTCTATATATATATATCTCCCTTTTATATATACGTGCACACCCACGCATATCCCTTATTGTGCTCGTGTGCTTTTGTTTAGTCGCTCAGTTGTGTCTGACTCTTTGCGACCCCGTGGACTGTAGCCTGCCAGGCTCCTCTGTCCATGGGATTCTCCAGGAAAGGATACTGGAGTGGATATCCATTCCCTTCTCCAGGGGATTTTCCCGACTCAAGGACTGAACCTGGGTCTTCTGCACTGCAGGTGGATTCTTTACTGTCTGAGCCACCAAAGAACAGACCCAGTTAGAAGTAGTTAGAGGAGTGACAACTAGAATTTTAATAGGCAAAATAAATTTCATTTCTTTTCAGAAGAATAGGCCTGAGATCCAGTCTGGACCTGGCATTTTGGGGAAACTTGTAGCCAGGTAGCCAATTGCCTAGTTTTATAAAAAGTAAGGCTGCAGTTATTAGCTGCCAGCAGACATTGTTTTGAGAATGTCCAGTGCCATCTGACACAATTCAGAAAACTCAAGTTCTTAGCAATACAAGGACTAGTCTGAAATTATACCCATAGTGCCACGTGGTCATTTCCTTGGATGTCTGAACCGTATCTACTCTATTTTGACTTTTAATTGTAATATTCTCCTTAATAGCCAAAGCTGATGTCACTGTTAACGATGTTAGTGTTTCTCTAGGTATGAGAAGATGCAAGAACTGGGACTCATCAAATCTTCTCCTGAAAACATCTAACTCTCTGAAGGCCTGTTCTGCCAGTTTTTCCCAGAGCACAGAGTGCCTCATTCTTGATTTCCACGCTGACCTTCTCTCATGGGATGTTGAAGGTCAGCAGCTGCAGCAACCATGATTTAATCTTTGTAGAGATAGACACAAAGTGCCAGTTTCCAGTTGGCAGGGCCCCTTCATGGTTATAAATTTGATCACGGTTTGAGGGGGGCATTTCATGACCATTTCATCCCATGGTGCTGGGAATGCTCATTCCCAGTTCTGGCAAAAATTTTGTGATATGCCACGAAATGTGCTGTTATTGGACTAGGCCGTGAAACAGTATCCAAAATTCTCTGGACCACCTGTCTTACTAGCCTCTGTAAGTACAGGAAAATATTTCCTCTTGTTGCTTCTTCCTCTATCTAGCGTTGTATTGTTACAATCATCTATATCATATGGAACTATATATTCTTTTACAGTCACACATTTGGTAATATAAGAAACAGCAATTTTGTAAAACAGGTGAAATTACAAATAGCATAGCTAACAGAAGGCAATGGGACCCCACTCCAGTACTCTTGCCTGGAAAATCCCATGGATGGAGGAGCCTGGTGGGCTACTGTCTATGGGGTCGCACAGAGTCGGACATGACTGACGCGACTTAGCAGCAGCAGCATGTATATACATATATATCTCTTATACATATTTTTATGTATGCATATGTTTATTTATATTTGTTTTTATGTCTCTATATTTTATGTTTTATTTTTAAGTATTTATTTTATTTTTGGCTGTGCTGGGTCTTCCTTGCTTCAGCTGGGCTTTCTTTAGTTGTGACATGCAGGCTTCTCATTGCAGTGGCTTCTTTAGTTGCAGAGCATGGACTCTAGGCGCAAGGGCTTCAGTAGTTGCAGCTCATGGGCTCTAGAGCTCAGGTACAGTAGTTGTGGCACACAGGCTTAGTTGCCCCACGGCATGTGGAATCTTCCCTGACCAGGGATCAAACCCATTCCCCCTGCATTGGCAGGGGACCCCTGAACCAAGGAAGTCCATGTCTCTATATTTTAAACCATGTGTTTGCACTGATAAGTTCAGCTCTAATATAATATCAGAGGGCATTCTAGTTTTCTCCACTTCCATATTTGTAATTCCCATTGCAAAATATCCTTGATATTTACTCATTGAATCAATCCCCCCATATTCCTCAAAGTGACTAATTGTCCAAGTCATGATGCCCACTTTCCAGGCAAACATTCTCTTCACCCAACTCTTCTTTCAACAGCCTGCACCTGGTTAACACTGCCCTTCATCCTCCTTTCCTGTGGACATCTACCTCGCTTGGCCCCCACATAATGACTTTTTAAAAAATTTATTCTTTTGACTGTGTGGCATGTGGGATGTTAGTTCCCCAACCAGGGATCAAAGCCATACCCCCTGCATCAGAAGCAGTCTTAACCACTGGACCATCAGGGAAGTCCTGACATTTTAATTGAATTATTCAGGAGGGGAGTAAGTCAGGAGGGCAGAACAGCAATCAAAGAAGCAAGCTAGTCATGTTTACCTTTTAAGGGTGAGTACTCTAGCCCAAAGGAGAACTATATCAGAGTAAGAAATGTTGGCTCCTGGGTCAGGCCAGAGGGGATCATATTTTGGAGGAAGCAGACCTTCATTACAGTCTTTAAATAATAAAGTAAATATCAATGCTTAGAATTTAATGTGAATTAGCATTTCCTTCTAAAATATTTATGTTCAAAATTTTTGAGTTGAAATAAATCACATCTCTTAAGTTAGAGCCTTGATACTCAAAGTATGATCCACAACTAGCTGCATCAACATCTTCTGGGATCCCATAGGAAATACAGAATCTCAGTCCCCACCCTAGATATACTGAATCAGAATCTGCATTTAGCAAGACCCTCCGAATGATTCATCCATACACTAAAGTTTAAAAAGCACTGAGTTTGAACATTCACCGATTATTAGTAAAATCCATCCTGGTCTCACCTACAAAATGTAGGTAGTAAAAATCCTTCTTTGCTAACTACAGAAGTTAAAGATGAAGTTAAATGCTCCAGGATTTCCCGGGTGGTCCAGTGGTTAAGAATCCACCTGCCAACGCAGAGGACATGGGTCCAGGAAGATTTCTCATGTGGCAGAACAACTAAGCCCATGTGCTGCAGCTACCGAAGCGCACACACCTAGAGCCCGTGTTCCTCAACAAGAGAAGATGCTGCAATGAGAAGCCTGAGTACTGCAACTAGAGTCGCCCCCACTCATTGCAACTAGAGAAAACCAGCGTGCAACAACAAAGATAAATAAATTTTTGAAAAGTAAATCCTCCATCTATCTCATTTCATATTCTTATTATTTTTATCCCCTCACGTCCTTCCTCATTTCCTATCTGCCTGCCTCCCTCCCCTTCTTTCCTTTTCTTTTTAAATGTCTGGTTACCTTAATTAGGCAATAAACACCTTTAGGATAGAAACTATTTGTCCTGTAAGTTTACAGTTTGGTAGTCGAATACCAAAGAGTCTGGCTAATGATTTACAAACTAACTCCTACAGAAACTATATTCAAAGAGTACAATGAAATAAAACCCAGTTAGATTGCTATACTTTCAGAATTAACTTCAAATCAAAGAACTAAATTATTTTCCCGTTATTTTTCTTCCTGCAAAATGTCAGCATTTTAATTCTGGAATCAGACAAACCTGGATTCAGATACCAGTCTGTGATTTGCTGGCTGTGTAAAACTGGGCAAGTCTCTTAAACCCTCTGAACTTTCATTTCTATTTTTGGAGTGTTCAAACTCATGAGCTTTTTGGAATAGAAATCCAAGCTCTGAAAATTGCTTTTTCTTCTTTGATATGTAGACTTGGGCAAGCTATTTAACCTTTTTTATCCTCAGTAAAATAGAGACCCATTTCAGAAGTTTGTCTTGGGAAAATGCATGTCAAGTGCTTAGCACAGCTGTTCAGCCGCTCAGTCATGTCCTACTCTTTGTGACCCCATGGACTGCAGCATGCCAGGCTTCCCTATCCTTCACTATCTCCCAGAGTTTGCTCAAACTCATGTCCATTGAATCGGTGATGCCATCCAACCAATTCATCCTCCCCTTTCTCCCACCCTCAATCTTTCCCAGTATCAGTCTTTTCCCATGAGTCAGCCCTTTGTATAAAGTGGCCAAAGTATTGGAGCTTCAGCTTCAGCATCAGTCCTTCCAGTGAATATCAGGGTTGATTTCCTTTAGGAGTGACTGGTTTGATCTCCTTGCTGTCAAAGAGACTCTCAAGAGTCTTCTCCAGCACCAAAATTAGAAAGCATCAACTCTTCAGCACTCTTTATGGTCCACTCTCACATCTATACATGACTACTGGGAAAACCGTAGCTTTGACTTTATGAACCTTTGTTGGCAAAGTTATGTCTCTGCTTTTTAATATGCTGTCTAGATTTAGCACAGTGCCTTGGCATATAGTAAGATGACCACTGAACAATGCGGGCATTAGGGGCACTGACCCTTCATGTAGTGGACAAATCCATGTTTAATTTACAGCTGGTGCTCCCTAGCCACAGTTCCACATCTGGGAATTCAGTCAACTGCAAATCATATCATGTAGTACTGTAGTATTTACTTGAAAAAAATCCATGTGTAAGTGAACCTACGTCCTTCAAACGTGTTGTTCAAGGGTCAACTATGTGTTCAATAATTGTTAAATCTTTTTTCAATTTGGAAATAAGGGTAATTATCTGCAACAAAGATTGCAGTGAGAGCTTAGACAACACAGGATCTGAAGAATTTCTGGCACAAAGAAAGCACTCATAGGGTTGGCTCATAGGTTATCGTAAGGATCCAGTAGGATAAGACAGTATGATACTCATCATCATTATTGTTCCCTCCCTATGGAGGGTAATTCTGACCTTGGGTTTTAGAGAATTTGGACTACAGTGTCTGTAACTTGCAAGTTGTTTCGGGTTTTTTTTTTAAAAAAACCATTCTTCATCTTACCTAATGCTTGTATTTATCACTTACGTATATGCTGAGATGCTACAGGAAGAAGCACCTGGGCATTTCCACTTGGATCTTCCTTTGTTATGCTTCTCTGATCCTAAGATCCTGCTCCTGAAATGGCCAGCACCATCTGGCTCTTCTGGGATGAGTGGCTGGATTTGGACTTCAAAAGAAGGGAAAAGGAAAAGCAGGTGGAAAGAAATGTTCCAAACTCTTCTTTAAGATAAACGGCGAGGACTACATGTGCCTCGGAAACGACTTCTTTAAAGGCCACGCTAACGATAGAGAGAGGAACAGAGGAAAGAGCAGCATCCAATTGCTATGGCAACTGGAATTTTGCAAATAAACACTTCAGCATAGCTTGTTTCTCAAACAAACTGACCTATTCTTTCCATTCTTTGGTTCCCCTCCTGTTTCCCTTATCCTCCCTTTTTAAGTGGACACTCCTTCCTATCATACCTTGAAATGAAAAGGAAAAGTATTCCTTTTTGAGACTTTTTATCACCCCCTCCCCAATAAAATCCAGTAACACCTTGTTTGCTCATACATTGAGACAGGAAGTGTCTATTATACAGAAACTCTGTCCCTCCATGAGTGTCATCATGGAAGTATGGTAAGGCAGGAACTTCCCCCGAAAACTGACGATCAAAACAGTAAAGGTCTACTGATGACTTGTGAGTCACCAGATTTCTGTAAGCTTCCCTTTCCCAGTGTGCATGGGGGGAATGCTGCCCTAAATTATGGGAAACATGGGCAAGATTTGGGTCATTTGTATTCATACTCAACTGACCCACTTTGGACCCAGTCTTCCTGCAGCCTGAGCTCTCACTGGTCTCCTGTGCTTTAGCCAAACACATCTACTTGTTCCTGGCACACACACTTCTGTGTCTTGGCTCTTCCCACCTCTGCCTGGAATGCCTTCTCCCCTTTTCTCCATTTCCTCCTTCTATTCTATTCCATCTCTCTTCCTATATGTCTCAAATCAAATAACACCTCTTCCACAAAGCTTTCCCTGATTTCCACCGCAAGTACATTTCTTGCTTTTCTTATTTGTGTTCTTTCCTGGTATATGTGGTTATTTGTATGCATCTTTTATCCACCTTCCCTTCCCCCAGAAGAGATTAAGCCCCTTGAGAGCAGAGAATGTATATTCTCCTTGATTCCCTATAGCATCCCAAACTATAAATGACCTTTTTACTTACAGGTATCCTTCCCCTCCAGACTCTTGACTTTTTAAGACCAAGGGCCATGTCTTGTTCCCTATTATATACCCAATACCTAGCTCATGGGCTTCCCTAATAGCTCAGTTGGTAAAGAATCACCTACAAAGCAGGAGACCCTGGGTCGGGAAGATCTGCTGGAGAAGGGATAGGTTACCCACTTCACTATTTTTGGTCTTCCCTTGTGGCTCAGCTAGTAAAGAATCTGCCTCCAGTGCAGAACATCTGGGTTCGATCCCTGGGTTGAGAAGATCCCTTGGAGAAGGGAATGGCTACCCACTCCAGTATCCTGGCCTGGAGAATTCCATGGACTGTATAGTCCATGGGATCGCGAAGAGTTGGACATGACTGAGTGACTTTCACTTTCACCTAGCTCATTGCTTGGCACATTGAACTGGTATTCAAAAAATAATGGTTGAAGTAATGAATGAAAGTAGCTGCTCTTGGAAATGAATTAGATTAATTTGTAAATTGAAACTTTAAATAGTGAGGAAATACACTGAGTAGCTACAGGTGCATAAAATTCATTCATTCATTCAGTCAGCATTGAACAGGCAAATGAGGATCTTGACTTGAAGCTTATGTTTTAATGGGACATGGAGAGAATCAGCAAACAAGCAAACAAAAAGGTAAATTCAGATTGGGATGAGTACTGTGAAGGAAATAAACAGGGCAATGAAAGAGAGTCACTTTAAAAAGAGTGTTATTTAAAGTGTTATTTGTAAGGTTTCTCAACTTCTGCACTATTGTCATTTTGGAATGGATAATTCTTGTTTGCAGGGGGCTGTCCTGTGCACAGTAGGATGTTTAATAGCATTTCTGGCCTCTGTCCACTAGATGCCAGTAACAACCCTTCCGGTTATGATAAAAATATCTCAGGACTTTCCTGGCAGTCCACTGGTAGACTCCTCATTTCCATTGAGGGGCAGGGGCTGGGGGGAGTGAGTTGCTATTCCTGATTGGGCAGTTAAGATCCTGTATGCCTCATGGCACAGTCTAAAATTTTTAAAAAATAAAATAACGAAAACAAAAACAAAAGTCTGAAAATGTTGCCAAATCTCTGGGGGACAAAATCACCCCCAGTTAAGAACCACTGCATTAAAGTAGTACCTCTTAGAGCTTATGACATGAATTGAAACCTGAAAGACAAGAAATAAATAAACCTTTAAAACTAGTGAAGTATATTCCAGGTAGGCAAGTAGACTACAGCACATACAAACACAAATAGACTATAGATATGAAAATAATGAGTTTGGAGAGGAGTGATATATGATGTGATTAGAGGGAGGCAAGGGACCAGTCATCATTGCTTGAAGTCATATAAGGAAGCTTAGTTTTCATTTTAAAGTACTAGAGGTCATTAAGGGTTTTAAGCTGAGATGTAGCACATTCTAATGTGTTTCTAAAGCTTCCTCTGACTGTAACATGGCAAATGGGTTGGGCAAGAGTTGAAGCAAGGAGACCAATAAGCAGACTATTGGAACAATCCAGGTGAAAGATGAGGCTTGGATTTCTCTAGTGGAGCAGTGGCTAAGAATCCACCTGCCAATGCAGGGGACATGGGTTCAATCCTTGGTCCGGGAAGCTCCCACACACTGCAGAGCAATTTAGCCCATGTACCACAGTTGCTAAGCCTGTATGCATGGACCCCATGCTCTACAATAAGAGAAACCACTGCAGTGAGAAGCCCGTGCTGTGTACAACTAGAGAAATTCATGAGCAAAGCAATAAAGACCTAGTGCAGACAAACATAAATAAATTTTAAAAATAAATAAAAATAGGAAGTATTCAATAGATAGAGATGCTGTGCCAGAAATTTAGTTGAAAAAAAAAGATGAGGCTTTAGTCTGCGGTAATAACAGTGGTAATGAAGATAGTGAACAGATTCGTGATATCAAAGAAGTATAAGACAAATTCTATCACTTAAAATTAGACACTACCAGTTCAGAACAGGACAACCTATGAAGTGGTAAACTGGGCTCCTCACTTCACCTCTCATAGTTCTGCTTGGTCTACTGTCTCCATTTTCTCTGCAGATGAGTTTCAGTGCATCCACCAAATTTTGGTCCTCACATGGTTTTGATCTGTGATACTTTTTCATTCAAGTACCCACCACCTACTAGTTGCCTCAGTCTCTCGGCTTCACAGTTCCAAATTCTTGGGAGAGGGAATCTGATTGGTCTAGTTTGCTTCATGTTACCTTCTCTTCTAGGGGATATGGGTAGGACAAGTTCACTAAAGATGAGATACAAATAAATCACAGCAAGCTGTTTTTTGATTCACCTCCTAGAGTAATGAAAATAAAAACAAATATACACAAATGGAACCTAATTAAACTTAAAAACTTTTGCACAACAAAGAAGCCATAAACAAGATGAAAGGACAGCCCTCAGAATGGGAGAAAATATTTGCAAATGAAGCAACTGACAAAGGAATCACCTGCAAAATATACAAACAACACATACAGCTCAATATAAAAAAAAACAAACAATCCAATCAAAATATAGATAGAAGACCTAGATAGACACTTTTCCAGAGAAGATATACAGATGGCTAACAAAAACATGAAAAGGTGCTCAACATCACTAATTATTAGAGAAATGTGAATCAAACTACAATGAGGTATCACCTTAGTCCGGTCAGAATGACCATCATCAAAAAATCTACAAATGATAAATGCTAGAGAAGGTGTGGAAAAAAGGGAATACTCTTGCAGTATTGGTGGCAATGTAAATTGATACAGCCACTATGGAGAACAGCTTGGACACTCCTTTAAAAAGTGAAAGTAGAACTACCACATGACTCAGCAATTCCACTACTAGACAAATACACAGAGAAAAACATCATTCAAAAAATGATGCACTACACTACTCATTGCAGCACTATTTACAATAGCCAGGACATGGAAGCAACCTAAATGTCCATCAACAGAGGAATGGATAAATATGTGGTACATATATATATAGTGGAATATTGTGGTTGTTGTTCAATCACTTGGTCGTGTCTGACTCTTTGTGACCCCATGCACGCCAGGCTTCCCCATCCTTCACTATCTCCTGAAGTTTGCTCAAACTTACATCCATTGAGTCGATGATGCCATCCAACCATCTCATCCTCTGTTGCCCCCTTCTCCTCCTGCCCTCAATCTTTCCCAGTATCAGGGTCTCTTCCAGTGAGTTGGCTCTTCGAATCAGGTGGTCAAAGTATCGGAGATTCAGTTTCAGCATCAGTTCTTCCAATGAGTATTCAGGGTTGATTTCCTTTAGGATTAACTGGTTTGATCTCCTTGCTGTCCAAGGGACTCTCAAGAGTCTTCTCCAGCACCACAGTTTGAAAGCATCAGTTCTTCGGTGCTCAGCCTTCTTTATGGTCCAACTCTCATATCTGTACATAACTACTGGAAAAATCATAATCTTTGACCTTATGGATCTTTGCTGGCAAAGTGATGTTTCTGCTTTTCAATACACTGTCTAGGTTTGTCATAGCTTTTCTTCCAAGGAGCAAGCTTATTTTAATTTCATTTAAGTAGTACATTAAAATATTCACTAAAATTCATATGAAATGGATTGCTGGCTTCCCATATAGCACTGTGCTTCCTTTATGCGAAAACTGGAAATGAAGAAGCAAAACAGAAATGAAAAAGAAGAGGTTAAAAAAGTGAGATGTAGAAAAGCCTTAAATAAGCATTGTTAAGCTGGGTAGTATGACATGATGTGTCATTAAAGAGGTATATGCAAAGTGCTTTTGGAAGCACAGAATAGAGTAGTGCTGGCAGAGCCAGAGAGGAAGTGACATTTGAGCAGTGTTAAAAGATGAAATGGAATTTTCCAGGCAGAGAATATAAAAAAAAAAGTTATACCATGTATAAGTAAAGGCATGGCATTTTCAGAATCTGTTACATAGTTTAACTTTTTTCTGTAGGTCTTAGCAGCAAACAGCAGAAAATTACCTGCTATTATTCAGGTCCGTGGTTGATAACTGTGATGGTAACACGAAAGATGGGTTGGAAAAGGAAGATTCTTAAATCCTGGAGATCTGCAATGATATTGTGGTTGCCTAGGTAAAGAGGAGGGCTTTCCTGGTAGTTTGGTGATAAAGAATCTACCTGCCAATGCAGGATACCTGGGTTCCATCCATAGGTCAAGAAGATCCCCTGGAGAAGGAAATGGCAAACCACTCCAGGATTCTTGCCTGGGAAATCTCATGGATAGAGGAGCCTGGTGGGCTACAGTCCATGGAGTCACAAGAGTTGGACACAACTTAGTGATTAAACCACAAGGTAAGAGGCACGGTGCATCTGTAGACGTATGGAAGTAAACAAAGAGCTATGGAAGAAGTTGCCTATCAACTGCAGCAGTGAGAGATGGTCAGTACTCGAAGATAACTCAAATTTCTGACTTCGGCAACCACCCAGGTAGATGGTACTGCCATTGTCCAAGCTAAAGAACGAAAGAGAAGCAAGTCTGTGGACATGAGGAGACTATACATATTTATATTATTTTTCTGCTTACATCTCTGGAAAAGAGGATTTCCCTACAACTGTCACAGATAGTTTAAAAAGGTGACTTTTATCTGTAACACAGAATTTTAATTTTGCCTACTCTTTAAAATTTTTTAAATTGTTGCATGATATTCCACTGTATCCCTGGTGGCTGAGCTGGTAAAGAATCCACCTGCAAGGCAGGAGACCTGGGTTCGGTCCCTGGGTTGGGAAGATCTCCTGGAGAAGGGAAAGGCTACCCTCTCCAGTATTCTGGTCTGAAGAATTCCATGGACTGTATACATAAAGAGCTGGACATGACTGAGTGGCTTTCACTTTCATTCCACTGTTTGGATGTAATACTTAATTTCATGACATTTCAAAAGCTTGCTTTTTATGGTTATCATACTGTTGTTTACACATAACTTTAAATTCTGAAAAATGTATTGCTTGTCCACATTTTCAGCACTAGGCATATACCATTAATGGAATTTTTTAAAAGGTAAAGAAGAAGCAATGATGTTGGAGTTTTGAGTAAGCATACTAGAACCCTGCTGTCATTGATCAGAAAAAGGAAAGTCAGAAGGATGAACTTTTTCGTGGGACAGACTTGGAGGTGCTGGTTGAGGAGCCAGTGTTTCTAGTGTGGAACAGGTTAAGATCTCAGGAAAATCAAAACATAAGACTAGAGTTCAGGAAAGAAATGAAATATGAAGATTTGGGATTATTCACAGAGGGAGAGTTGAAAATGCACAAAGAAGAAAATGAAGAAGGAAAGAACTGAGGGTGAAGGAAAAGCAATAGGAAACACACACGCAAATACTACACACATGCAAATACTGCACACACACAAATACTGCACACACACAGAAAACATGAGGGTTTGTTGTTAGACTGAGTTCAAATTCTAGTTCCATAAATTGCCATCTGTTCCAAAATTTACTGAGAGTCTTCCAGGAAAATCATTTAATGTTTCTGAACCTCAGTATTCTCTTAAGTAAAACAGGTATAAATAATATCCTGAACTATCAATAATACCCTAGGCAATGGTCCCCAGTCTTTTTGGCACCAGAGACTAGTTTCATGGAAGACAATTTTTCCAGGGACCTGGCGTTGTTACGTGATGATCCAAATGCATTACATTTATTGTGTACTTTATTTCTATTATTATTTCCTCAGCTCCACCTCAGAGCATCAGGCATTAGATCCTGGAGGTTGGGGACCCATGCCTTAAAGTGTTATAAAAATAAAGAAAAATGTAGAAAAAGTATTTTTTTCAATTATCTTTTGTTATACAACAAATTATCCCAAAATTTAGCTGTGACTTATTATTTCACAGTTTCTAGGAGTGAGGAATGTGGAAGTGAGTTGCTTAGCTGGCTCAGAATCTCTCATGAAGTTGAGATCAAGAGGTCAGTGAGGCCTGTGGTCCTCTAAAGCCTGCAGGATTTGCTTCCAAGAGGGGTTTATTCATATAGCTGATAGAAAAGGGTCTCAGTTCCTGGACAACGAACTTTGCCATGGGGTTGTTGGGTGTACCACTTCATAACAAAGCAGCTACTTCCTCCTGAGTGAGTGATCTGAGAACAAGGAGAAAGCTGTGATGCCTTTTATGACCTATCTCTGAAGTCAAACACCATCACTTCTACAATATTCTATTCCTTAGAAGCAAGTCACTAAGTCCCAGCCCACACTCAAGGAGAATGGGATTAAGCTCAATCACTTGAAGAGAAGATTTTGAGGGTATATTTTAAAACCACAACAGACACCAGGCAAAATGTTACTTCTTGAGATGTGATCCCAAATCCTCTTTTCTTCTCTATCAATCTTGATTTTCTTCCCAACCCAGTCTTCCCTTAACTTTCCTCTCCCCATAAATGACACTACCATTCACTCAATTACAAAAAGCCTGAGTCATTCTTGATTCTTTTCTCTCCCTGACCATCGATCTCCCAAGAAATCCATGTGCAAGTATTGTTGACTCTACTTCTAAGGTAATGAAAATATGAAAGTTGGGGGATTGAAGTGATAGAGACCCACTTGAGAGAAGGGAAAGTAGGGTTGGATATGGTTCTCCTGCCTTCCTAAAGCAGCTTTTCACACTTTCTTTATTCATTCTTCCATAAATGGATATTTAGGTTGTTTCCATGTCTTGATTGTTGTAAATAAGGGTGCAGTGAACACAGGGGTGCAGATACAAGACAGAGATTTTGTTTCCTCTGGATAAATACTCAGAAGTGGGATTGCTGGTTCTGCCCATTTTTAAATTGAATTATTTGAGTTTTGTGTTCCTTATGGATTGAAGTGTGTGTGTGTGTGTGTGCTCAATTGTTGTGTCAGACTCTTTGGGATCCCATGGACTATAGCCCACCAGGCTCCTCTGTTAGTGGGATTTTCCAGGCTAGATACTGCAGTGGTTTGCCATTTCCTTCTCTAGTGTATTTTAAAGATTAACCCTTTACCTGATGTATGGTTTGCAAATATTTTCTCCCATTCTATAAGCTGCCTCTTCATCTTGTTGATCGTTTCATCTGCTATGCGCAAGTTTTGGGTTTGATGTAGTTTCTATAAATATAGTGTCACTTGTTTATTTTTCCTTTTGTTGCTTGTGCTTTTGATATAATACCCAAAAAAAATGATCACCATCGAGGAGCTTTTCCCCTTTGCCCTCTTCTAGGAATTTTAGGGTTTCAGGTCTTACATGTGAGTTCTTATTCCATTTCAAGTTAATTTTTGTGATTGATGTGAGATAGGGGTCCAGTTTAATTCTTCTGCATGTGAATATCCAGTTTTTTCAACACTGTTTATTGAAGTGACTAAGCCTTTCCTCAGGCTTCCCAGGTGACTCAGTGGGTAAAGAAGCTGCCTGCAATGCAGGAGACGCAGGCAGACATGAGTTCAGTCCCCGGGTCTGCGAGATCCCCTGGAGGAGGGCATGGCAATCCACTCCAGTATACTTGCATGGAGAATCCCATGGACAGAGGAGCCTGGTGGGCTTGCATTCCCTAGGGTCTCAGGGTTGGACACAACTGAAGGAACTGAGCATGAGCTTTTCTTCATTGAGCATTATTGGTTCCTTGTCAAATGTTAGCCGACTGTTTATGCCAGCCACATTTTATTAAGCATTTACTTTGTGCCTTGCACTACACTGAGTAATTTTCATGTACTATCTCATTTAATCATCACACCTTTCTAAGGAGCAGCTGTTACTACTGCTCATCTAACACCTTTGTTTAAAAGCTGTTATCAAGATAATGCACGTTCACACACACACACTTTTTTATTCTTCTGTTAATTTATTTTCTTAGGATGATTTTCAGAAGTGGAACTACTGGGTCAAAGAACATAAAACTTTTAAAGCCATCAATAATTTTTTAAAAAAATTATTTTTTCTGTTCCTCTTTTCCTTTCCCCTTAACTTTTTAAAAATATATTTTAAAAGATTTGTTTGTTTATTTTTGGCTGGGTTTTCATTGTCGTGTGTGTGGCAAGGAGAACGACTCTGCTGTGGTGTGCAGGCTTCCCACTGTGGTGGCTTCTCTTGTTGTGGAGCCAGGCTTCAGTAGTTGCTGTGTACTGGCTCAGTAGTTGCCACTCAGACTCTATCTTGATCAATAGTTGTGGTACTGGGGCTTAGTTGTTCTGTGGCACATGGGATCTTCCTAGACCAGGGACTGAACCCATGTCTCCTGCCTGCAGTTACAGGTAGATTCTTAACCACTGGACCACCATGGAAGCCCTCCCCTTAATTCTGATTTTGAAATGGGTTTTGAAAAGATGGTAGATGCAGATTCCCAAGAGAAGTAATGAGGGCACAGCCAAGAAACTGGGTGGAAATGCTGTAACTTAGCTTAATTTTTTAACATTTTTCCAAAATAACTCTTGGTTAAAGAAGATCTAGGGCTTCACAGGTGGTGCTAGTGGTAAAGAATCCACCTGCCAATACAGGAGATGTAATTCCTCTGTCAGGGAGATCCCTTGGAGGAGGACATGGCAACTCACTCCAGTATTCTTGCCAGGAGAATCCATGGACAGAGGAGCCTGGCGGGCCACACTCAATAGGATCACAAAGAGTCAGACACAACTGAGCACAAAGAAGATCTATGGAATATTTACTTCCAAATGGCTTCTGGGTTTTTTACCTTTAATTTTAAGAGAATATAATAGGTATAAAAATTAGATTTAATACCACTAGTTATTATAACATCAATAACCTTTGTCAAGTCTCACTTGGAGGACTTGTTTGCTCCTTTTTTCATATTTAACATTTCTATTAAAAAAATGGACTCCTTCACTGCTGATGACCTACCTTACAGCCTGATAGATGACCAATGCTTAATAAATATTGACTTCATGACTACCAAATACTATATTTAGAGTATCTTACCTAAATGCCAACCAAGGTCCGTCTAGTCAAGGCTATGGTTTTTCCAGTGTCATGTATGGATGTGAGAGTTGGACTGTGAAGGGAGCTGATCACCGAAGAATTGATGCTTTTGAACTGTGTGGTGCTGGAGAAGACTCTTGAGAGTCCCTTGGACTGCAAGGAGATCCAACCAGTCCATCCTAAAGGAGATCAGTCCTGGGTGTTCACTGGAAGGACTGATGCTAAAGCTGAAACTCCAATACTTTGGCCACCTCATGCGACGAGTTGACTCACTGGAAAAAACTCTGATGCTGGGAAGGATTGGGGGCAGGAGGAGAAGGGGACCACAGAGGATGAGATGGCTGGATGGCATCACCAACTCGATGGACATGAGTTTGAGTGAACTCCGGGAGTTGGTGATGGACAGGGAGGCCTGGCGTGCTGTGATTCATGGGGTCGCAAAGAGTCAGACACAACTGAGCGACTAAACTGAACTGAACTGAACCTAAAAGCCCATCTAAGGAAAATGGCCAGTTCTGTCTTCTATGAAGATTTGAGGATGAGCTTTTACAGAATTGCCTGATTTTACTGAACTCATTCATTCATTAATCTACAGTTTGCCATCTTGTAAACAAGATGACCTTGGACTTCCCTGGTGGTCCAGTGGTTAGGACTCAGTGCTTTCACTGCTGTGACCCTGGGTTCAATTCTTATTTGGGGAACTAAGATCCCACAAGCTTCACAGTGAGGCAAAAAAGCAAAAACAATGTAAGACAGAAACAACAAAAAACAAACCTTAAGGGGGCTTAGAAATTTGTGAAAAGAAGTAGCAAGACAAAACATATTCCATATAAGAAAGATAAACCACAAGGAATATAAGGGTAGGAAAGTAAAATGGAGCCAAATATCAAAAAGTACATGCCATGAAGTTTTGTGTACACTTGCTAATAAGAGCAAAAATTTTTTATTTTAACTCCCTGGCAACCCAGAAAAAGAGATGAGAATGTGATCAGTTGCAACAATATTTGCAGTGTTCATAGGCGAAAACATTCAGACTACTTAGGAAAATCATCGTCCTTCCTGGAGATAAAACCTGACATAAATTTCCGCTGTGTTTTCTCTGATTGCTAATCTTGTGAATAATGTCGCCTCTAATAGCATCCTCCTTATAGTAAACATTGGAGATGAATTTTGAAGGGCTGTTTCTTATAGTGCCTATAATAAAAACTGAGAACATTACAGTCATGTACAGTTCAGTAGGGCTTCCCTGATAGCTCAGTTGGTAAAGAATCCACCTGCAGTGCAGGAGACCCCCTTCCCATTCTTGGGTCGGAGACAGGATAGGCTACCCACTCCAGTATTCTTGGACTTCCCTTGTGGCTCAGCTGATAAAGAATCTGCCTGCAATGTGGGAGACCTGAGTTTGATCCCTGGGTTGGGAAGATCCCCTGGAGAAGAGAAAGTCTACCCACTCCGGTATTCTGGCCTAAAAGAATTCCATGAACTCTATAGTCCATGGGGACATGAGTCAGTGACTTTTTCTGTTCCATACAGTTCAGTAAGGACTTCCCAGGTGGCGCTAGTGGTAAAGAACCTACCTACCAATGGAGGAGACCTAAGAGAGGCAGCTTCAATTGAGTGGAGGGCAAAGCAACCCGCTCCAGTATTCTTGCCTGGAGAATTCCATAGAAAGGGGAGTTTTGGCCGGCTGTAGTCCATGGGGTTGCAAAGAGTTGGACAAAGTTGAAGCAACTTAGCACGCATGCATAGTTCAGTAAAGGCGAAAGGTGATGACAATGTGCAGAAGATAAGCAACTCTCTCCTGGTTTTATTCAGTTTATGCTTCTTTTATTTAAGGGATCTAGTGTGAAAGTTCTTAATCTAAGGTTCATGGACAACATTTGTGTGGGCTGTCGCTTCAGTCATGTCCAACTCTTTGCGACCCCATGGACTGTAACCCACTAGGCTCCTCTGTCCATGGGATTTTCCAGGCAAGAATACTGGAGGGTGGCCATGCCCTCCCTCAGGCGATCTTCCCCACCCCAGGATGGAACCTGTATATCCTATATTGCAGGTGAAATCTTTAGCTGCTAAGCCATCAGGGACAACATTAGGGTATTTAAAGTCTTTGAAATTGTGTGCAAAAATGTGTCATTTTGAAGGATTATGACATGTCAATGTAGATTCATTGATTGCAACAAATGCACCACTATGGTGGGGATATTGATAATGGGGAAGGCTATCCATGTCTGGGAAATCTTTATAACTTACTCTCTATTTTTCTGGAGCCTAAAACTGACCTTAAAAGGTAAAGGCTTGGGACTCCCCTGGTGGTCCAGTAGTTAGGACTTTGCCTTCCAATGCAGGGAGTGCCTGGTTCGATCCCTGGTCAGGGAGCTAAGATCCCACATGCCTTGCGGCCAAAAAACCAAAAACATAACAGAAACAATATCGAAACAAATTCAATAAAGATTAAAAAAAAAAAGGTTAAGTCTTAAAAGTTAAAAATATGTCCATGAGTAAATGTGCTTTCCTGGGGAAAAGTCTAGAGCAGGAGTTCTTAAGTTTAACTGCACATTAAAGTCACCTAAGCAGGTTTAAAACTAATGCCGGGAACTTCAGCTACCCTGACTTTTAATTGGTCTTGGGGAGCCCGGGCATAGCTGTATTTTAAAAAGCTGCTATGAATAGAAAAGACTTAATGATTTTGTTAAAATGCAGGTACTGATTCAGAGTGTCTGAGATTAGGCCTAAGAGTGCATTTTTTAAAAAATTTCTTTTATTGACGTTTAGTTGATTTACAATGTGGTGTTAGATTCTGCATTTCTCACAAGCTTCCACTGCTGCTGATCTTCAGAACATAACTTTGGTTAGTAAGGCTCTAGTGTAGCAAAATTCACTGTCATCTGGGGACCCTGAAGTTCACCTTATATGGCTTACATGCATAACAAAACGAAGACATTATTTGCCTTTCTCAATGTGTTGACCTTTGCACTAAGGGTGCCAGAGTAGTGGTGAGAAAAACTGCAGGTGCCTTAGAACAAATTGAGGTGGGTAGGACCAACCATACTAGTACTCGCTGTACTCTTTACTGCCATCTGCTTACAATTTTCTTTTAAAGTGAAGTTTTAGGGACTTCTCTGGTGGTCCAGTAGCTAAGACTCTGAGCTCCCAATGCAGGAAACCCAGGTTCAGCCCCTGGTTCGGGGAACTAGATCCCACATGCCCAACTAAGAAAAACAAATTGCAGTTTTACTTAAGAATAAATGATGAAGCAGTGAAAATTATCAATTTTATGAAATCTTGACCCCTCGGTACATGTCTCTTTATTTTGTAGGACAAAATGGAAAGTGTGAAAGTGTGCATGAAGCCTTTTAGTGTTGCATGTGTAAGAAGGATCGATGGCTGTTTTGAGGAAAGACATTTATGTGATTCTTTGAGTTGTAATCCAAGTTAGCTGTTTTTCTCATTGACTAGCATTTTTACTCGGAAGACTGACTAACAGACAAACTATGGCTATTTAGACTTGTGTACTGGGCTCAAATTTTCTCAAAAATGAGCAAAATGACCTTGTGTGTAGAGAAAACCAACTGACAGTGTTCCCTGCCTTTGATAAAATTTGAGTTTTCAAACAAAAATTAGAATTTGGGGCAACTTGTTTTTATCACCATGAGCTCAACAGCTTCCCAATACTTGAAAGATTTTTCTGATGATGACACACGTGTCTTTAAAAAGATTGTACAATAAAGGATGTCAACATTTGGAAGATCTTCTTAACTTAATGAACCAATATTTTCAAATGACCAATGCATATTTAATCATGCATATGTAAAAGATCCATTCAAATAAAAAACAAGGTCTACTGTATAGCACAGAGAACTATATTCAATATCCTATGATAGCGGAATTCCCTGGTGGTCCCGTGGTTAGGACTGTACACTTCAGCTGCGTGGAGTGTGGGTTCAATCCCTGGTCAGGGAACTAAGACCCTGCATGCTGCGTGGCAAGGCCAAAAAATTTTAAAATCCTATGCTAAACCATATGGAAAAGAATATTTTAAAAAGAGAATATTATATATATATATATGTGTGTGAGTGTGTATAATTTTCTGCTGTACAGCAGAAATTAACATGACATTGTAAATCAACTATACTTCAATTAAAAATATTGATTAAAAAATTCAAAATAATAAAAATAAAACTCAAAAAAGATCCATTCAAAGAGCAAGAAAGACCAATGGATTTTAATGAAACAGAGAATAAAAGTTTCATTGTTATGGTTTCAAATTCTACACTGCAGCTAAGCTTTAAAAAATTATTACGTGTTGAGTTTCCATGCAATATCAAAGAACAACCACAATTATCTGAAAAGGCTATTAAAGTACATCTCCTTTTTCCATCTACACATCTGTGTGAGGTCCAAGATTTTTTTTATTTGTTTCTTTGTTCCATGATCCAATATTCTTCATATACTACACTTAAAACAATGTATTGTAACAGTCAATGTGTATATAGATGGGAATCTAGCTAAGGAAAACATTAATGATAATTGTAGAAATGTAAAACATTAACACTCTTATTACATTTTTTGGAAAATATAATTACTTGTCTCAAAAATACATTATTTATATTAATATGTACCAATAAGTTTACCACTATTTTAAAAATTAGATAGTTATTTCTTAATTTTAATTTCTAATACAGTAATTATTGGTAGATATAGCCCACGCATGCACATAAATTAAAGCTCATTAATTTAAAAAAATTTTTGGTGCGAGAACTGCTGCTGCTGCTGCTAAGTCACTTCAGTCATGTCCGACTCTGTGCGACCCCATAGACGGCAGCCCACCAGTGAGAACTGCTGCTCTACTTTTATTAAACTACAAAGAGCTCCAAGACCTCAAAGTGATTAAGAACCTCAGACATTTAAAAAGGAATGAAAGGGTTTCCCTGGTGGCCTAGTGGTTAAGAATCTGCCTGCCAATGCAGGGGACAGAGTTCCATCCCTGGTCTGGGAAGATCCCACATGCTAAAGCTGGCGTGTGGGGAAGCCCACGCACCACAAAGAAGAGTAGCCCTGGCTCTCCACAACTAGAGAAAGCCCACACACACAGCAAGGAAGACCTAGCGCAACCAAAAATAAAAGTAAATGAATAAATCTTTTTAAAAAAAGAAAAAGGGATAGATGAACTGATTACATATTCTCCACAGATACGATTTTTCTCAGTTAAGCTTTTGAAAAATATGGAGTTGCAGTGAATTCTAGAATATATTTCTGATAAGAAATTGGAGTACAACAGTTGGCTGCCAGTTATCCACTCAGTCTTAATATTAACAGGTTGAAAACAGCTCTTGAAGCGCAAATCCAGTTCCATTTCCTAATATGGTATACAAAGCACATTTTTGAATTGTGCTTTACAAGAAATAACCAGTTTAATTCATGACCACTCTGTTTGGTAAAAACTCGTTATCTCTGATTTGTACATTTTGTTGAATGAATGCATGAGTGACAACACGAGTAAATAAAATTAAAATTGTTACCTGTATGCAAGTCTAATTTAGTAAAGGTTCTCTGTATAGCTCTACTCAATGAGTTAGTGATCACTTCCTATCTTTTTCTCTTTATTTGCCTATCTGAAGTTTCCTTCTGTGTTTTGATTACCACGTGTCTCTTTTTAAAGTTGTATTCATTTTTTATTGACGTATAGTTGTTTTACAATGTGCCAATCTCTGCTATACAGCAAAGTGACTCAGTTATACATATATAGACTTTCTTTTTTTTATTTTTTATATATATTTTTATATCCTTTTCCATTATGGTTTATCCCAGGATATTGAATATAGTTCCCTGTACTATACAGTAGGATTTTGTCATTTATCATTACTACTTGCCTCTTTGTTTTATCTCCACAGTTAATCTCTTTCCTTCTCAGCTTGAGATCTCTTGTCTCAATATCTCCATGCACCTTTTAAAAATATATATATTTATGAATACATATATTTATTCTTAGTTGAAGAATAATTGCTTTACAATATTGTGTTGGTTTCTGCCATACATCAACATGAATCAATCATAGGTATATATACATCCCCTCCCCCTTGAACCTCCCTTTTACCCACTCCTCTAGGTTGTTATGGAGCCCCAGCTGGATAAAGAAACTGTGGTATATACATACAATAGAATATTACTAAGCCATAAAAAGGAAAGCATTTGAGTCAGTTCTAATTGGGTGGATGAACCTAGAGCTTACTATACCGGGTGAAGTAAGCCAGAAAGAGAAAAACAAATATCATATATTAATGCATATATATGGAATCTAGAAAGATGGTACTGATGAACCTATTTGCAAGGCCCCAGTGGAGACACAGACATAGAACACCTTTTGAAAATAAGTACCAGTATCATCATCTGCATCAACTAGTCCCACCTGACTTACTGCACCCCAGTAACAATAACAAACATTGATATTCACTGAATAATTACTGTGTGCTATGTGCTTTACTGAATGACCTTAGTCTTCATTGGGTAGCTAGAGTACTATTCTTATCATTCCTATTTTACAGATTAAAAAATACAGATTCAACAAGCTCAAATAACTTGTCCAAGTCTCATAGCTAGCTAGGGTTTGATTTAAACCTTTTTCTTTTCACAGCTCTATTGAGGTATAATGTATATATCATAAAATTAACCTATTGTAAATATGCTATTCAATGATTTTTAGTAAATTTGTAATTATGACCATCACCACAATCTAGTTTTGGTATATTTCCCTCACCCCTAAAAGTTCCTTTGAGGTCATTTGCAGTCAATTCCTGCTCCCACTCTTAGCTCCAGAAAATTAATTATCAGCTTTCTCTCTATAAAGTTACGTTTTATGGAATTCATATAGATGGAATCCTACATTGCATTTAAGTGGAATCTTTTGTGTCTGGCTTTTCTTCATTTAGCATGATGTTTTTGAGGTTCATCCCGTTGTATAGTGTATCAGTAATGCATTCCTTCCTGCTTATCTATTTGGCTGCGCTGGGTCTTAGTTGCATCTTGTGGGATCTCGTCCTCTGACCAGTGATGGAACCCCAGCCCCTGGCATTGGGAGCGTGACTCTTAGTCACTGGATCACCAGGGAAGTCCCATTTCATTCCTTCTTATTGTTGAACAGTATCTGTCAGATGGATAAACCATGTTTTGTTTTGTATCCATTCACCAGCTGATGTACATTTAGGTGATTTCCATTTTGGGCCTACTATGAATGATGCTGTTATGAACATTCATGTACAAATTTCTGAGTGGACATATATATGGGTGGTCCTTCAGCATGAAATTTCTGACTCATAGACTAAGTTTATATTGAACATTCTAGGAAACTCAAGCTATTTTCCAAAGTGATCATTTTATATTCATTTTATATTCCCACCAATGATATAGGAAGGTTCCAATTTCTCCACATCCTCATCAACACTCGACATTGTCAGTCTTTTTGATTATCACCATCCTAGTGGATGTGAAGTGGTATCTCATTGTGATTTTAATTGGCATTTCCTTAGTGACTAATAATGTTGAGTATCTTTTCCTGCACTTGTTAGCCATTTATATATCTTCTTTGGTGAGAACCCATGACTCCAAAGTTACTGCCTCTCAAATAGACCATATTCATTCTTGTCTCTCTGCTTTTGATAGTCTTCCTATAACCGAAAATGCCCTGGTATTTTATGATCTCAAATGTACAGTTTATTTTATTTATTTATTCTTTGGCTGTATAGCACAGCTCTCAGGATTTTAGTTCCCCAACTGGGGGTCAAACCAGGGCTGCCTGCAGTGGGAGCATGGAACCCTAACCACTTCACCACCAGGGAATTTCCTGCAATTAAAAAAAATCTAGTTCCAGATTTGCATCTCTATAAGACTAATCCTGGCCCAAACTTTTATACATCCCATCTCCTGTCATATTTTGCATATAGCAAGAATCAAATAAATGTTTATTAAGTTTATAGATGGACTTTATCACATTTAAAGCATATGAATTCTATTCAATTTCTGAGCAGAACAATCCTCAACATATAGTTCTTGAGAATTGATACTGTGGAAGATACCAAGATGAATATAGCAAAATAAAATTTATCATCTAGTTAATCAACTCTCATGAGGCAGATACAGGCCCAAATAATGCAAAAGTACATCTTCTGCAATTGTGTCATTATTTTGGGCATAAATGAGACCCCCAAAGCCTACTATCCATTTGTGCATCAGTTTGTTTGTATCATTTATTGAGTATCTGCTACTGTGTAATTGCTATTGTTAGATAAAAGATATAAATAAGATCCTTCTATTTGTTCATAGCAAGATAAAGAGAAGTGATAGGTAATCAATCCTAATACAATAATAAGTGCTCTAAAGGTATCAGTAGTTCCTGCGGGGACCACACAGGAAACTATGATCATGCTGTCACAAAAGAGATGACTTTGATTTTGTTCTTTAGCAAAGAGTATTAGCCAAGTAAAATATGGGGCTTCCTGTAGGAATCTGGCCCATCTCTGGGTTTTTCTCTCACCTCAAGGAAGTCAGACTGTTGAGAACCATATCCAATTTTGGATTCAGTGAAATAATCAGGGCACAAAATTGTCCTGGATTGACCTGAGTTCCTAGGGATATTGGGGTAATGTCAACAACAGCACTTCTCTTCACTTTTTACCTCTCTGGACTCATTTCCGGGCATTATCCTCTGAGTTTTTAGGAAATGAACAATTGTAGAAATCAACAAGGGACAAGGGCATGGCTGCTAGATAAGAAATGAACCTCCAGAAAAAGGCCATCTTTAGCAATCTGATCTCTTCAAGCCTGGAGGATAGCCTAAGAGCTGGAGGCCCTGAACTGTAAATAAAGTTAATTGTTCCAAAGTGAAACTGTTAGGTTTTTAGGTCAAAAAGTTGTGTCCACTTGTGTTGGCTTTTAGCTCATACTGAGTATTATTTAAACCTTTCTTGGAGGACTTAATCTGGAAAACAAAAGTGGATGATGGCCTAGAAAACAGAGGAAGTATAAATAGTGATATCAGTCTTGGGAATTGTTATTTTGAGTAAATCCAAACAAGAAGGTGTTTCTCCAGCCATTAACCTGGTGTAATTAAAGACATAACTTCAGTCCTGACTCTGAAACCTTGTTCAAACCATTTAAATCTCCTAAGTCATAATCTCTTTATCAGAAAAATACTCCACCTTTCACTCATTATTGAAAGTTAAAGGAAGTATTTCTGTAAAAACCCCTGGTTACCTACTTGATGATGGTGATGACAATTCGGATACAAATAGTGAACATTTATTGAGCATTTTCTATGTACCAGACAGTGTTCCAAAGTGCTTTGTATGATAATATTTATTTGTTGAATCACTGCTCAAGACTATAGATGTATGAAAGACCAGTGAATTATCAATTGTCTTAGCCAGCTTGAGCTGTTATAAGTATGTATACTGGGTGGCTTAAACAACAGATACTGATTTCTCATAGTTGTAGAGGGTGGGAAGTCCAAGGTCTGGCTGTCAGCATGGTTAGGTTCTTGGTGAGGGCTCTCTTCCTGGCTTGCAGATAACACCCTTCTTACTGTATCCTTACATGGACATTAAGGGGAAAACTTTCAGGACTCTTTCTCTTCTTATAAGGACACTAATGCCACCATGTGGGCTGTACCCTCACAACTTTATCTAACCTAATTATTTCCCAAAGATCATACTTCCAAATATTATCACGTTCGAGGTTAGGGCTTCAACACGTGAATTTTGAGGGGGGACATAAACATTAAGCCATAACACCATTCTAGGAATTGGTTCTGCATCCTGGCTGCACACCTAATGTGTGTGTGTATGTGTGTGTGTGTGTGTTCAGTTGCTAAGTCGTGTTTGACTCTCTGTGACCGCATGGATGGTAGCCTGCCAGGCTCCTCTGTCCATGGGATTCTCCAGGCAAGAATACTGCAGTGGGTAGCCATTCCCTTCTCCAGGGGATCTTCCTGACCAGGGATTGAACCTACATCTCCCGCATTAGCAAGTGGATATTTTACCTCTGAACCACTGGGAAGCCCTTGATCATCTAGGGAGCTTTCAAAAAATTTTAATGTCTATATGCTAGACAAATTAAGTAAGAATATTTGGGGAGAGGCCCTCTTCTTTATTAAGGACAGTTAGAAAGAGGTAGAATTCACATTTTTCCCAAGTAATGAGTACCGAATTTCATAAAGCCCTAGTGGTCAGCCCAAGGAACTCTGATTTCACCCAATTTTCACTTTATTTCTGGATTTTTTGTTTATCCATATAGGAAGAAAATCCAAAGAGAGACTTCTTTGAAGATTTCAGTGGCTTCTGAAGAAAAGACATATTTGAGACTTGATTAACACACCTATCAGGTCTCTTACTAGTTTCTGGGACAAGCTTTGAATTTCTTGTAAAGATGTTCTGTTATGGATTTATTTATTCATTTAGTTTTTGACCATGCTGCATATGGAATCTTAGTTCCCTGATCAGGGATCGAACTTGGATCCCCTGCAGTGAAAGCACAGATTCTTAACCACTGGACAGCCAGGGATATCCCTGGATTTATTAATTTGATTACTATATATTGACTGCATACTATGCATGAAGAGTTGTGCTCAAAAGAGAAGAAAACAAATACTTCCTCCCTAAAGAATTCACCTTCCAGGGTAGGAGACCCACACAGACAACTTAGATAAAAAGTGGAAACTTTCATGTAAAAATATTGTGAAACATTTTGAGAATACTTAAAAGGGAGCAGTTAGCTGTAGGTTATTAGGAAAAATTGGAGGAATACGCCATTTGCATTGGGTTTTAAGGACAAGATGATAGCAAAGGATGAGGGTGGGTTGAGAGGGTATTTCTGGCAGAGAGGCAATGTGAACAGTGGGCTGGAATGTGATAGAATGTTGAGCGGTCCAGGGTCATTCAAATGTAGGACATTTAAGGAAATTATAGAAAATGAGAATAGGATGGCAATTTCTATTTAGATTTTTGAGGAGATAGAGCTTAGAAGACATAGTTCAAAGAGAGTGGGAAGGCTTTGAAATAGCCATTTTACAGAATGGGAAAGGGAGTTCACTAGGAATAAAGATTGTTGTTGTTTAGTTGCTCAGTTGTGTCTGATTCTTTGCAACCCCATGGACCGCAGTGCACCAGGCTTCCCTGCCCTTCACCATCTCCCAGAGTTTGCTCAAATTCATGTCCATTGAGTCAGTGATGCCATCCAACCATCTCATCCTCTGTCACCCCCTCTCCTTCTGCCTTCAATCTTTCCCAGCATCAAGGTCTTTTCCAATGAGTTGGCTCTTCCATCAGGTTGCCGAAGTATTGGAGCTTCAGCTTCAGCATCAGTCCTTCCAATGAATATTCAGGGTTGGTTTCCTCTAGGATTGAGTGGTTTGCTCTTGCTGTCCAAGGGATTCTCAAGAGTCATCTCCAAGACCACAGTTCAAAAGCAACAGTTGTTCAGCACTCAGCTTTCTTCACTGGCCAACTCTCACATCTGTACGTGACTACTAGAAAACCCATAGCTTGACTATACAGACCTTTGTTGGCCAAGTGATACCTCTGTTTAGGTTTATCATCACTTTTCTTCAAAGGAGCAAATGTCTTTTAATTTCATAAGGAAAGATATTGGCCACCATTTATGAGCACTTACTATGTGCCAGGCAATATGCAAAACGCAGCATATACACTGCAGAACTAAGTGGACTTGATCTCTGCCCTCATGGAGCCTCCAGTCGAGAAGGGGAGGCAGACAACAAATAGGTATATTCTAAAAATATGTAACATTTGAAATAAATGTTATGAAGAAATAAATGATATCATGAAAAGGAATGGTTAGGGGTGAAGGCCAGTTTGGACCAGGGGAAGAGCCTTGGACCGAGACTCAAAGGCTGAGAAACAGATTGTGACAAGAGCAGACAGAAGACGGCTTTTTGCCAAAGCCTAGGTCCAGAGAGAGTTTTGCCTGTTCCAGGAATTGAAAGAAGGCCAGTGTGACTGGAGCACAGTAGGACAGAGTGGCCAGAAGTGAGAGGAGATGGGTGGGCAGAGGCCAGATCATTCAGTTTCTTCTAGGCCCTAGTAAGGAATCTGAATTATACTCTTAGTGCAATGGGAATTTGTAGACTAGTTTTAAGCGGGGGAATGATATGACTGGATTTAACATTAGTTACTAAAGGGACTTCCCTGGTGGTCCAGTGGCTAAGACTTCATGCTCCCAAGGCAAGCGCCCAGGTTCAATCCCTGGTCAGGGAACTAGATCCCACATGCCACAACTAAAGATCCAGCATGCCCTAATGAAGAGCAAGGATCCCGAGTGCTGCAGTGAAAACCCAGAGCAGCCAAATAAGTAAATAAAATAAATATCTTTAAAAAATTAGTTACTAAAGGAGAGTGGGTTGTGTCAGAGCAATCAGGAGGCCTCGAGAAACTTTTGGAGGACTAATGCCTCTATCAGATGAAATCCTGAAGGAAACTAAGAGCACAGAGTGGTTTGGTGAAAAGGTGATGATGTAGGTCTTATTGACTGGGTGATACATATTAGTTATTTTTAGCATAGCTCCAAGTGGAACTGAGATAAGAAGATTTGTAGAGTCAGAGTGGACAGCTAATGTAAAGATAAGAAGGGTGGGAGAAGTGATGCCAAGATTGGAATCCAGAGAAGTCAAGGCATTTTCTTACCCAGAGCTACTTTTCCAGGGCTGTCAAATACCTCACATTATCCTGAAGATGTTGAAGATGTTCCACAAACAACAGGACTGGACCAGTGAGATTCGGGTTGTAGAACATAGCAAGAAGTTAATTAATGTTTATTGAATGAATAAGATTGATGTGGTAGTTCTCCATCTAGCAGGAATAGTTGGAGGTAGAGGAGTGGACAAAACCACTGAGGGATGAAAGAGAGAGAAAGAAAAGGGAACAGCCGAGAACAACTAAGCTCTGATTGGAACTGATCTGATAGAAACTGAATGATATGACCACAAGAGAAATTTGAGTTACACTCTGGAAGATCCTAAAACTGATATTTTTAATAAGAATAGGAGAATATCTATTAAAGAAAGATGTTTAATTTCTATCTCTTACACTCAAAGAGATCTTTAAGAATAGACAGCCTACTACATAAGTAGGATCTCAAGCATTTGGGGACACAATTTCAAATAGATTGGTATTTTTTACATAGGTCTTACCAGGATAAACTAGGAGTTCTTAAAACAACAGAATATTGAATAAAATGGCATTTAGTCATTGAGAAATTGTCTCATACAAAATTACAGCTCTTTAAAGAGATGTAATTAAAGGGGAGTGAAAACAAATTCTTTGCTTACAGTTTCAGTGGGTTTAATTAAAATGTATTTATATGGATAAGGCACCCCATTCCACATGTAATTATGTATCTACTGTATTTAGATTTAGACTTCTAGGAAACAAAGTCAAATAGAATAGACCAGTTGATTTTCTGCTTTTGTGTAGGAGATGTGGTGGTGGTTTTGTCGCTAAAGGAGTCCGACTCTTTTGTAACCGTAGGGACTGTAGTCCGCCAGGCTCCTCTGTTCATGGGATTCTCCAGGCAAGAATATAGGAATGGGTTGCCATTTCCTCCTGCACGGGATCTTCCCGACCCAGGGATCGAATCTGGGTCTCCTGTGTTGCAGGCAGTTTCCTTACCGACTAAGCCACCAGGGAAGATGGTAGAATAATCTAATTATTAAGATTGAGGGCATTAATGTCAGACAGACCTGGTTTTAATTCTTACTCGGCCACTTCTTAGCCCTGAATGGCACCCGACTCCAGTACTCTTGCCTGGATGATCCCATGGCCGGAGGAGACTGGTAGGCTGCAGTCCATGGGGGTCGCGAAGAGTCGGACACGACTGAGCGACTTCACTTTCCCTTTTCACTTTCATGTTTTGGAGAAGGCAATGGCAATCCACTCCAGTGTTCTTGCCTGGAGAATTCCAGGGATGGGGGAGCCTGGTGGGCTGCCATCTATGGGGTCGCACAGAGTCGGACACGCCTGAAGCGGCTTAGCAGTTAGCAACCTCTCTAGGCCTAGTTTTTCATCAGTGCTACATAGAAAATGGAACAACCTACTTCAAAGGGTTATTGTGAAAATTAAATGAAAAAAATTAAAGCATTTAACCCAGTGCCTTAAAGATAATCCCTAACATGTTCCATTATAGAAAGACATAATAGAAGCAATCTAATATCCAATATCCAATACTTAATCTACTGTGCTTAAGTACTTTAAATACCTAATCTCATTTAATCCTTTGAGATAGGTACTATTTCTTTTCTGAATTTCACTCATGAGGAAACTGAGGTTTGAGGAATTCCAAGAATCAGAGAGCTCTACAAATACCTAGTTAGCTCAGTCATCCACAGGTGTGCATATGTAATTTAATGCAAACATATGCAAGGGTATTTACATGTTCATCATTGCCAGTCCTTTATTTCCTGGCACTTATATCTGAAATTGGTGGTGCTGGAATAGCACAGTGACATTAGTGGAAATGGGTGAAGGAGAACCTACTCAATCAGCATGAGTGTTCTCATGAAAAGGGTGTTGTAATACAGCAAAGAGTCAGGACTTCCCTGATGGTCCAGTGGTTCATACTTCACCTCCCAATGGGGGAGGGGGGCAGGTTCAATCCCTGGTTGGGGAACTGGGATCCCACATGCCTTGCAGTAAAAAAACAAAACAAAACAGAAGCAATATTGTAACAAATGCATTGAAAATGAAAGTCCTGCCCACTCTTTGAGACCCCATGGACTGTATAGTCCATGGAATTCTCCAGGCCAGAATACTAGAGTGGGTAGCCTTTCCCTTCTCCAGGGGATCTTCCCAACCCAGGGATCCCACATTGCAGGCAGATTCTTTACCAGCTGAGCCACCAGGGAAGCCCAAGAATATTGGAGTGGTAGTCATCTCTTCTCCAGCTGATCTTCTTGACCCAGGAATTGAATTGAACTGGGGTCTCCTGCATTGCAGGCAGATTCTTTACCAACTGAGCTATGAGGGAAGCCCACAAATGCAGTAAAGAAAAAATAGTCCATATCAAAAAAAATAAATAAACAACCCAAAACTTAAAAAAAAAGTATTGCAAAGAGCACAACTCTGTTTCTAACTTGCTCTAAGACCCTGAATGAATCATCGAACTGACTCTATGGGCCTCAATTTCCTCATCTGTAAAATGAGGGAGCTGGCTCAGTTCTTGAATCCTCCAAACCTAAGAAGCCCTCAAGCCTACCACCTTGTATAGACAATTCTATACAAACACTCTCGCCCCCATGGCAACGGCCACTCAGCTCTGAGCAGCACTGGTATGCCGCACCACTCTAGCCAGCAGGACTATTTCCATCACAAATTCCTGGGTGAATAGAGGGTTTGAATGGGGGAGGGATCTGTCGGTCAGAAATCTTAAAGCCTCTGGCTTTAAAAGAAATTCTGGAATAAATTGCCTGTGGGTGGCATGCATGTGCTAAATTAGAAAAAACAGCATCACTGTTTAATTCACAAAAATCACCCTCTTAGCAGGTAGAGGAGCTGTCTTCGCTGAGATGAGATTTAAAGGGTCACTTTGCCACTAAGTGCTGAGTCAAGGAGTGGAGGAGATTGCGGCCCAGGTTCATTAGCATTGGCAAGGAGGCCAGAGGAACGTTGCCAGAGGGCGTTTAAATCAATCCAAATTTCTGAGAAGTGATTCCAGTATTTATTTTCAAGATCCATACACTTGGATGTGACTCTTGCGTTATAATCAGAGCTCCGTTTTAGAAGCATGGAGATTCTGGGGCAAAAGGACAAGGATTAAGTTTTGAGAAAAGAATAATTCTTGAGGAAAGTAAGGGATGTCTTTGAGGAGGCTATCCTCTATCTGCCCTACTCTCTATTTTCAAACCTTTGAAAAGCTGTTTACACTGCTGGTAAAGGTGATGATGAAAATGCTGAATTCACGGGGAGGAGGTCCTGTTTTTTCTTCCTCCACATTGCTTCCTTAAATCTGAGACCGAGAGTGGAAAGGGGTACTGTCTGTTTATAACTCGGATGCAAAAAGAAAAGAAGGCTGAATAAGATACCAAGTTAATAAAGATTTGACTTTCAGAGAGGGAGAGGTTCCAGGGAAAATGCCACATGCACTTCCCTAGGTCCCCACTTGAGGGCAGCAGTGCTAGCTTTATGACCTCAGGGCTGCCTACTGCCAGGTCTGCATTGCAAGGGCGTTGAGGAGAGGAAGAGGGTAGAGGTGAGGCGAGGAGCAACTGGGAACCAGGCTGGGGAAGAGTTCTCAGAAGAGGGTTTTCTATAATGGGAGACATGGCTGTGTCCATGGAACTGGGGGAATCCTGGAATAAATGAGTGATCTCTGCTGAAGACTGAGCAACACAGCGTGCTCAGAGGTACGGGAGCTGTGACATTCAGGGCTAATCGAAGCTGGCGGCTCCTCGTACACCTGTAGAGCTGGAACGTGCTGATTTTCGTCTTGCCACTAGAGGGCAGAACACGAAAAGAAGACTTAAACTGGCTCTACACCCTTGGAGGAATTTTAGTTACGGAAAGGATAAATCTTGATCTTGCTAACATGTGTATCTGGTCAAGTCATTTCCCTTATTACACGTTTTCACTGGCTCCCTAAAGTCTCCAGAGTAAAGTCTGAGCTGATGAGAACGGTATACAAAACTGTTTCCTGATTGTCTTTGGTCCTCCTAACTACTTATCAGTTAGTCCCTGCTCCCCACCTGAACATACACAACCTTAGGGGGAGTAATGAGGTAGAAAGGGTGAGGGTGTTGGAGCCAAGCACAAGCCAGTAAACCACCCCAGACTCCCTCTTATCCCTCACTCTCACATTCAACTCCACTAATTCCCGTCTATTCTATCCCTTAGATGAACTCTGTGAGGGCAAGACCCTCATTTGCCTTGTTTAACTTTATATCCTTGTTTAATTTTATATCCTCATGCTAAGAGTAGGAGCTTATTAAATATGTATTGGACAGAGGGATGAATGAATGAATACATCCGGGGCACTTTTATCATCCTGGTCCACTTTACTACTGCCTTTTACCTGGTCTGCAATAGGAACCCAAAGGGTCTCCCATGTCCCCCTTTATTCCCTGTAATCCATTGTATACTCTGCAACCAGAGTGATCTTTCTGAAACACAAATTTGCCTAAAACCCTTTGATGGCTTCCCGCAGCTCTTAAAATAATGACAATAATCCATAGAGTAAGTATAATTTCGGAGAAGGCAATGGCAAGCCACTCCAGTACTCTTGCCTGGAAAATCCCATGGATGGAGGAGCCTGGTAGCCTGCAGTCCGTGGGGTTGCTAAGGGTCGGACACGACTGAGCGACTTCACTTTCAGACATTGGAGAAGGAAATGGCAACCCACTCTAGTGTTCTTGCCTGGAGAATCCCAGGGCCGGGGGAGCCTGGTGGGCTTCCGTCTATGGGGTCACACAGAGTCGGACACGACTGAAGTGACTTAGCAGCAGTAGCAGCAAATATAATTTAGCAGTTTGGGTACTTGCTAGTTAAGTGATCATAAGAAAGTTACTAAATCTCTTGATTTCCTCATCTAAAAAAAAAATGTAAGGAATAATTATTCCCACCTGAAAGGGTTGGTAGGAGAATTAAACAAGCCATACATACATATAAAAGGTTTAGCATAGTGTTCAGTTCTGTGTTCAATAAATGGTCGTTGCAATTGTTAGGTCCTGAATGAGGTAATCCCAGCCTATCCCTTATTATTCCCTCTCGTTTCTGGCAGCCTCATTAAGCTACTTTCAGATCTTGGAATATGCTATGCTCTTTCTTATTCCTGTTCCTCTTTCTGGTCCAGATGTAAAGTTTACTTCCTCTAAGAAGGCTTTGTTGACACTCTCCTGTCTGGTTCAGGTGACCCTGCAATGGGTTCCCTTAACACCGTATATACCTTTTATCATGGCATTTGTTACCAACGCCCGGCACAGTGACTGACATTTAGCGATGTCTTGGTAAATAAATGTGTTGAGTCAACTCTAGATGCACTGCACTTCTCCTTTTCCATGCTCTTTGTATATGTTATTTCTTCTTTCTGTTCTAAACAGAGCATCATGACTGCTACATCCATATTTCCTTTTGAAGGGAAACTTCACTACCTACAGCCGCTGTTGAAGAGGTAGCCTGAGGTGGCCACTGTTCATGGAGGTACTTGTGCCTTAGCTGACGGGACCAGAGTTGGCATCTGATGCAATGGTGGACAACCCAGAACCTGGCCAGCAACTTACAACATACCTGACACCAAAAAAGGATGAGATCTATCAGATTCTCTCTTACTCTCTAAGAATGAATTAGAAAAGGGAGAGAATGTGGCTATTAATAACGGGAACAAGATCTAAAATCATATATAAAGAAACGTCATGAGAGGGGACTTCCCTGGTGGTCCAGCAGCAAATCCACGCTGCCAATGCAGAGAGCATGAGTTCAGTCCCTAGTTGGGGAACTAGGATCCCTCATGCCCTGTGGCATGGTCAAAAATAAAAGAGAGAGAAAGAAAGAAAAGCCATGAGATAAATTCAGGGTCATGAGGGGTCAAGCCCTAGCTGTGGTTATATAGAAACTACAGGGTAGAGAACGTAATACAAAGCAGAGACCAAGGAACCAGTTGGAAAGGAGGCCAGGAAAATAGCTAAGTCATGCTAATGATTGAGCATCAGGATTAAAATACCCAAGATGCTCTCTCTTCCTCTTCTGGGCTGTTACTTTTCCTGGTTTTCTTGTGACTTCTATCTTTCAAATAACCTTGTTGAGCTAAATGGAGTGACCCAGAGTGCCTAATTGATAAGCCGTTTCTGTTTAGGAAAACCCAGGCATCCTTCAAGGCTGAATTTCTGACTCTGTCTCTGTTCTCTCTCCATTCAGAGAAGTACTCGTCACATTACCTGTAATTACTGGGTTTTCTATTTCTGCCATGTGGATATCAGCCTTTAAACTCTTTGAGGATAGGGGCAAATTGTCTGTGTTTCTCAGCTACATACTCTGTCCAGAGGCATCCTTGATATATAAAACCAGGGACTTTACATGTTTAAATTTATATAAGCCTCATGACGGAGAAGGCAATGGCACCCCACTCCAGTACTCTTGCCTGGAAAATCCCATGGATGGGAGAGCCTGGTGGGCTGCAGTCCTTAGGGTCACAAAGAATTGGACACAACTGAAGCAACTTAGCACACAAACATGCAAGCCTCATGAAAGCCCTCTAAGCAGGGTACTATTATCTTTCCCATTTTACAGATGCGGAAAACGAAGCACAGAGAAACCTTGCCAAAAGTACAAAGTAAAGGGTAGAGAAGGAATTCAAACCAGGACATTTGGCACTAGAGTCCTATGCAATATGACCTTGAACTAAAGGGGAAGAGTGGGCAGAGAATAGTAGTTAAAATGAATATTTGAATTTCACAAAATTTTATGCTAGTGTCTGTTGTTTCCATAACTTATTCAAAATTCCACATTGTATTTAGTTGCATTGAGCAACTTCAGCTGCATACAAAAAATTCTGGTAAATTCTCTTTTCATTTTTACTCTGTTACAAATACAGGGGTGTGTTAAAGGATCTTTGCTATTAATTTCTCATTTAAATATTTTTTTCTCTGTAATCACCCTCTGTGTTTTTTCAGTCTTCTAACTTTATTTAGGTTTTCAATGGCTAAGTCAAAGACCTCTCTTGGTAAATGTCACGTTACACTAGAAAATTTCTGGGTTGTTTTCAAATATCATTGGATATGGATTTCGAACACAATTCTACAGTGACAAGAGGACAGACTCTGTGTGTTTTTAATATCTTTAGATCAAGAAATTTTTTTACCTTGTTTTATGTCCCTGGATATATTCCAATTTCTCCTAGTTCATAGTCTCTGGGAACTTAAATATAATTTGTATCCTACTGTTGTGTGAAAATTGTCTAAATCTTAATTATGTTGACATGGTTCATGGTGCTTTTCAGGTCTGCTATATTCTTCTACTTTTCTGTATATCCATTCTATTAATTTTTGAGAGTTAGACAGTAAAACTCCAACTAAAAATCTTAATTTATCTATTTAAAAAATAATTGTAATATATAGTGGAACTATATGTAACTTTGTTCTGTATTTTTCAAGGCTCCTGTCGATGTGTTATCATACTTTCGTAATTTAAAAAATAAAAAAGAAAGAGAAACAAACTGAATATTTGAACAGTCTTCTACAGGGTATGAAGCACTTTCATGTGTATTTTATAAGGACATCAGGAGTCCCCTCCCCTTCTGTGGGAAACCACTATCACTTCTAGCCCTGAAATGCCAAATACCTGGATTCTTTCTACCAGCACAGAAAAAAAAATGAAGTATAAGTAAAGGATACACACAGATGTATTTTTTAAATTCCATGGAGTCCTAGAGATGTTGATACTTTGTAGGTTGGTCAGATTTCTAGGCTAGTGTCTAAAGAAAGAAATGTATTAGAACTTTTTAAAGATTTTTTTTATGTGAACCATTTTAAAAGTCTTTATCAAATTTGTTACAATATTGTTTCTGTTGTTTCTGTTCTGTTTTCCTTGCCTCCAGGCATATGGATCTTAGCTCCCTGACCAGGGACTCAGGCCTCAGATTCTTAACGACTGGACCACCACAGAAGTCCTTGGAATTTGGAAACCTTTCATCTGGGGCGAAACAGCGAGTTTCTCAGCTGTTCCAAGAACTGAGTCTCTCCATAAAATCAGCAATTGAAAGTGTGTATTCGGTGTGGTGGAGAAGGTAGATGGAGTGATGATTCCACATTATGCTATTGCTTTTAATGGAGTCTGAGTTTGGGGACTGATGCCTATATTGGCAGCCTCAATCACAGTGTTTGAGTTACCATGACAACAAGCCAAACTTCAGGGGCTATTTATTGGTGAGTGGTAAGGAGCCAACTGAAAGGGAAACTCTTTGAGGAAGCCTGGGGTTGTTTGGAGGTGGTAGTGGAACAGGGTATGGGTACATGGTACACGGTAAATCCAGATACTTGCTGGCCAGGTATACAAGGAACCTCCTCCTGATTGCCTGTATTTCAGAGATCTGAGTGAGTAAGCAGAGGAGAGGTCTGACAGTCGCAACTGTTCAGCATGAGAATGTTCTTAAATATTAATGGTGTTGTGGAAGAACAGGAAGAGCCTTTGGGTTCCTCAGAAAGTGAGGGAATGCACAGAGAGCTTTATTCAGTGCTCTGCGGTGACCTAAATGGGAAGGAAATCCAAAAAAGAGGGGATGTATGTATACAGATAGCTGATTCACTTAGCTGTACAGCAGAAAATAACACAACATTGTAAAGCAACTATATTCTGATAAAAATATTTTTAAATAATAAAAATAAAAGACAATTAAAAATTTTACAAAAGTGAGGGAACAGCAGGTGGTGCCTATACCTGAGTAAAATTTACCCAGGAAGTGAGTGCAATTTGTGTTGGGGCTGAATTCCTGGTGACACAGCCATATGGCTTTTGCTGACTGCCATCCTTCAGACAGTATATTCCTTTTGCAGAGTGCCTAATGTGTATATAGGATGGTGCTTTCCTCATGGTCACCTTTACTCCTTCCCCCAGCATCAGCTGGTACTCTTAAATGGGTGCCCCCACCTCTCCTTCCAACCTGAATTCCTACCCCAGATGAAGGGTCTGGATCTTTTCCCCAAGCCACTTCCCCACATCTCTGATTTTCTGAGAGTAGGAGGCTCCAGGGGACCACAGCTGACTCTGCCAGGCACAGAGGGTTGAGTCATCCCGCAGGCGTCAGAGCTGTTAGCAAAAGCTCTGCTGATCTGTATGCAGCTCCAACTCCCTCTCCGGTTCAGAGTTTTGGAGCCGTCTTGTTCAAAAGTAAAGAACAGAGCACAGATGGCTGGTAACAGGATCCCACAGGAGCCTTCTCTCCCACTGAGCCCATCCTGCTAATCCTTTTATAGGAGAAGAGAAAATAAATGGTGAATGAAGAAAGAAAAAAAAAAAAAAAGGAGTGTCAGTTTTGCTCTGTTCTTTGGGTTTTGGTGGAAGGCCTCTGAGAACAACCTCCTGCTCCTCATTACATTTCCCAAACATTTCCCCTTCCTGGTCCTCGTTTCTTCTCGTCCGCTTCTTTCCCTTCCCAGTTCTCTATTCTCTGTGGCATCTTTGAATCTGATGGAGTATTTTGCTGAATGTCTTCTATTTAACCAGGCAATTGTAATCCATACAGGCAAAAGAAAATCAAATGCACTAGAAGTGCATGTATCAGGTTTATCTCTTGGGAGTTTCTTTAGTTTCTCCTCTTCTACTGAAGCAGTATAATGCATTACTTTGGAGCCAGAAAGAAGTGGGTTCTAAGCCCTGTCCCAGGAAATAAATAAATATGTTTTAAAAAAAATCTGCTCTGTCACTTACTAGCTGGGTCATTTTGAGCAATTTACCTAACCTCTCTGAGCTCCAGATATGGCATTGGAATACGTACATCAGTTCACTTCATTCGCTCAGTCAAGTCTGACTCTTTGCAACTCGACGGACTGCAGCACGCCAGGCTTCCCTGTTTATCACCAACTCCCAGAACTTGCTCAAACTCATGTCCATTGAGTCGGTGATGCCATCCAACCATCTCATCCTTTGTCGTTCCCTTCTCCTCCGGCCTTTTATATGTGTATAATAGTATCTATGTTGTTGGTTGATTCATAAATTAAATTAGATAGAGGTAAAACACGGTACCTAGGGACTGTCCTGGTGGTCCAGGGGTAAATAAGCCACCTTGCAGTGCAGGAGACACAGGTTTGATCCTTGGTCAGGGAACTAAGATTCCATATGCTGTGGACCAACTAAGGCCACACACCACACTTAGAGAGCCCACGTGCCACAACTAGAGAGTCCGCGTGCTGCAACAAATGATCTCGCATGACGCAATGAAGATCCCTCATGCAACAACTATGCAGCCAATTAAATTAATTAATTTAAAAAGCATAGTATCTGGAACATCATAGATATGCCCAGTAAATATTAACTTTCTCTTTCTTCTCATCTCCTGTTGCAATAAATACCAGGTCCCTGATTTTCAAGTATCTGAAAAATATTCTTTTTTTCCATTGAGAAAGTTAGCATCCACGATCAGGTGCTACTGATGCAACTGAAGAAAGAAAGGCAAGTGGGAAGTGTGTGTAAGTGTTTTTGCAAGACCGGAAGACCAGGACTTTGTAAAAACTAGCATGCGAATACGATGAAGTTGCTTTCCCTCAGTTTAGAGATTCTTGGCGAAGACTGCTGGTTTCCTCATGTTGCTGCTTTAGCATGGTTGATACTGATTTATTTTTCTTGGAAGATAAGATGCTAGGTTGCTGATTAGGTAAGTTATTACCTGTCTCTAAGCTTCTCTGGAACAAAGGATCACTGCTCCTCTTCAGTTCAGGAAAGGAGGAGGATTGGGTGAAGTCTGTGTAAATTCCTGGAGGAAAGTTAAGTATGGTTTGGTATTATCCTTGGCACTGAGAATACCGGAAGTGTTTGTACAGTCAGGTCAAATGCCACTGTTCAATTTATATGATTACCAAAGACTCAGCTGACACAGGGCTGTGGTCTGACATGGTTCCTTTGTTCCAGATAACAAACATGTGTGATGTCAGTTGTATTAATGTGCTGTGCTGCAGTGAAGCAAGAAGGAGGCTGATGATGGGGCCAGGATACTGACCAGGAGCTCTCTGACAACACGTTTTTCCTGTCTCTCTTTGTAACTGGTAATTAGATTCTCAGCTGAGCTGTCAGGAATCTTGACAAGTTTCATAGGCAATCACCATTAGACAGTTTACAACTGTAGGCTTTTCATAACTGGCATATTCCCTTCCCAGGAAGCAAAGTTTCTCAATCCTAATCTCCTCCTATCATTCCAAGAGTCTGATCTGAGTGGAAGGCTAGCTCAGTGCATTATCCAATTCCAAAGCAGACTGTTGCTTCCAGTGGAGGTGATGGGCAAACCTCTGTATTCACGTATGCTCTCAATAATAAGAGGATCTGGTTGGGTAACAGAGTGGAAGTTGTCCAAGCCAGAGATGGCATGCACCTATGAGAATTTAACAGAGCCTATCAAAAAGAGAGAAAAAAATTAGTTAATAAAGTCGCTTTTTTTTGTTGTTCTTAGAAAGCTCAACCCCTGTACACTCAAAAAATTGAAAGCAAGGACTCAGATATTTGTACATCATGTTCATAGCAGCATTATTCCCACTAGCCAAAAGCTGGAAACAACCCAAATGTCCATTGACAGATGAATGCCTAAATGAAATGTGATACCTACATGATACGTGGAATATTATTTAGCCTTCAAAAGGAATGAAATTCGTTTTTTCAGCCACCTATGAGGTTTGTGGGATCTTAGTTCCCTGACCAGGGATTGAACCCTGGGCCCATAACAGTGAAAGCATGGACTCTTAACCATAGGACCTCCAGGGAATTCCAAAAAAGGAATGAAATTCTCTTTTTTTTTTTTTAGGAATGAAATTCTGAGACATGATGCAACATGAATGAAATTTGAAGAAATGCTAAATAAAATAAGCCAGTTACAAAAAGACAAATACTATGTGATTCCACTTATAGGAGGTACCGAGGGTCATCAAATTCATAGAGACAGAAAGTAGACTATAGAGTACCACAGACTAGGGAGGCAGAGGGTGCTTCCCAGGTGGCCCCACTGGTAAAGAACCCACCTGCCAATGCAGGTTCAATCCCTGGGTCAGGAAGATCCCCTGGAGGAGGACACGGCAACCCATTCCAGTATTCTTGCCTGGAGAATCCCATGAACAGAGGAGCCTGGTGGACTCCAGTCCATAGAGTCACAAAGAATTAGACATGACTGAAGCAACTTAGCATGCATACACTTAGGGAGGCAGGGGCAGGATGGGGGGTGGTTACTGTTTAATAGGTACAGAGTTTCAGTTTCAGAAGATGAAAAAAGTTCTGGAGATGCATAGTGGTGATGTTTCTCAACAATGTGAATGTACTTAATGCCACTGAACTGTACATTTTTAATTTTTTTCTTTAAATAATTTTATTTATTTACTTTTGGCTGTGCTGGGTCTTCGTTGCTGTGCAGGCTTTTCTCCAGTTGTGGTGAGCAGGGGCTACCCTGTAGGTGAGGTTCACAGGCTTATTGTGGTGGCTTCTCTTGTTGTGGAGCTCATGCTCTAGTCAAATGGGCTTCAGTAGTTGTGACCTGTGGGTTCAGTAGTTGCAGTTCCCGGGCTCTAGCGGTGCATGGGCTCAGTTGCTCCTAGGCATGTGGGATCTTCCAGGATCAGGGATAGAACCCATGTCTCCTGCACTGACAGGCGGATTCTTTACCACTGAGTCACCAGGGAAGCCCTGAAATGCCTATTTTTAAATGGTTAAAATGGTAAATTTTTTAATGTATATTTTACTACAATCCTTTTGGATTAGGGAACTTAGGTAGTGGATAAAAAGAAATCAGTTCTTGGGGAGTTCCCTGGTGGTCTAGTGGTTAGGATTCTGGACTTTCATTGCCATGGACTGGATTCAAATCACTAACTGGGAAGCAGAGGTTCCACAAGCTGTGCCAAAATAAAACCAAACAAAAACAAAACTCAGTTCTCCCCAGAAACTCCTCAGATGAGCTCAAATACTCACAGCACTGGCCAGACTGTACCATCAAGACTATGATGCTGCTCATCTCTTGTTTTTGCATCCATCCTCTCTCTTTCTCTTGCTGGGAACGAGCCTGTCCTCTAATCACAGTCTATGTGGTTCTTGTGACATTGACTCTACTCTGCACTCCAGGGATGGAGCAGGTTTATCAGGCCTAAATCCCCAGTGTTTGCAGCATATGACACTCCCCTGGCTCTGGGTCAGGGATGGGCACATGATCCAGTTAGAGCCAATGAGAGAGGCAAGATTTTCTCTGGCATTTTGGGGAAAGAAATTCTCTTCTTTTTCCCCCCAAAATTGGATGACAATAATGATAACAATAATAATGAAAATAAGATATTTTATTAATAACTTGATAACTTGATAAATTAATAATTATTAATTAATAATAATTTATTAATAAGATAAGCACTTATTGAGTGCTGATTCTATGCCAGGGAGAGTTCTGAACACAATTTATTTTCTTTAGCTCTCATGATAACTCTACTGAGTAAGGGACTTCCCTGGTGCTCCAAAGACTAAGACTCCCAATGCAGGAGACCTGGGTTCGATCCTTGGTCAGGGAACTAGATCCCATATGCTGCAACAAAGATTGAATATCTCATGTGCCACAACTAAGATCCAGCACAGTCAAATAAATAAATAAAAAGAAATATAAAAAGAAAAGAAAAACACTAATTATATATATATATGTGTGTGTGTGTGTGTGTGTCTGTATGTATTTTGAACTATATTGGGTAGGTACTATTATTATTCCCTTTTTACAAATGGTGGAACTGAGGCACAGAGGGTTTTGATCAACCTGTGCAAGTTCTCATAGCCAGCATGTGATGAGGCCCGATGTCAAACCAGCTTTCACTCTGAACCACTACACTCTGTTGCCTTGAAAGGATGTAAGAACTGGAATTGCTGATGCCTCTTTCTGTGAAGCTTTAGACCACATGCAGCATGGTGGAAGTCCTAGAGATGAAACCAGAGTATTTAGCCTGGGACCAACTCTGCCTGAAGCCAGACTGTGAGCTTTTTAACATATGTGAGCCAAAATATTCCCTTTTTTTTCTTCCTTTAACTACTTTGGGTCCTGTTTCTATGTCAGCCAAAGGACTTAGGACTGTTTATTTGTTGACTTTTCCCATTAAGCTGTGACTTGAGAATAGGGTATTCTCTTGAGAATATGGTATTCATCTCTATATCCATAAAGTCTAGCATAATTCACATAACTGACATTCAATAATGATTGCTATCTCTCGATGCATCATTTCATAAACACTTATTGTGGTTTATGTGTAAACTGGGTTAGATGTGGGAGATGGAAATAAAATGAGTGAATGAAAGTTGTTATCCTGGAGTATATGGAAGAATACCAACTATAAAGGTTAATGTGATAGAGAACTCTAGGGATGCACATGTGTGCTAGGGTTTCCAGGAAGTTGCAGTCACCTTGATAATATGTACTTGGATGCTGGGCAGGGCATTTTCTGGGTTCCTACAGATGCCAGATACTTTGAGGATTGTCTAATGTCCTGAGAATGTCTGGAAGGCACCTGCCTCCCAAACTGATGTACAAACCAGATTTATACCTGGCACTCTCATATGAACCATGCGTTTTCCACTGTGCTTCCCTGTGTTGCTTGACTCTCAAAAGCACATTCTGTAAAATAAGTGTGCCCTGCCCAATTCTCATCATTATGGTGACAGTCAGAAGAGGTAATAGATATGAACATTCTACAATGTAACTTTCCGGATGACTGTTGCTTTCTTTTACCTGGCCACAGCAAACACTTACATACTGTACTCTAAGAAGCATCCCCACAAAACCGTGTCATTTGGCCTTGCCAGCAGTTCTATTCTTCTTGTAGTGAACATCTGTTGTTTTTGTCTGTCCAGAATTTCTCCCTCATCTTCTGGCAAAAAGTACCCTACATTCTTTTAAGGAATTTCCTCTCCATCACTCCATGTAATTTTGTGGAGCTGTGACTCTGAGCCTCTTGCCACAGGGTGAACGCACAATCCCAGCTAGGGCCATCAGAATGTCTCACCCCTTGGTGAAAGACTAGCCCATGGAGGAACACATGACACAGGGTCCAAGCTGGGCTACTCAGCGATGCTCCTTTGGATTTTTTTAAAATATTAATTTATTTGTTCATTTATTTATATTTGGCTGCCCTGGGTCTTCATTGCTGCATGAGGTCTTTCTTTAGTTGTGATGAGCACAGGCTACTCTTTGTTGCAGTGCATAGGCTTCTTGCAGTGGCTTCTCTTGTTGCGAAGCACACACAGGCTCTAGGTGTGTGGGCTCAGTAGTTGTGGCATGGTGCACTGGCTTAGTTGCTCCAAGGCATGAGGAATCTTCCCGGACAAGGGATCGAACTCATGTCCCACCCGCATTGGCAGGAAGATTCTTATCCACTAGACCATCAGGGAAGCCCTCCTTTGGCTTTTATTACTGTTAAGTGAGAAGGAGAATCTTTCCTTTACTTTTAGGGTCACTAAACTGGAATGATGTCAATCTGGACTTCTGTGGTCATTCCTTTCACTCCCCTCTGCTCCTTTGCCCCATCCCTCTGCCACATGAATCAGCTACGAAGATGGAAGTTCATCTAATATGATCTATGTGAAGCCTGCTTACATGTCTCCTGGAAACACTATCTATGGTCCATATGCCCTAAATTCTGATCTGCTCATTCTCACAAACTCCCAAATGACCTCAATTTCTTACATTTACAATATTGTAACATTTTTGTGTTGAGAATATTTGTGAAGAGGAGAAATAAAGGATGAGTTTCATGATAACCATTTGTATGATACCATTTGATCACTAGACTAGATGTCTAGTGTTTTTGGGCAACAGGTGAGAGAGAGCAGGTTATGCAAGAAAGGCCACATAGCAGGCGAACTTAAGTGGTTGTATAAACCTCAATTTTGGAACAGGGGCTCCTGTTACTAGTGATCACAATACAGAGTCGTGTCAGCACGGGAAGTATCTGGTTAAAACCAATACTAGAAAACTCCTTGATGGACTTCCCTTGTGGTCCAGTGGCTAAGACTCCACTCTCCCAATGCAGGGGGCCTGGGTTCAATCCTCGGTTGGGGAACTAGATCTCACAGTCTGCAACTAAAGATCCCATGTCCTACAACTAAGACCCAGTGTAGCCAAACTAAAGAGAAAAAAGAAAGAAAGAAGTCTTCTTGATTCATTTCCTGTGTATAGACAGTATTAATGGCAGTATTCAGTGCTGGGGTATACTAAACTAGATGATAGCAGTGGGAAGCACCTGGATCCCCTAGTTGCATACCCCCCTCCCCAATACAAACACAAACAAATTTATAACAAAAATCCAATCTATAGAGAAAAATAGCCAAGCATTTGGAAGCTGGGTATGGCGTGTGGAGAGGAGGAAAGGAGAGACAAAAAGGGGCAAACATCTGACAAAATTCTTTAAATTCCTGAGGCACTGGACTTTTCAGTTACAGGGTTTAATGCATTTCGTCCCCCTCACCCCTTCCAAGCTGATTTGAATTGTCACTTTCAACCAAAGTCTTCTTGCTAGTATTGTACTACTGCCCAGCAAAGAGAAGGCTCAAAGAGGAAGCCCAAAGACAATCTTAGGCCAATAAAATATCAACTTATTTGATGTTTTGATTGCCAACTGTTTGTTTCATATCTTATGTAGCACAACTCCCGTAGGACTTTGTGTTTTTGTTTTTAATCCTGGCAGATGTCAGCCAAAGACAAGGGCATGACAAAATCACCAGTTGATCCAGAAGTGCATTCCAAAAACCTCTCAGTCCACAACCATGCAGCCCAACCCTTACCACATTCACAGATGTCCCAGACAATTGTGATGTACTGATCATGGGCGCCTGCCAGACAGTAGCATCAGAGAAGTGTGATGAATATTTACCTACATACACACGCACACACCATCTACCACTTGAAAAACATTTCCCAAGGGTTAGGCCCTATACATGTTACCTTTTTTTTTTTAATAATTTTAAAAATTTATTTACTTTTGGCTGTCTTGGATCTTTGTTGCTGCACAGGTTTTTCTCTGGTTGGAGTGGGAGGGGGCTACTTGTCATTGCACTGCACAGGCTTCTTATTGCACTGGCTTGTTTTGTTGCATGGCACAGGCTCAAGGGCACCCAGCTTCAGTAGTTGCGGCACGTGGGCTCAATAGTTGCAGCTCCCCACTCTAGAGTACAGGGTCAATGTGGCACATGGGCTTGGTGGCTGTAAGGCATGCGGGATTTTCCTGGATCAGGAATCGAAGTCGAGTCTACTGTTTTGGTGGGTGGATTCTTTACCACTGAGCCATCAGGGAAGCCCCATGTTACCTTATTTAAATCCTCACACAACCCTGTGAGGGAGGTAATGTCAACCCCATTTTAGAGAAAAGGAAAGCACAACTCAGCCTGGTTATGAAGTCAGCACAAAGTAACATACTCACAGGAGAAAGAGGGGGAGATGGAACTCCACAGTTTTTTTTTTCCATTCAGTTCAGTTCAGTTCAGTCGCTCAGTCGTGTCCGACTCTTTGCGACCCCATGAATCACAGCACGCCAGGCCTCCCTGTCCGTCATCAACTCCCGGAGTTCACTCAAACTCATGTCCATCGAGCTGGTGATGCCATCCAGCCATCTCATTCTCTGTCGTCCCCGTCTCCTCCCGCCCCCAATCCCTCCCAGCATCAGAGTCTTTTCCAGTGAGTCAACTCGTCGCATGAGGTGGCCAAAGTATTGGAGTTTCAGTTTTAGCATCAATCCTTCCAATGAACACCCAAGATTGATCTCCTCTAGAATGGACTGGTTGGATCTCCTTGCAGTCCAAGGGACTCCCAAGAGTCTTCTCCAGCACCACAGTTCAAAAACATCATTAGACACTTTAATTTTCTTCATTAATATACATGCATTGTTTTTAGTTGTTAAAAATAATTTTATTTTATGTTTTTAGTTATATTAACATATATGGTTTATTGGCAACATTGTTTATAACATATTGTGTTAAGTGTACCACATGGAACATTTAACAAGATAGACAATATCCTAATTATATTCTCACAATACAATGAAAAGGATTCAGCTCAAGCCAGAGCCTGTAAGAAATTATTTGCACATCATGTACATCTGATAAAGGACCTCTGCAGTCCGTGTTTTTAACTCTGGCCATACTACCTTCACATCCACTGCCTGATATCTTCAGGGCTGGCTTTCTTTAAGACTCCGGTACAGCTGCTTTAATTTATTCATGGCTTTTGGTACAGATGCTTATCTGATAGATACCTGAGACTGAAAGTTTTCTAGGGCAGGACTTTCTTGAACTAAATTGTATTCCACCATCCTTAGGGACCTTGGCCCAGCATTTATTTCTGTGTGTTAAAATGGAACAATCTGGGACCTCCCTGGTGGTCCAGTGGCTGAGACTCTACAACCCCAGTACAGGGGGACCTCAAGTACCTCAGGTGAGAAACAGGTATGAACCACCACAGCAGAGGCCATGAGGATGAGGAACCAGGCCAATTCAAGAACTGTTCAGGAGTTAAATCCACAGAAAGCACAGTTCCTGCAACCATTCTAAGCACTGACTACCATTGATGAGTGTAAATTTCTTTTCTTTCTTGGATAAATTCTAAGAATTGAATAACTTATATGTTTTACAGTATCTACTAAAAATACCTTCATGTTGAACAAAACCGATGTTGGAATATGCCCCTGTAGGTGTGTGTGTGTGTGTGTGTGTGTGTGTGTGTGTGTGTGAAATTTAAAGAATTTGAGGAAAGAGGTCTATTAGCACAAGATCATAGGCACAGATCTGGAATAATAATGATAATATTAAGACAGCCAGAGTCTCTTAAGATGCCCTATGTATTGAGGAAACAGAGTTGGGTGCGGGGGAGCTGTAATTTAGGCAGAGACAAGTGTGAGAACAAGGTCATGGCTGATACAAAATACTATAAAAACACTCCCCATACAACATCAAACCTTTATTAGTCTTTAAACATTTTTTTAGGCTATGCCATAGGTCATGCAGGATCTTAGCTCCCCAATCAGGCAGAGTCTTATCCACTGGACTGCCAGGAAAGTTCCCAACATCAAACCTTTAGATTTAACTCCCAGTTTACAAGAAAAATAGTGATTGAAGCAAATGTGAAATGACATCATAAGGATGCAACTGGCCAAGTCCAGAATGTGGAAAATTCTTAAGATATATAATCTGATTTCTTCAACAAATAAACTGTGTATGAAAAAGGAAGGAAGGAGAAAAGGAAGGGAAACTATTATATGTGAAAAGTCTCTTGAGAGACATATTTATCAATCAAGTGCAAAGTGGAGATCCCGATTCAGATAAATGGGGTGTGAAATAATATTTTGGAAACTATTGGGGAAAAAACTGAGCATGAGTTGGGTATTAAATCATATTAAGGACATATTGTAAAGGTGTGATAATGAAATCATGGTTATGTTAAAAGTATTTATTAGAGATACATATTCAGTTCATTTGCTCAGTTTTGTCTGACTCTTTGTGACCCCATGGACTGCAGCATGCCAGGCTTCCCTGTCCACCACCAACTCCCAGAGCCGGCTCAAACTCATGTCCATTGAGTCGGTGATGCCATCCAACCACCTCATCCTCTGTCATCCCCTTCTCCTCCTGCCTTCAATCTTTCCTAGCACCAGGGTCTTTTCCAATGAGTTAGTTCTTCTAACTAGGTGGCCAAAGTGTTAGAGGTTCAGCTTTATCATCAGTCCTTCCAATGAATATTCAGGACCGATTTTCTTTAGGATTGACCAGTTTGATCTCCTTGCAGTCCAGGGGATTCTCAAGAGTCTTCTCCAACACCACATTTCTAAAGCATCAATTCTTTGACACTCAGATACCAGAGTTATCAGAAATCAGAGATACATATTAAAGTACATATTTACAGGTGAAAAGTTATCATGGTTTATTAGAGATTTACTTAAAAGTGCATGGGGGTGGACTTCCCTGGTGGTACTGGATAAGAATTGGCCTGCCAATGCAGGGGACAGGGGTTCCATCCCTCGTCCAGGAAGATTCACGTGCCACAGAGTAACTGAGTCCATGCCCCACAACGATCGAGCCCTCATGCTACAACTACTGAAGCCTGTGCACCTAGAGCCTGTGCTCTGCAACAAGAAAGTCACCACTGCAATGAGAAGCCCATGCACAAGAAGAGTAGCCCCTGCTCACCTCAACTAGAGAAAGCCTGTATGCAGCAACGAAGACCCAGCACGGCCAAACAAACCCCCATGGGGTGAGGGAAAAGGTTGTGGGAGAACAGGTGAAACAAGAATGATGAAGTGTGATAACCATTGAAGTTGGGATAATGGTCATGAGGTTTACTATTCTGACTCCTTTTTTGTATGTTTGAACTTTTCTATAAAAAATTAAGAACAAATACTACAAGAAAGCATGAATCTCTTTCCATTCTCAAATGTATAAAGTAACCAGAAGAGAACATTCTTGCTGTAACACTTTCAGAAAATGGGATCAGGATTGACGGGGCATTATTTAAGGAGTATGTGGTGGGAGAGGGGCTCCAGGGACAGGACAGTACAAGAAAAACTGTTTCTGAGCGGTGCTGAGAAAGTCATAGAGGAACACAAATTTCAAGATGAAAGGAGTATCAACTATGCCAACTACTGTAGATGTCAAGAGGGAAGGGATTAAAATGAATACTCCACTATATATAACTAGGAAATCACTCTTGACCTTGGCAGGATCAAAGTTTTCATTTTCAGCGGAGGTGGGATGATAGACAACTTTTCCAAGAACTTTTCTATGAAGGAGAGGTAAGGTGAAGATTGTAATCTCTCCTTCAACCTCAGAGAAAAAGAAATTAGGGCATTTTTTTGTTTTTCATGATGAGGGGAAGTTGCCCCTTTGAGAATGATTGATGATGTAGATTAAAAGAGTAATGACTGACTGACTTACAAAGCAAGGACTCTTACTAGGAGAGGGAACATTGGGAACAAATTATACATACATCCTGCTCAAGCAGAGAGCTAGTTTTTTCTGATCACAGCCAACGTACTTGCCTTGTTTAACTTCCAATTATTGTTCTGGTGTACATATTCACTCACAAGTCCCACACGACAGACTTATTTGAGTTTTATACACTGAAGAAAAAAGATTTTTTTATGACTGCACTTTGGGCATACCTTTTGGTTCCTGAATAAAATTGCTATCTTTGTGGCCCACTGAAGAGGTTTTCCCCTTTAAAAGGTTTTCATTACAAAAAATGAGAAGCACTACCTCTTCTCTTAGAACTCTTCAGGTTGTTTACTGCTCTTATTACTCAGCCTACTCACTCCACAAAAACTTTTCAAGAATTTATCCTTTTTCTACCATCGCTAACATATAGGATGGTGTAGATCTGTATTTCTAACTCTTATTACCGTTCCAAAAATTATTATAAACTTTTCGAATCTGAAAAACTCAATTATATACTGATTACGCTGACCATCTTATGTCTGAATTTCAAGGAGGGATTGAAGTAAGGTGTGTAAGAAGGGGATTATTCAACACGTCAGGGAAAACATTCTCAGGGTTATGGTGGGGGGCGTACTTTGGGAGTGGGAAAAGCAGAAGCGGAGGAGAGCAGATAAGCTCTTCTTTTTTAGGTTTCAGGGTGAAATAAATGCACCTGACGCCCGCGTGGCAGAAGAGCTCCGCCAGCTGAGCGAGCCGGGGCTGGACAGAGGCGGTAAACTCGGGGACACTCGTGAGACTCCGCCCAGTGTAAGCACTCGCGCGTTCCCGTGAGGGCGTGCACGCGGCCGCAGTCTTGTCTCGCGCAGGGTCGAGCCTGTCAGGCGGGAAGTCTCGCGAGATCGGAGACTGGGATGACTGTCGGGAGGAGGGGAGTGGTGTCGGGGAAGGGGGGGGATCTGGGCAGCGGCCGGGCTCTGTGGCTTCAGGGCTCGGAGACAGAGAGGGAGGGTGGCAAAGAGAGTGAGTCGGTGCCGCCGCCTGCCTAAGGAGAGAGGAGGGGTCCCGCTTGCCTGCGCCCTTCGCGGGCCGAGAGCGCGAGGCACCCGCAACCTCTGAGGCCTCCGGCCCCTGGGGACCCCGCCCCGCCGCCGGCCGGCCGGCCCGGGGCCTCTCTTCCCTTTGTGAGCGCCCCCTTCCCAGGGGTGGTGGTGGTGGCGGAGGGCTGCGCGTGGGCCCGCCCGCCGAGGGGCCGCGGCGGGGGACCGAGAGGGCCTCGGCTGTGTGAGGACAGGAGGCGGCCGAGGCCCGGGCCGGTTCCCCCGAGGCGGCGGCGGCGGCGGCGGCTCCCGGCACTTCCCCGCGCCATCTTAGCTGAGCCCAAGCGCTGAGGGCGCCTCCTCGACCCCGCTCGTCCCCTCGCCCCCCCCCCCCCGCCCCTTGTCGCAGAGCTTGGGCTGGGCGGCTTGCTGGGGCTCCGGGGGGGGGGCGGCGGTCTGTCGCCTGGCCCCCTCCTGCTCCTCACTCCTCGCCCTCCAGCGTAGCGGCTTCCCCGGCGCTGCAGGGGGCTGCGCCTGCCTCCTCCGCCCCAGACCTGTCGGCGAAAGGGTAAGGGCACCTCTGCTTTGGGAAAGGGAGACATGGAGGGGGCGGGGAAATTCGGCCCACTCTGGCCGCTGCGCGGAAGCTGGTTTGTGGGGGTGGGGTGGGGGAGGGAGACAAGGAGGGTCTGTGATTCTGTGGGTGGGGTGAGGAAGCTGGTGAGCTAGGCGCCCTCCTGTTTTGAGGGGCAAGAGCGATTGCATTCCTCTTTCCTGAGGGTCACCGGAAGGGGTGGTGGAAGGGGATGTCTCGAGGAAGGTGTGGCGCTCCTAGGGAGACAGGGTTGATGTGCACCCCGACTTAAAGGCGCGAGGTCCCCTTCCCTTCTGATCCCTCTGCTCCTCCCTCTCCTTCTCCTTTGTAGTGTCTGTGTATTCTTGAGAAGGGAGACTGCTCTGGGTAGTCTACTGGGTAGATTCCTCCCGCCCCCCAGGAAGTCTGTACCCCACTTCTGTAGGGGTGATGGAAGCGTTTCTTTCCCCCTACCCTTCCCCATCCTTTAGTCTACTGCAGTGCTGCAGAAGTCCAAGGCAGTTTCTTCATACACAGGCCCGTGTATAAACTGAAGGGAGGGGGAGCGGGAGAGGGAAGTAATGGCGCTTCCCTTAGAAAGGTTACCCCTTTTCCTTTGGTTTTAAATCGACAACAGTACCGGTTTAATACTCTTCCTCTGAGATCTGTCCGTGGGAGGTGTATCTGTTCCTGTTGTTACTGGGGGGGATATGGCCACTCAAGAGGGACCCTGCCATGTTAGGAACAGTTTTGATGGTCTCTCTTGCTCTCTCATTTGAACACTAGATTGACTTTGTGTGAGCATATTGGGTTTTCGTTAAGATGCAAGTAAAATAATTTTGTTTTCTCTGATTTCCCTTTTTTTTTTTCTTGCTATGACTTTTGTAGTACTTGAAGACTTATTCAAGATTATTCTGTACAGACAGGATGTCTGATGAACATTGCTTCTCCCTGAGCTGTGAATTTTTAGGGTTAATACTATTTTGTATACATCGAAATAGGAATTTTCCCAAAATGATTAGGCTACACACCTTTCTGTTGCAAATGCTTTGTTTCTTAGTGTAAGGGAAAAAAAACGTTAATTTGCCTGATTATGCTGTAATAGAATATTCTATAGTCAAAAAGTCATTTTCCACTTTAGCTTCGTGTCATATTTGTTTAAGACAAATCATCTGGTTTACAGTAGTACTTATTGGTTTTGTTTAGTAGAATAGAAATAAATTTAAAAAAATTTACATTCTATAAGTATGTTGCCAAGTTCTTCTTGTGACCAAAGAGTAGTCTGAAGTCTGTAGTTGATACTTTTCTCTTTACTGATGGAGTGGGTTCAAAACGTTCCATACTTGAGTATTCATATAATTAAATAACTGTTACACAGAGTGATAAAGATGACTAAATACAGAGATCATGTCTTGACATTTTACTAGCAAGTTGTATTTAGTGTTTAAGCTTTACTTAGTGGCTGACTTGTTTTTAAATACTTCCCTGCCATCTACATTTTACATTGTCCATCAGAGCTCTTTTGGTGTTTGTTGCATTTTGAAACCCATTTTAAGACAAGGATTTAAAGATGTTAGAGGCAGTAGTAGTGTTAAGCATTAATTTAGTTTCTGTCTTATTTCATGATTTTAATATAGGAGGACACATTAATGGTATGTTAAGTCAGTTTTTGTTATTTTTACTTGGCAAATGGAATTCTCCTTACTTTCTTTATTCTCTTGATTTTTTATCTGAATGGATTTAAACTTAAACAGCACTTTTCATTTGAATCTTTATTTCATGGCACAATGCTGCATGTTGTGGTGGGCAGTTTTTCCCTGTATGGCAAACTGTGACTTAAAGTTTCATTCTCTGTATTATGGCTTGTGGTTGATAATTAATTCATATATACTAGCATGTGTAAACCCCAGCATACTGTTTATTAAAGAGTGTCTGTTTTTGTCTTTCAAAGATGCAGAGAGAGGGGATTCATCAATAAGGGCTACAAGACTTGCTGGAACTAAGATGTACTCTTTAGAACAGTTATTAAGAGACCCTTGACTATAGTTGGTAGGAATTCTGCTAAAAGTGGTAAAATTATGTTCATGACCAGTTAGATAAATTCATTATTAGGGGAAAAACTGAGGGTTATGGCAGCTGAGTTCTGATGCTGCTGTCAGAGAATACTGAGAACTGTTAGTCTGAGTTGGTTGATTCCAGATTAGTATGGTACCTCTTGTGTTTCTAAGTAGTTTGTCTACAAAATGGCAGTGGACATCACTTCCTGTTCTTTCACAACTGACTCTCTGAATTCCCTTTTAATGACTTAATTTTTGGCATTCTCGTATCTGATTTGCTAATTTTGTTATAATTCTCATGCTTTATAGATGGAAGAATTTGTTAGAATCAATTTGGTTTTTAAAGGTTTTATATAGACTTATCTTGGCAGTAACTAAGTATCTTTCCAAATTAAAGGATATTTTCTCAAACATTTAAACTCTTGAGAGTTTTTAAAGAAACATAACAATATACAGGACCAAAAGTATGAGTGAACTGAATAGAAAGTAGTTACTGTATTTTCTGTAATATATATTTTGGGAGAACAGTAGATATGCAGTTAATTGATCATGTTAGTATACCCCATGCTTTCTGCATATCAAAGTATATGCTTGATACTTGATCCCGTGTTATGATGCCATCCCACTAGTTTGAAAGAAACTAATTACTTGCAAAATACTAGAAGAACCAAATACTCTTAACCATAAAAAGTGTAATTTAAGAATTTGCTAGTACTTAGTAGATATGGAGCTGGAGGAGGGCACAGCAGCCCATTCTAGTATTTTTGCCAGGAGAATTCCGTGGACAGAGGAGTCTGGTGGGTGATGGTCCATAGGGTCACAGAGAGTCGGACATGACTGAAACGACTTAGCATGCACACAGTGGATATGAATACTTAGTAAATCCAGAAGTTATCTAGAGGGCCAACTGTTGGCATTGAATTTACATTTGAGATTAATATATTATTCAAATTACCTGGAAATAAATTCTGTTTTTCATTTGACCACTTCAAATATTAAAATCATTTTATCTCTCCTGTGTATATCTTCTTGGTTATCAGTAGTCTGTTGTAATAATTGCACTCATACTAATTTAACCTTTTAGGAATTAGGAGCTCTTTTATATGTATTAGTTAAGGGCTGCTGTTCAGTTCCGGATCATATACGAATGAATCTCTTCTGAAGTGTCAATTCTGTAGTCAAAAATAAAAGTGAGATTGTTGTAGTAGAGTGCCAATGTATGTTCATCCACCTTTAGGTTTCTGTACTTGTTCATGGCTGGATTATTTTTTATATTGTTCAAGGTTTCAAATTTTAAAATGTAAGTGTAGGAGAAAGAAATGGCAACCCATTCCAGTATTCTTGCCTGGAAAAGTCCATGGACAGAGGAGCCTGGCGGGCTGCAGTCCATGGGGTTACATGATTGAGCACATGCATGAGGGTGGAGGGAGATGGGTTGGTAGCAATAAACTGGTAGAACTAAAAAATAAATAAAATGTAAGTGTAAAAAATACAAATCCATTATATTGGATTAAAATTTTTAATGATAAAAATTAATATTTAATATCATTAAAGTGTCTCACACCTTCTTAAAAATCCACATGAATTTAAAAATTGTATGGAGAGACTAGAAATAGTTTCAATTGGGATGTTCTGTCAACATTTGGTAACAATTATTCCTATATCAGTCTCTCTTGTTTGTGCTAGAAGACTTTTTGTTCTGAAATAGAGTTTAAGGCTGCATCCGCTTACCTAGTGACAAAATTGAGTGGCCCATAAAAGGTGGAAAGGTTTTTCACGATGTAAAGTACTTGGCATATAAATAGAGTTAATGAAAGTACAGGTTACTAAATACTTTACATAATAAATATATAGCTTGTTAAAAATATCAATGACACTAGTGTTGTTACATAAACATAGCTACATTTAATGTACCCTAATTTATCTTTAAAGTTAAGAATGGGGTGATTTTTCCTTTGGATAAAATTATTCAATATGATAGTGTTGTACAGATTCAGAAATAAATGAATTACTTCATTTAAGGAAGACACATGCAAAGTTCAGTTTCTGAGAGAAGCTGCTGCTGCTGCTAAGTCACTTCAGTTGTGTCTGACTCTGTGCGACCCCATAGATGGCAGCCCACCAGGCTCCCCTGTCCCTGGGATTCTCCAAGCAAGAACACTGGAGTGGGTTGCCATTTCCTTCAATGCATGAAAGTGAAAAGTGAAAGTGAAGTCACTCAGTTGTGTCCGACTCTTCGCAGCCCCGTGGACTGTAGCCTACCAGGCTCCTCCATCCATGGAATTTTCCAGGCAAGAGTACTGGAGTGGGTCGCCGTTGCCTTCTCCTCTGAGAAAAGCATCAACAGATAATGGTATGGAGCACAATATTTGGATCTGTAGTCACCAATAATAAACTGGCGCTTAATGTGTCTTAATTTCACCATTTATTAGCTGTGTGACTTCTTTATGTCACTTTTTTAAGCCTCACTTTCCCTGGTGGCTCAGAGAAGGAAATGGCAACTCTCCAGTATTCTTGCCTGGAAAATCCCATAGACAGAGAGGCCTGGTGGGCTACAGTCCATGGGGTCGCAAAGAGTTGGACACAACTGAGTGACTGACACACTTTCCTGGTGGCTCAGACGGTAAAGAATCCACCTGGATTGCAGGAGACCTGGGTTCAATCCCTGGGTTGGGAAGATCCCCTGGAGAAGGGAATGGCAACTGACTCTAGTATTCTTGCCTGTAGAATCCCATGGACAGAGGAGCCTGGCAGGCTACAGTCTCTGGTTGCAAAGAGTCGTCTGAGTGACTGAACACTTTTTCCTGGTCTATAAAATGAAAATAATGTCTACTTTATAAGGTTGTTAGGTTTAGATGGGATAATCCTCGTTAAGTACTTAACATATTGCTTGATATGTAGTAAGCACTCAATAATAAGATGTTGGCTTTCACATACTGGCCACTTAATAAATGTTTACAAATGAAGATAGGGAGTCTTAATTTTTAAGAATGCATTATATTCCGTAATTTTTATTTGAAGTTGGATTTATACATTTGGCGCTCTCTTTCTGTGTATCTGTGTATGTGTATATATGTATATGCATATAACATATTTTTGAAAGAAATGGTTAGAATTTCTTTTTAATTTTTATTTTTATTTATTTAGCTGACTGAGTCCTACTTACCATGTGGGATCTTTGATCTTCTTTGCTGCATGTGGGATCTTTAGTTGCAGCGTGTGGAATTTAGTTTCCCGACCAGGGATCAAACCCCAGTGCCCTCCGTTGGGAGCTCAGAGTCTTAGCCACTGGATCATCACAGAAGTCCCAGAAAAGGTTACATTTTCTAACCAAGGGTAGCTTGCAAACTTTACTTTCAGTACCTATAATGAACTACTATGTGGTTCTGTAAGAGATTTTCTTTTTCCTTTGCTGTAAACCTTGTCTTGAAGACAAAATTTCCTTTCCCTTTGGTTGTTGTTGGTGTTTAGTCACCAAGTTTGTGTCCAACTTTTTGCAGCCCCATGGACTGTAGCCCGCCAGGCTCCTCTGCCCTCCACTATCTCCCGGAGTTTGCTCAAATTCATGTCCATTGAGTCAGTGATGCTATTAATATCTAACCATCTCATCCTCTGCCACTCTCTTCTCCTTTTGCCTTGTTTCCCTCTGCATCAGGGTCTTTTACAGTGAGTTGGCTCTTCGCATCAGGTGGCCAGAGTTTTGGAGTTTCCGCGTCATCATCAGTCCTTCCAATGAATATTGAGGGTTGATTTTCTTTAGGATTGACTAGTTTGATCTCCTTGCAGTCCAGGGAGACTTCTAAGTCTCATACTTCTACTTCCTGGAACTCTTTTCAGTGTCCCTGGCTTTGAAGGAATTCAAAGTAGTCATGTTCTCCTAAGGCTTTTTCTAGGTATGTTTTGTAGGTATGTCCCACCTTGAACATGCTTTATATTCCACAGTATATTAATTCAGCAAATGTTAAGTGATGATTATGTGCCAATAAGACTTTGTCCCTGCCCTGGAGGAATTCTGTCTTTTCATTTTTTTCACTTCTTAAACAGTTTTCTCAAACTAGATATTCAGAGGAAAACAGGGACCTTCCCGTGTTTGTCAGTTCCTCTAAACCTGTTCTTTTCAAATTTTAGGTTGTGACCTGTTAGTGACTTGTCAATTCAATTTAGTGGATCACAGCACCAGGTTTTTTAGTGAAAAATAGTGGGGAAATGTCAGAGTGTGATGTGTAAGTAGAGCATTGTAATGGGAAACTTCTTTTGGCTTTATTTTTATGAGTTCTGGGTACACAGTTAAATTGTTTTGAAATTTCTTTTTGAACCCTGATATCTGAATATGCTTATTTTTTCTTTTTCTTTCAACAACTCTACTTTCGGTCTCTCCTGATTCTAGTCTCTCATCTGTTAGTTATGTTGCACATATTTACCTTTCCTAGGTCTTAAATCTAGTAGGGTACTGAAGACTCTGTCTAGTAAGTCCTGGGCAGGATGCCAGCAGTTTGGGGTATGATGATAACTTCTGAGGTTTTTATTTTGGGGAATATATTATCACATATCTAATGTCACATCTTACTACGTGAGGGCAATTTCTCACGAATTGCAGAATTTATTTAAGAAAAACAAAACTTTATTTTGAGCATAATAAAATATATTTTATTTTTATTTGAGGCATATGTAGATTTAAACTAATTGTAACATGTAATTCAATAAAGTTTATTATTATGACTAAATATATTGAGTATATTTGAAAAATATACAGCATTGTTAAACAAGGTCAAGGTTATTTTCCTTTTTAACACTTGGGAATTTAGTATCACTCAAAATTGGAAAAGCTTTGTTTCTTTGCCGAAAGCATCCATAATCCTTGATTGTAATAACTTACTAATGTGTAATTGTACTTGATAAGGAAACTTGACTCTTCAACGTTGCACAGAAAACCCTGTATGGTGTATATTATAGTATTTAATATATAGAATTTAAATAAACTCTTGCTGTGTAAATGGTAGATGATGATTGTGATGTTTTATAGAGAGAGACCATCACTTCGTAGGAGTACACTATTTCAGTTAGTTGTTTCTTAAAATTCAAGGGTTCTGAGTCCTGGGGTGCAGTATAATGTGCTCACTTTCACCTTCTTTACTTTGTGTGATTGTTAGTGATGGTAATTTTTCCGTTACCTGGAAAAGTACGAATAATTTAAACATAGAGTAATGAAAAGATCCTTTTATCTTTAATTTAGATACTGACAAAATCGTTTTGTGTATTATGTATGAAAGTTCAGTTCTATGAAGTAATGCCATTAAACTTAAGGCAAAAAGGATTTTAAGAAGGAAAAGATGTGAAAATTTTCTACTTAGGAAAGAAATGTTCTGTAGTAGAAAAACTTGAATGCTAACAGTAGAAAGTATAGAATTTGGATATTTCTTTGTTTATGTGATACTTTGATTGAACTCATTATAGATATGCATACAAATGTAAACTGGAGAAATCACCGTGTTCAAAAATAGCTTGGTTTTAGGGGAAAACAAAAACAGTGATACGTGAATTTTGTTTTGTAATGTATATTAGATACAAGAGAGTTTCTTCCTGTAGTAAAAGTTTTACTAAAACCCTTTGTTACCAAATGAGTTTTTCTTTGAATACATAAGAAATAGATATTGTTTATTATTTAATCACCAAATCAGTGATAAGGGTGGTGGGTTTTTGTTTTGCTTTTGCATTTAGTATTAATAGTTTCAGTTCAGTTCAGTTGCTCAGTGGTGTCCAATTCTTTGCGACCCCTTGGACTGCAGCACACCAGGCCTCTCTGTCCATCACCAACTCCCGGAGTTTACCCAAACTCATTTACATTGAGTCAGTGATGCCATCCAACCATCTCATCCTCTGTTATCCCCTTCACCTCCCGCCTTCAATCTTTGCCGGCACCAGGGTCTTTTCCAGTGAGTCAGTTCTTTGCATCAGGTGGCCAGAGTATTGGAGTTTCAGCTTCAGCATTAGTCCTTCCAATGAATATTCAGGACTGATTTCCTTTAGGATGAACTGATTGGATCTCCTTGCAGTCCAAGGGATTCTCAAGAGTCTTCTCCAACACCAGAGTTCAAAAGCATCAATTCTTTGACTCTTTCTTTATAGTCCAACTCTCACATCCATACATGACTACTGGAAAAACCATAGCTTTGACTAGACGAACCTTTGTTGGCAAAAATAGTTTCAGTATCAGAAGTGAATTGGGTTTTGTGTCCGAATGTGATTTTTTGCATTTTTTTTTCACTCAACGAGAATGAACCCACATTGGCAGTTAAATGTTTTGAGAACTTTAGATAGGGATCAAATTAAGAATTTTCATTTTTATTTATCAGATTTGGAATGCAGATATTTTAATAATAAATCATTCTCTCAAAAATTTTCCGTAATTGAATACTTAGTCTCCTAACATTTTACAGTCTGTCTACTATAAACAACTAAATTTAACAAGGCATCTGGTTAATTTAAGAGCCTTGTAAATACACATTTTCTTTCAACCTTCCAGGAGATGGCATGGAATATATTAGGGGAGGAATAGTGAAATAGATATAGTAAGCAAACATCTAAAATGTATTTTATGGTTATCTTAGAGGTGATAAATCTAGTCATACCAATAAAATGGTTCTGTTGTTGAGATCCAAAATGTTTATTAAGTGATACAAAAACTGTAATTGTTTTTGACAGTATATTAAGGTATACTACCATTATGTTTTTTTTTAATATAACTTATATTGGATTAACATTAAGAGAAATGGTAGCCCAAATTTTAGTTTTCTATTATTCTGCTTTATGTTATTCAGGTGGCATTGTGATATGTGATTAAAACTTTTTAAGTTTTATTCTTTTAATCTTTTTGAAACATAGTCATTAAGCTGTTTGGTTTACTCATATTTGGTCTAAGCTTAATATAGATATCAATTTCAGTTTAACTACTTGAAATACATAGATTATAGTTTATGATCTGTTGGTTTGTACTATGAAAGCATCGAATCAGAATGGTAATTGATGGAATTTAAATTTAAAGGCTACCAGTGTAGCTAGTATACTGTATAGCTTTAGTATCAAATAAGATTCTATAACAACACGTGTACTTGTTATGTATCTTTTGAGTGCTACATTCTAGGCACTGTGATTATCAAAATAGGTTCAACGATGACATCTCTTTTTATACATTTTTGAATGCTATTTGGTAGGTACTATGCTGGGATACTGAAATGAGTACGATTTAATCGCTCCTGTTTTTTCAGTTTAGCAGGGAAATAGACTTGCAGACAAATTATATCTTACAAAAACAGTTCGGAATTTCTCAGCCATGGGAGTATTGACATTTTAGGTAGGATAATTCATTGTTGTGGGGGTCTGTGTTGTATAAGACCGTTTGCAGTATCCCTGGCCTTTACCCATTAGATACCAGAAGCACTCCCTCTCCCCAGTTGTGACAATTAAAAATGTTTCCAGACATTGTCAAATGCCCCCTGGGGAGTAAAATCACCTCTTATTGAGACTCACTGGCATAGTGAATAACTAAGTTACAAAGAGCTGTTATTGTACAAGTGAAGGAAAGTCAAGGAATGTTTAGGTGGAGTGACCCCTTATGGGAGTGAAATATTGTATGAATCTTGAAGAAAAGTAGGAGTGGAAAGGAAATTGTAACCTGAGAGCATGAAAGATCAATGTCTAAGAGTGTAATTACTGATAGTTTGTGGCTGTAGGCTATTTATGTTGTTTGGAATGGAAATTCAGTAAAATGAAGCTGAAAAACTACTTTGGGGCCATGTATCTTTTAAACTATTTAATTGAGTTATAATTAGTGCCGCAAAATGCATAAATATTAAGTGTAAGCTTGTTGAATTTTTGCAAATTTATATACTCATGTAACTCCCATGCACAACAACATATGGAACATTTCCAGCATCTCTCACAGTTGTTTCTTTTTTCCTTTTTTTAAGAAACATTAATCCGTGTTGTTTTTTTAAATTAATTTAGAAAAATATTTGTCTGCACTGGGTGTTAGTTGTGGCCTGCAGGATCTTTTAGTTGTGACAGCTGGAATCTAGTTCCTTGACCAGGCATCAAACCCAGGGCCCCCTGCATTGGGAGTGTGGAGTCTTAGTCACTGGACCACCAGGCAAGTCCCTCTTACAGTTATTTCTTGAAAGGCCATTTTTGCTGTGCTCCTATTTGATATGAAAATGATATAAAAGCAAGGGTATGGTATGATCACATTTATGTTTTGAAAAGATTACTCTGTAATTATTGCAGAGAATAGATGGACAAAAATTATACATAGAGAGGTTGGTTAGAAGGTCATTACAGAAGACTATAAATAAGGAGTCACAGCAGAACTCATATGATGGATTTGAGAGCGATTACAAATAGCTGTGAAAAGAAGAGAAGCGAAAAGCAGAAAAGGAAAGATATAACCATTTGAATGCAGAGTTCCAAAGAATAGCATGGAGAGATAAGAAAGCCTTCCTCAGTGATCAATGCAAAGAAATAGAGGAAAACAACAGAATGGGAAAAACTAGAGATCTCTTCAAGAAAATTAGAGATACCAAGGGAACATTTCATGCAAAGATGGGCTCGCTAAAGTACAGAAATGGTATGGACCTAACAGAAGCAGAAGATATTAAGAAGAGGTGGCAAGAATACACAGAAGAACTGACAAAAAAAATCTTCATGACCAAGATAATCACGATGGTGTGATCACTCATCTAGAGCCAGACATCCTGGAATGTGAAGTCAGGTGGGCCTTAGGAAGCATCATTATGAACAAAGCTAGTGGAGGTGATGGAATTCCAGTTGAACTGTTTCAAATCCTGAAAGATGCTGCTGTGAAAGTGCTGCACTCAGTATGCCAGCAAATTTGGAAAACTCAGCAGTGGCCACAGGACTGGAAAAGGTCAGTTTTCATTCCAATCCCAAAGAAAGGCAATGCCAAAGAGTGCTCAAACTACCGCACAATTGTACTCATCTCACATGCTAGTAAAGTCATGCTCAAAATTCTCCAAGCCAGGCTTCAGCAATATGTGAACCGTGAACTTCCAGATGTTCAAGCAGGTTTTAGAAAAGGCAGAGGCACCAGAGATCAAATTGCCAACATCCGCTGGATCATGGAAAAAGCAAGAGAGTTCCAGAGAAGCATCTATTTCTGCTTTATTGACTATGCCAAAGCCTTTGACTGTGTGGATCACAATAAACTGTGGAAAATTTTGAAAGAGATGGGAATACCAGACCACCGGACCTGCCTCTTGAGAAACCTGTATGCAGGTCAGGAAGCAACAGTTAGAACTGGGCATGGAACAACAGACTGGTTCCAAATAGGAAAAGAAGTGTGTCAAGGCTGTATATTGTCACCCTGCTTATTTAACTTATATGCAGAGTACATTATGAGGAACGCTGGGCTGGAAGAAGCCCAATCTGGAATCAGGATTGCAGGGAGAAATATCAGTAACCTCAGATACTGATATCAGTTATGATATGAGGAACTATATGGAGAGGAACTATAAAGCCTCTTGATGAAAGTGAAAGAGGAGAGTGAAAAAGTTGGCTTAAAGCTCAACATTCGGAAAACTAAGATCATGGCATCTGGTCCCATCACTTCATGGGAAATAGATGGGGAAACAGTGTCAGACTTTATTTTTGGGGTCTCCAGAATCACTGCAGATGGTGACTGCAGCCATGAAATTAAGAGACACTTACTCCTTGGAAGAAAAGTTATGACTGACCTAGATAGCACAGTACAAAGCAGAGACATTACTTTGCCAACAAAGGTCTGTCTAGTCAAGACTATGGTTTTTCCAGTGGTCATGTATGGATGTGAGAGTTGGACTGTGAAGAAAGCTGAGCGCTGAAGAATAATGCTTTTGAACTGTGGTGTTGGAGAAAACTCTTGCGAGTCCCTTGGACTGCAAGGAGATCCAACCAGTCCATCCTAAAGGCAGCCAGTCCTGGGTGTTCATTGGAAGGACTGATGCTGAGGCTGAAACTCCAATACTTTGGCCACCTCATGCAAAGAGTTGACTCATTGGAAAAGACTCTGATGCTGGGAAGGATTGGGGGCAGGAGGGGAAGGGGATGACAGAGGGATGAGATGGCTGGATGGCATCACCGACTAGATGTACATGAGTTTGGGTGAACTCTGGGAGTTGGTGACGGACAGGGAGGCCTGGCGTGCTGTGATTCATGGGGTCGCGGAGAGTCGGACACAACTGAGCGACTGAACTGAACTGAAAGAAGAAATATTGATGGAAATCGGTTCACTAGAGGTAGGGGAAGGATATGTTAAGAATGACTAATTTTTCAAGAAAAGGGAAAGATAGTGATTTTGACTTTGGTTGTGTATTAGTCAGGAGAGACCAGGTTATGTAGTGGTAATAAACAGTTCAAAGATTTCAGTGACTTTTAACAGGACACATTTTTTTTGCTTGACCTGATGTGTATATAGTGTGGGCTGGTGAGGCATTCTGTTTGTTCTTACTATGTAGGATGGTATGGGCTTCCCTGGTGGCTCAGGTTAATGTGTCTGCCTCCAATGCGGGAGACCCGGGTTTGATCCCTGGGTCGGGAAGATCCCCTGGAGAAGGAAACGGTAACCCACTCCAGTATTCTTGCCTGGAGAATCCCATGGATGGAGAAGCCTGGTTAGGCTACAGTCCACGGGGTCGCAAAGAGTCGGACACGACTGAGCGACAGAACGGAACGGATGTAGGATCTCAGATTAATGGAGATTCCATCACATGGTTCCATGATCTCTGGCCATGGGAAGGAGACTGTTGCTAATAACTCACTGGTTCTTAAAGTGTCTTTCTAGAAGAGGGTCATATCATTTTGGCTTATCATTTTTTGGCCAAAACAAGTTATGTGGTCTTAAGAGATTTCACAGAGAGGGTAAAAAAGTGCAGTATGTCCAGAAGAGGAGAACTGAAATATTTCAGCTATGATAAATATATATTGATTTACAGCTTATTTAGTCATTTCAGAAATGAATTATGTGACATTTACGATTATAATTTTAGTAGTAATAAGACCCACTGTTATTGAGCATTTAACTGTGTGCCAGGTACTACTTTATGTGTGTGTGTACACACACACACACACACATATATATATATATTAATACATGTTTTATTTAAGTTTTTCATAACATCCCTGAAAGGTAAATAGCAAGTTGCATTTTATAGTGGGGAAACTGATGCTCTTGAAGGTAAATAACTTAAGATCACATAGCCAGTAAATGGTGGAGCCAGGTGTGTCTGTAAAGCCTGAGTTGTACTCTTATTTGGTTGAGTAGGAGGGAAAAAAACTGATTGAATAATCAAATATTGTTGATTTGACTTAATATTGCTAATTAGACTTAAATGAATTAACAGTGGTATTCTTGTAAATAACATTTTTTGTCCTAGATTTTTGGGAAATGTTACAAGTATAGACTAATTTCACTATATTTTAAAGTTTCACAGATTAATATCTGCCATGTCTTATTTATTCTGTTTTTTACTACCTTCTCTCTGGGTTTCTGCTTGTATCACTCTACTGAACCTTTTCTCTAATTTTTTTCATTCTTTTAGATTTTTTAATTTTTAATTGAAGGATAATTACAGTATTGTGTTCGTTTCTGCTGTACATCAACATGGATCAGCTATCGATATACATATGTCACTTTTAAGCCTCCCTTCCACCCCATCTCACTCCTCTAGATTGTCACAGAGCCCTGGTTTGAGTTCCCTGAGTCATCCAGCAAATTTCCACTGGCTATCTATTTTACATAGGTTAGTGTGTATGTTTTCATGCTACTCTCCATCTGTCCCACTCTCTCCTTCCTACTCACTGCCCCCCACCACGTCCATAAGTTTGTTCTGTATGTCTGCATCTCCATTGCTACCCTGCAGATAGGTTCATCAGTACCATCTTTCTACATTCCATTGTTGTTGTTTAGTCACTCAGTCGTGTCCGACTCTGCAACACCATGGACTGCAGTATGCCAGGCTTCCCTGTCCTCCACTGTCTCCCGCAGTTTGCTCAACCTGTCTGTCGCCCCCTTCTCCTGTCTTTAAATCTTTCCCTGCATCAGGGTCTTTTTCAATGAATCAGCTCTTTGCATCAGGTAGCCAAAATTTTGGAGCTTTTGCTTCAGTCCTTCCAGTGAATATTCAGGATTAATTTCCTTTGGGATTGACTGGGTTGATCTCCTTGTTGTCTATATGTATTAATATATGATTTTTGTTTTTCTCTTTCTGACTTACTTCACTCTGTATAGAAGGCACTAGGTTCATCCACCTCATTTTTTCTAATTTTTTGAGTGTGAGAATCTTTCATCAGTTCTTTGTACATGAAATACTGGTGTATGTGATATGCCTTTCTATTACGCTTAGTGAGCATTTCATTTTAGGTATGTGAATTGATAGTCATAGGGGTGTTGATAATTAGAATAAGAGGGAGTCTAGCTGTTGAGAATAGAAAATTCAAGTTGAAAGCTGAGCTAGGAGTAGGGATTTTTATAAGAAAGCGTTAGAAAAGATTAAAGGAAACAAGTAAGTCTGATCTGTAAAACTGTCTTCTTACCTTGGTTGGAAGAAGAGGGCTTATTTTTAGATCATCTTCTTAAGAATTTGTTTTACTGGTTCTTTCTGACTTCTGTTAACTGTAGATGTCTCTTAGCACTTGATATTTTTCTTCTCTCTGGTCGTCTTTTTCTCCCTATTCTTTCCAGTGCCTCTCCCAACCCCATCCTGTATATCCAACTTCCTGTCTGAGAAGTTTTGTAGTTCTTGGTTATCTATAGGCACATCAGGTTAGACATATCTAAAAAGAGCTCATCTTTTTCATCTCTTCTTGCAAAACTTTTTTTTTTAAAGTTAACTTTACCAAGGGCACAACTTAGTGACTAAACAAACAACAATTTACTTGGCAGTAAAATTCACATTTTTAACTTACAGATCAGTGACTGTGATCATCAACCTAGTGAAATATAGAACATTTTTATTTCATCTAAAAATTGCTGAACAGTCTCATTCTACTCTTATTCTTAGACAGCCACTGATGTGATTTCTGTTATTGTGAATTAGATTTGTCTTTTCTAGAGTTATGTAGAAATGGAATCACACAGTATGTGTTTTGTGCGTGGCTTCTTTCTCTTGGCGTAATGTCTGTGATATTTATCCATGTTGTTGCGTGTATCAGCAGTTCTTTTTTATGTTCCTTAGTGATATCCCTGTGTTGTGATATACCATTAATTCACTTATTGATTAATAGTTGCATCATTTCCAGTTTTTGACTATTACAAGTAAAGCTATTTTGAAAATTTGTATGCAAGCTTTTTGTGGACATTTATTTTTATTTATTTTTACAACCTTTCTAAAGTCTTGTAACTAGAAACTGGGGTTTTTTTTCTTTCTTTTAATCTCTTTCCTCACCTGTGTTCATCCAATAGATAATGAAGTCATGGAGTTTCTTTTTTTAATGGTTTTACCCTTATGTTCTCTTTTCCAAAGATCTTTAGCATTCTTGAAAAGTTTTTTAATTTTGTGAAGCCTTATTTTAGGAATAGGGCATGTAAGGGTGATTAGGCAGAAGGTGTCCTTGCTAAGTGAGGTTTATAGTCAGGTGGGAATGCTGACTGAAACTGGGGAGAGGATGGTGCTGACATTGAAGTTACAGGATGGGGAAAAGGAATGTTGCTGCTGAACACGCTCCATCCCTGCCTGGTAAAGCACTGTTTAGTCCCTATTCTTGTTGGTAGGTTGAGATTGCCATTTTTAGTTTTTTTGTTTGGTTGTCTATTTATAGGTATATATGTAGTATGAGTGACGAAAAGAAAGTTCTTTTTTCATAGATATGCTTATTGCTAACAGATCTTCAGCCAGTTACTTAACCTGGACCTTGGCTTCCTTATCCGTAAAATGGGGATAATAGTAATAGGCTTGTCACATAGGGTTGTTAAGAGGATTAGAAGCATTATTATATGTAAAGTTCTTAGAACAGTACCTGGCATATTGTGTTCTATAAGTGTTTACTAGTATGGTTACCTTAATTCTGAGTTACTTAAAAGGCTGACTTTTCCTCTCCCGTTTCAGTTACTCTTCCACATAGGAGTAAGATTTATCTCCTAGCGCACCACTCTTCTGTTACCTATTCAAACCTACAAAACTGCTGTATTATTTGGCAACTATTTATGTGTCTTTTTCTTTTTTTCAGTTGTGATAAAGTATACAGATAGTAAAGTGCACAAATTAAATTTTACAAATTTATCAACCACTCAGATTAAGCTATAAAAGTTTCTAACGTTCCAGAAGCTTCCCACTTGTCCCTTTCTGTTCCCACATCTGTTTGACTTCTTTGTTGTTGTTGAGTTGCTAAGTTGTGTCCGACTCTTTACAACCCCATGGACTATAACCTGCCAGGTTCCTCGGTCCATGGGATTTCCCAGGCAAGAATGCTGGAGTGGGTTGCCATTTCCTTCTCCAGAGGATATTCCTGATGCAGGGATCGAACCTGCGTTTCCTGCCTTCACAGGTGGATTCTTTACCACTGAGCCATCAGAGAAGCCCTTTTGACTTCTTTACCATAGGTTATTTTTGCAAATATGTCCTTTTTTAAATTGAGGTATAATTGGCATACTAGTTTCTGGTGTACAACATGATTTGATAGCTGTATATATTGTAAAATGATCACTATAATAAGTCAGGTTAACATTTGTCGCTGTACATAAAGATTTTTTTGTGTGTGTGTGATGAAAACGTCTATTATCTATTCTTAGCAACTTTCAAGTGTGCAGTACAATATTATTAATTACAGCTACGCAGCTGTACATTACATCCCTGTGACATTTGTTTTATAACTAGAAGTTTATACCTTTTGATCCACTTCACCTGTTTAGTTCACCCCCAGTCCCTGCCTCTGGCAACAGCCAATCTGTTCTCTGTATCTCGAACTTGTTCCTGACCCCTCTCCCCCAAGATTCCACATATAAGTGAGATCACATGGTGTTCTTTCTCTGTTGACTTATTTCACTGAAGGTCCATCCATCTTGTCCCAGATGGCAGGATTTTCTTCTCTTTTTTGGCTGAACAGAACTTCATTGTGTGTCTGTGTATTTATGTGTGTGTGTATATCTCAGATTTTCTCTATCCATTCATTCGGTGATGGACATTTAGGTTGTTTCTCTATCTTGGCTGTTGTAAATAATGTTGCAGTGAGAATGGAGATGCATATCTTTTAGAATTTTCATTTTCTTCAGATAAATACTCAGAAGTAGAATTGTTGGATCATGTAGTTTATTTTTTTAGACCCTCTACTGTTTTTCATAGTGGCTGCTTCAGTTTACATTCCTCCTAACAGTATGGAAGGGTTCCCTTTTCTCCACATCTTTGCCAACACTTCTCTTCTTTTTGGTAACAGCCATTTTAACAGATGTGAGGTGATATCTCACTGTGGTTTTGATTTCCATTTCCCTGTAGTGATATTGAGCAGCTTTTTATGTACCTGTTGGCCTTCTGTATGTTTTCTTTGGAAAAATACCTACTCACATCCTCTGCCCATTTTTAACTTGGATTATATAGTTTCTTGCTCTTGAGTTGTATGAGTTTTTAAAGCTGTATATTTGAATATTAACCCCTTGTCAGATCTATGATTCACAGATTTTTTTTGTGTTCTGTAGATTGTCTTTATTTTGTTGTTGGTGCAAATAATTATTTTGTTTAATTTTAAGCTTATCTGTGATTGGCCCCTCCATATCTGTGAGGTCTTATTTCTCATTAACTGCCCAGCGTACAGATTTTATTATACCTGCTCTGCCTATGTTCATGATGTCCTGTTAGTACCCTTTTGATCTCAAATGTTCTTCCTATCCATTCCAGTGTTCTTTCATGAAATTGTCCCCAACTGGTCCAAATTATTATTGTCTTTGTCCCCTCAGGCCCCCCAGGCTATTTGGCATGTGGGATTTTAGTTCCTTGACCCCAGATTTAACCCATGCCCCCTGTGGTGGAAGAGCAGTGTCCTAACCACTAGACCGCCAGGGAATTCCTCCTTTCCTTGTTCTTATATAAATTATTTTTGTCTCATTTTCAGTATCCCAGGTTAGTACTTAATGAGGTATTTTCTTTTTTTGTAATTACTTAATTGTCTTAACTTTAGTGGTACTGTGGTTATTTTCTATTCCTCCCTTATGATGCCTAGCATAGGATGCTGCTGCTAAGTTGCTGCTAAGTCACTTCAGTCGTGTCCGACTCTGTGTGACCCCATAGACGGAAGCCCACCAGGCTCCCCCGTCCCTGGGATTCTCCAGGCAAGAACACTGGAGTGGGTTGCCATTTCCTTCTCCAATGTGTGAAAGTGGAAAGTGAAAAGTGAAAGTGAAGTCGCTCAGTCGTGTCCGACCCTTAGCGACCCCACGGACTGCAGCCTACCAGGCTCCTCCATCCATGGGATTTTCTAGGCAATAGTACTGGAGTGGCTTGCCATTGCCTTCTCCGCTAGCATAGGATACGTAGTACTAATTGTTGACTAGAATCTAACTGAATTTTTGATGTTTAAGTTCTCTTAAGTATTGGATAGCAACTAGCAGTCATAATAAACAGCTTGTCAGTGAACTAGGATAACTATAAAACTACACAAAGTATAAAAATCACATCTTCATGAACCTGCTGAAATCTTGAGGCTATTCCAGTATTAGACTGCAGTAGAATGGGAAATTTGAAAGGATCATAGAGATAATCTAATTAGGTGTCCTTACCCCCGGCTTAATGCTGAACCCATGGGAATTGCTTGCATGAGTTACAGTAGGTCTGTGAACTTCTTGAGTTTGTATGTAATTTGCTATGTATATGCATATATACATTTTTCTATGGTAGATACTCTGTAGCTTAATTAGACTTTCAAAGGTGTCTGTGGCTCTCAAACTGTTAAATATCCTGTGATCTAACCAAAATATGACATTTTACTGATAAGATAACTGAGGCTCAGAGATAATTAAAACAGAATAGGGGTGTCTTACTCATATATTCACTGTTGTTCACAATGATGATCCTGAGTCAACAGGAAAATATTATGTTCAGTGTGCTTTTCTTTATAAAAAGAGAAACAGGACTATATGAAAGAGTCTAATACAGCTAGTAAATATTTCTATCCCAGATGGTTAGAATGGACTTTTAAAAATTTGAAGTGAAATTCACATAACATTAATACTTCTAAAATGAACAATTCAGTGGCATTTAGTACATTCATAGTGCTGCATAATTACCACTTCTTTCTAAGTTCCAGAGCATTTTACTGACCCCAAAAGCAAACCCTTACACATTAAGTAGTTACTTCCTCTTCCCCCTTTTCCCTGCTGCTGATAACCACCAGTCTGTGTTCCGTCTCTGTAGATTTACCTTTTCTCAATATTTTATATAAATTGAATCGTAAAATGTATGTATCTGACTTTTTTCACTAATGTAATGTTTTAGAGATTCCTCATTTTAAGACCACCCCCAGGAAAAAGAAATGCAAAAAAACAAAATGGCTGTCTGGGGAGGCCTTACAAATAGCTGTGAAAAGAAGGGAAGCGAAAAGCAAAGGAGAAAAGGAAAGATATAAGCATCTGAATGCAGAGTTCCAAAAAATAGAAAGGAGAGATAAGAAAGCCTTCCTCAGCGATCAGTGCAAAGAAACAGAGGAAAACAACAGAATGGGAAAGACTAGAGATCTCTTCAAGAAAATTAGAGATACCAAGGGAACATTTCATGCAAAGATGGGCTTTCCTAAGGACAGAAATGGTATGGACCTAACAGAAGCAGAAGATATTAAGAAGAGGTGGCAAGAATACACAGAAGAACTGTACAAAAAAGATCTTCATGACCAAGATAATCATGATGGTGTGATCACTCATCTAGAGCCAGACATCCTGGAATGTGAAGTCAGGTGGGCCTTAGGAAGCATCATTATGAACAAAGCTAGTGGAGGTGATGGAATTCCAGTTGAGCTGTTTCAAATCCTGAAAGATGCTGCTGTGAAAGTGCTGCACTCAGTATGCCAGCAAATTTGGAAAACTCAGCAGTGGCCACAGGACTGGAAAAGGTCAGTTTTCATTCCAATCCCAAAGAAAGGCAATGCCAAAGAGTGCTCAAACTACCGCACAATTGTACTCATCTCACATGCTAGTAAAGTCATGCTCAAAATTCTCCAAGCCAGGCTTCAGCAATATGTGAACCGTGAACTTCCAGATGTTCAAGCAGGTTTTAGAAAAGGCAGAGGCACCAGAGATCAAATTGCCAACATCCGCTGGATCATGGAAAAAGCAAGAGAGTTCCAGAGAAGCATCTATTTCTGCTTTATTGACTATGCCAAAGCCTTTGACTGTGTGGATCACAATAAACTGTGGAAAATTTTGAAAGAGATGGGAATACCAGACCACCGGACCTGCCTCTTGAGAAACCTGTATGCAGGTCAGGAAGCAACAGTTAGAACTGGGCATGGAACAACAGACTGGTTCCAAATAGGAAAAGAAGTGTGTCAAGGCTGTATATTGTCACCCTGCTTAATTTAACTTATATGCAGACTACATCATGAGAAACACTGGGCTTGAAGAAGCCCAATCTGGAATCAAGATTGCAGGGAGAAATATCAGTAACCTCAGATATGCAGATGACACTACCCCTATGGCAGAAAGTGAAGAAGAACTAAAGAGCCTCTTGATGAAAGTGAAAGAGGAGAGTGAAAAAGTTGGCTTGAAGCTCAACATTTGGAAAACTAAGATCGTGGCATCTGGTCCCATCACTTCATGGGAAATAGATGGGGAAAACAGTGGCTGACTATTTTTCTGGGCTCCAGAATCACTGCAAATGGTGATTGCAGCAATGAAATTAAAAGATGCTTACTCCTTAGAAGAAAAGTTATGATCAACCTTGATAGTATATTAAAAAGCAGAGACATTACTTAGCCAACAAAGGTCCATCTAGTCAAGGCTATGGTTTTTCCAGTGGTCATATATGGATGAGAGTTGGACTATAAAGAAAGCTGAGCACCGAAGAATTGATGCTTTTGAACTGTGGTGTTGGAGAAGACTCTTGTGAGTCCCTTGGACTGCAAGGAGATCCAACCATTCCATTCTAAAGGAGATCAGTCCTGGGTGTTCATTGGAAGGACTGATGTTGAAGCTGAAACTCCAATACTTTGGTCACCTCATGCGAAGAGTTGACTCATTGGAAGAGACCCTAATTCTGGGAAGGCTTGGGGGCAGGAAGAGAAGGGGACGACAGAGGATGAGATGGCTGGATGGCATCACTGACTCAATGGACATGGGTTTGGGTAGACTCCGGGAGTTGGTGATGGACAGGGAGGCCTGGCATGCTGTGATTCATGGGGTTGCAAGGAGTTGGATATGACTGAGCGACTGAACTGAACATTTAGTAGTTCATTCGTTTTTATGGGTGAGTAATATTCTGTTGTGTATATAGCACATTTATTTATCCTTTCATCTATTAATGGACATTTGGGCTGTTTTTACTTTTTGGCTGTTGTGACTAGCGCTGCTGTGAACATGTGTATATACGTACTTATTTAAGAACCTGTTTTTAGTTTTTATGGGTATATACCAAAAAGTGAAATTGCTGGGTCATGTGATAATTCTCTGTTTACCTTTGAGGAACTGCTAACTGTTTTCTACAGTGACCGAATGCACAGAGGTTCCAGTTTCATCACATCAATTCCAATAGTTGTTATTTTTCATTACAAAGTTTTTTAAAATAATAAGCCATCCTCATGGATATGAAATGCTACTTCTTTTGGTTTTATTTTGTATTTCCCTAGTGACTAATGATGTTGATTGAACATCTTTTCATTTGTGTATTGGCCTTTTCCATATCTTCTTTGGACAAACATAAAATAAACTTTTGGTTCTCAAAGAGGAATGCTTTGGTTACAAAGACAAATATTTGAAGATATGAAATATTTGATGTTAATATATAATTAAGTTCCAAACTGGTGTAAGTGTAACATACTATGGGTAATTAAAAGGAGGAAATGTGGTAAGACTAGTTTAAACTTTAAAACCCCTTCTAACATTATTTACAGTGATAAATTTTAATGCAGATAAAATAACTTTGGGGCTTTTCTTACTTCAGATATTTGAATATTGTCCTCTGACTTGCCATTGAAAGATGCTGGTTTGATTTTGTGCCTGAAAACATAAAATTTGAAGTTATACATACTGAAGTACTTGATTTCAGGTGACTAACATAAAAAGATATAATACATTAAATGGACAATAAAAATAAGCAGGTGAAAATAAAGGTAGGATACTAAGAGGCTTATAGTAAAATACTCTGAAAGTATCCATGATATTTTTAGCTTTATTGAGGTACAATTGATATACAAATAATTGCACATATTTAGTGTATACATTTTGATGGATTTGGACATAAGCGTACACCTGTGATACCATTACCACAATCAAGGTATCCATCACCTCCCAAAATTTCCTTGTGTTCTTTTGTGATATTTTTGTTTGTTTGCTTTGTGATAAGAACACTTAACATGAGACCCATCCTCTTAACATATTTTAATGGTATTCACAATTGGAAAAACTGGATTGAGAATTCATTCTTCCTTGCTTTTTTTTCAAAGTAAGGAGAGAATCACATATAAGATTCACAGTGCCTATTAGATTTGAGGAAAAAAGCCTCAAATGAGAAGAACTTCCATGAGAAGTTGTAGAGAAAATAATTGGATCATTAGAGAAGGGGTAGTTATATTTTGGAAATTATTACAATAAATCAAATAGAATATATTGAATAGCTAGCTTCTTGCATTAACGCAAACTGAAGGAGTATATTTGCTCTCCTTTAGCCTTGTTTAATTAAAAACTATTTGTAAGAAAAGAGGCAGACTCACAGATACAGAGAACAAACCAAGGGAACCAGAGGGCAAAAAGGAGGAGGAAATCAGGAAGTACAAACTATAAAGTATAAAATATGTTATAAACATAATACTGTAAAACATGGGGAATATAGCCAATATTTTATAACTATAAATGGAGTATAATTTTTACAGAATTGAGTCATTATGTTGTATATACCTGTAACTTACATAATATTGTACATCATGTGAACTTCAGTTTAAAGAAAAGCAGAAAAAAAGACTTTTAATATGTTGAATAAAAAAATGATTCAAGACTTTCCCTCTGCAGTTAAATTTGGTACCTTGTTTGGTACTTCATAAAGGCAGATTTTGAACTCATTGATTTTCTAAAAGGGGCACACTTTTCAAGGTAGGGTTATCTTTTACTCATCTTCTACTATCAATATTTAATAAATACTTGTTAAGTCAAATTGCTTCTATATTTGCCTTGCCACTTAATAATTTCTGAATCCCCAGCATCTAGGATGGTGTGTAGACTTGGTAAAGACCAAGTAAATACTGAATGAATTATGCTTATTCTGATTTACTAGTTGGTTTTGCTATTGTCTTGTTATGTCAGATGAAGGCAAATTGATTCAAGCTTGATAGAAATAAGAATGCTTTATTTACATGTAGTTCCTCTTCCTGTCTGAGGTATTGTATATATTTGGATATTGGAACATGGAGCATTATTACACCTCAGTGTTAATGATGAGAGCTGGACTGTGAAGAAAGCTGATTGCCGAAGAATCGATGCTTTTGAACTGTGGTGTTGGAGAAGACTCTTGAGAGTCCCTTATACTGCAAGGAGATCCAACCAGTCCATTCTAAAGGAGATCAATCCTGGGTGTTCATTGGAAGGACTGATGCTAAAGCTGAAACTGCAATACTTTGGCCACCTCATGAGACGAGTTGACTCACTGGAAAAGACTCTGATGCTGGGAAAGGTTGGGGGCGGGAGGAGAAGGGGACGACCGAGAATGAGATGGCTGGATGGCATCACCGACTCTGTGGACATGAGTTTGAGTGTACTCTGGGAGTTGGTGATGGACAGGGAGGCCTGGCGTGCTGTGATTCATGGGGTCGCGGAGAGTCGGACACGACTAAGCGACTGAACTGAACTGAACTGAACTGAACTGAAGATAATTATATCTTTTAACGTATGGTCAAAACTGATATTTCTCCCCTTAAAATTTTATATATTTTAAAGGATATTTTGCCCCTCATTTTAGGTAATCATCCTTTTACTTGAACTATTACAGTAATTGCTTAGAATAAAATGTATCTCAATTTGTTAATATTTTGGCATACCATAAAAATTCATTAACTGCAGAGGAATCAGTGTTAATTATTTGAATATTTCTTCCATAGGATTAAGTTTGAATTATAGAAATCAAAGTAAATGGTGGAATGCCATTTTAATACATAATTATTGATACGGGTTCTAAGTTTGGCGATTTCACTGAAGAGTCAAGAGGTTTTAAATTTTTTTATTGCAGTATAATTGATTTAGAATGTTTTGTTAGTTTCAGGTGTACAGCAGAGTGAATGGGTTATATATATACATATATCCTCTCTTTTTTAGATTCTTTTCCCATATGGATCAATTGCAGAGTCTTGAGTAGAGTTCCCTGTGCTGTTCCATAGGTCTTACTAGTTATCTGTCTTATATATAGTAGTGTATGTATGTCAATCCCAATCTCTCAATTTATCCCTCCCTCTTTTCCCCCTAAGCATAAGTTTGTTTTCTACAATTGTGACTCTGTTTTTTAAAGTTCATTGGTACCATTTTTTAGATTCCACATACAACCAATATCATATGATATTTGTCTTTCTCTATCTGACTTACTTCAATCAGTATGCCAGTCTCTAGGTCCATTCATGTTGCTGCAAATGGCATTATTTTTGTTTATGGCTGAGTAATATTCCATTATATATATGTATCACATTTTCTTTATCCACTCCTTTGTCAGTGGATATTTAGGTTGCTTTCATGTCATGGCTATTGTAAATAGTGCAGCAGTGAATATTGAGATGCGTTTATCTTTTCAAATTGTAGTTGTCTCTAGATATATGCATAGGAGTGGGATTGCTCGTTCATATGGTAGTTCTATATTTAGTTTTCATTTCCAATTTTTAAAAAACTTATTTATTTTTGCTTTTTTTTTTGATTGCACTGGGTCTTTGTTGCTGTGCATGGGCTTCTCTAGTTGCAGGAAGCAGGGGCTACTCTTCACTGTGGTGTGCAGGCTTCTCATTGCGGTGACTTCTTTTGTTGTTAAGCACAGGCTCTATGCACATGGGCTTCATTTATTCCAGCCTGTGGCTCTAGGGCGTGCAGGCTTCAGTAGTTGCAGCATGTGGGCTCAGTAGTTGTGGCCTGTGGGCTCTAGAATGTGGGGTCAGAAGTAGTGGCACCTGGCCTTAGTTGCTCCATGGCATGTGGAGTCTTGGGATCAAGGCCGTGTCCTCTGCATTGGCAGGTGGATTATCTACTTCACTACCAGGAAGGGCCTGTATTTAGTTTTTTAAGTAACTTCCATAACGTTCTCCATAATGGTTATACCAGTTTGCATTCCCCTATCAAAAACAAGACCAGGAGCTGACTGTCTTATTGCCAAATAATAATAATAATAATAATAATGAACTCCTTATTGCCAAATTCAGACTTAAATTGAAGAAAATAGAGAAAACCACTAGACCTTTCAGATATGACCTAAATCAAATCCCTTATGATTATACAGTGGAAGTAAGAAATAGATTTAAGGGACTAGATCTGATAGATAGAGTGCCTGATGAACTCTGGACGGAGGTTCGTGACATTGTACAGGAGACAGGGACCAAGACCATCCCCATGGAAAAGAAATGCAAAAAAGCAAAATGGCTGTCTGAGGAGGCCTTACAAATAGCTGTGAAAGAAGAGAAGTGAAAAGCAAAGGAGAAAAGGAAAGACACAAGCATCTGAATGCAGAGTTCCAAAGAATAGCAAGGAGAGATAAGAAAGCCTTCCTCAGTGATCATTGCAAAGAAATAGAGGAAAACAATAGAATAGGAAAAACAAGAGATCTTTTCAAGAAAATTAAAGATATCAAGGGAACATGGCATACAAAGATGAGCTCGATAAAGGACAGAAATGGTATGGCCCTAACAGAAGCAGAAGATATTAAGAAGAGGTGGCAAGAATACACAGAGGAACTGTACAAAAAAGATCTTCACAATGAAGATAATCACGATGGCGTGATCACTCACCTGGAGCCAGACATCTTGGAATGTAAAGTCAAGTGGGCCTTAGAGAGCATCACTACGAACAAAGCTAGTGGAGGTGATGGAATTACAATTGAGCTATTTCAGATCCTGAAAGATGATGCTGTGAAAATGCTGCACTCAATATGCCAGCAAATTTGGAAAACTCAGCAGTGGTCATAGGACTGGAAAAGGTCAGTCTTCATTCCAATCCCAAAGGCAATGCCAAAGAATGCTCAAACTTTCGCACAATTGCACTCATCTCACATGCAAGTAAAGTCATGCTCAAAATTCTCCAAGCCAGGCTTCAGCAATATGGGAACCGTGAACTTCTAGATGTTCAAGCAGGTTTTAGAAAAGGCAGAGGCACCAGAGATCAAATAGCCAACATCTGCTGGATCATGGAGAAAGCAAGAGAGTTCCAGAAAAACATCTATTTCTGCTTCATTGACTATGCCAAAGCCTTTGACTGTGTGGATCACAATAAACTGTGGAACATTCTGAAAGACATGGGAATACCAGACCACCTGACCTGCCTCTTGAGAAACCTGTATGCAGATCAGGAAGCAACAGTTAGAACTGGTCCTGGAACAACAGACTGGTTCCAAATAGGAAAAGGAGTACGTCAAGGTTGTATATTGTCACCCTGCTTATTTAACTTATATGCAGAGTACATCATGAGGAATGCTGGGCTGGAAGAAGCCCAATCTGGAATCAAGATTGCAGGGAGAAATATCAGTAACCTCAGATATGCAGATGACACCACCCTTATGGCAGAAAGTGAAGAGGAACTCAAAAGCCTCTTGATGAAAGTGAAAGAGGAGAGTGAAAAGTTTGGCTTGAAGCTCAACATTCAGAAAACGAAGATCATGGCATCTGGTCCCATCACTTCATGGGAAATAGATGGGGAAACAGTGGAAACAGTGTCAGACTTTATTTTTTTGGGCTCCAAAATCACTGCAGATGCTGATTGCAGCCATGAAATTAAAAGACGCTTACTCCTTGGAAGGAAAGTTATGACCAACCTAGACAGCATATTAAAAAGGAGAGACATTACTTTGCCAACCAAGGTCCGTCTAGTCAAGTCTGTGGTTTTTCCCGTGGTCATGTATGGATGTGAGAGTTGGACTGTGAAGAAAGCTGAGCACCGAAGAATGGATGCTTTTGAACTGTGGTGCTGGAGAAGACTCTTGAGAGTCCCTTGGACTGCAAGGAGATCCAACCAGTCCATTCTAAAAGAGATCAATCCTGGGTGTTCATTGGAAGGACTGATGCTAAAGCTGAAACTCCAATACTTTGGCCACCTCATGCGACGAATTGACTCACTGGAAAAGACTCTGATGCTGGGAGGGATTGGGGTTGGGAGGAGACGGGGACGACAGAGAATGAGATGGCTGGATGGCATCACTGACTCAATGGACATGAGTTTGAGTGAACTCCGGGAGTTGGTGATGGACAGGGAGGCCTGGCGTGCTGTGATTCATGGGGTCGCAAAGTCGGACATGACTGAGAGACTGAACTGAGCTGAACTGAATCTTCCATAACTATAAAATAATTACCAAGACAAGAAAGTCAACGTTGGTATAATACTGTGAACTTAACCTCAGGCCTTATTTGAATTTTACATTTTTTTTAGTAGTAACCCTTCTCTGTTTCAGGACTTCACTCTGCAGTTCGTCGTGAGTCCCTTGTTCTCCTCCAGTCTGTTGGTGGTTCCTCAGTCTTTGTCACTGTTTTTATCTTTGTCATGTTTAATAGTACTGATCAGTTATTTTTAAAATGTCTCTCAATTTGGGCTTCTCTGGTGTTTTCTCATGATTAGACTGACGATATATTTTTAAGAATATTGTAGAGTATATTGTGGCCTTCTCAGTGCATCATATCAGGGATCTGATATGTGATGTTGATATGTTTTACTGTTGATGTTAATCTGGTTTATTAAGGTGGTATTTGTTCCATTTCTGTACTGTGATTTTCCCCTTTGTAAATATGGGCTTCCCTGGTGGCTCAGAGGTTAAAGCGTCTGCCTCCAATGCGGGAGACCCGGGTTCGATCCCTGGGTCGGGAAGATCCCCTGGAGAAGGAAACGGTAACCCACTCCAGTATTCTTGCCTGGAGAATCCCATGGACGGAGAAGCCTGATAGGCTACAGTCCACGGGGTCGCAAAGAGTCGGACACGACTGAGCAACGGAACGGAACAGAACGGAAATATTAGATATCCTGAGACTATGTGTTTAATTGTACTTTTGTCAAAAACTAAGAAACTGACATGAAATAACATGGTCTTATTTGTATAGCACAGGGAACTATATACAGTATCCTGTAATAAACCATAATGGAAAAGAAGATGAAAAAGAATATGTATGTATAACTGAATATTTGCTGTACATGATGAAGTAACACAGCATTGTAAATCAGTTATACCTCAATTATAAAAGAAGAAAGAAACTGACATGAGTATATTACTTACTTAACTCACAGATTTTATTTGAATTTCACCAGGTTTTTCCCCCTTTTTTTCTCCACCAGTTTTTCCGTTAATGTTCTGTTTCTGTCACAGTCTCATCTGAAATATGATGGTTTCTGTCCTTTATGTCCTTGGTTTTCATGACCTCGATACTACTGATTAGGCATCTTGAAGAATGTCCCCAATCTAGGTTTTTTTTTTTTTTCTTATGATTAGCCTGAAATGATGGGTTTGGGGCAAGAATACCATAGTGCCTTTCTTATCAAATCATGGAGTGTAAGATAGGCCACATGACAAACTGGTAACGTTAGCATGCTTCACTTGGTTAATGTAGTGTTGGCCAGGTTTTACTGTAAAGTTACTGTTTTTCCCTTTCCCTACTCTATTCTTGGGAAGTGCATTACTGAGTCTGTGTGTGTGCTCAGTTGCTCAGTCACGTCTGACTGTTTGCGACCCTGTGGACTGTAGCCTGCCAGGTTCCTCTGTCCATGGAATTTACCAGGCAAGAATACTGGATCGGCTTGTCATTTCCTTTCCCCAGGGATCTTCTGGGCCCAGGAATCAAACCCATGTCTCTTGTGTCTCCTGCATTGGCAGGTGGATTCTTTACCACTGTACCACGTGGGAAGCCCCACTAAGTCTAGGTCACCCCTTAAAAGAGGGGGGAGATTCATATTTCGATTTCCACTTCATGTGCTTAGTTGCCATCTATACTCTTCATCAGCTAAGTGTCTTCAAATTATTTGCCCATCTCCATTTTAAAAATGGGCTGTTTGTTATTTAGTTAGAAATTCTTTATTAATTTATAAGCCCTTTATTAGATATAAACAGGTTTTGCCAGTATTGTCTCTCAGTCGTGTCTTGATTTTTATTTTCTTAACAGTATCCTTTAAAGAGCAGATTTCAGTTTTGATTAAGTCTAGTTTGTCAGTTTCTTTTAAGAAATTTTTGTGTAAACCACGGTCACAAAAAAGTTTTGTTCTTTATTTCCTTTTAGAAGTTTTAAAGTTTTAGGTTTTATATTTAGGTCCATTATTCATTTTGACTGAGTTTTTGTTTAAGGTTGAGGTAAGGGTTTTAAAGGAGAAGGAAACGGCAACCCACTCCAGTGTTCTTGCCTGGAGAACCCCAGGGACGGGGGAGCCTGGTGGGCTGCCGTCTGTGGGGTCGCACAGAGTCGGACACGACTGAAGCGACTCAGCAGCAGCAGCAGCAAGGGTTTTAAAACATATATATTTCATTACATTTGTTGAAAAGACTGTCCTTTGCCCTTTTGATTATCTTTGTACCTTTGTCTTAAAACAATTGGCCATATATTTATGGGTTTGCTTCTGGTCTCTATCCATTCCATTAATGTTTCTAACGCCAGTGTCACACTATCTTGATTACTGTAGTTTTCTGGTGTCTTGAGTTCAGTCAGAGTGAGATTTCCAACTGTATTTTATTCAACATTGTTTTGGTTATCCCACGTGCTTTGCTTTTTAATGTAAGTTTTAGAATCAGTTTCTCTAGAAAAGACTACTGGTCTTTGGAGATTGTGTTGAATCTTTGTCTCATTTTGGGGAGTATTGACAACTTAATAATATTAAGTCTCTATTTTCTTTTTTTTTTTTGGTCATGAATGAATTGAACCGTGTCAATTTTTTGTTTTTTTGCATCTGACAAAATCATATGGTTATGCTTTTTAAGTCAAACAGAGTGAATTACATTGATGGATATTCATTCCTGGGATGAACTTTACTTGGTCATGATACATTATTTTCATAATTTGCAGGATTCTATTTTTTATTTTTTCAGAATTTTTGCATTTATATCAATATGGGATACTGGTCTGTAGTTTTCTTTTTCATCTCTGTTTTGATATCATGGTATTGTTGACTTTATAAGATGAGTTAGTAAGTGCTTAAATGCTGGAAGAACTTATGTATAACTGGTGTTATTTCTTAAGTATTTGGTAGAATATGCCAGTGAAACCATCTCGGCCTCATATATTCTTTGTTGCAGAGCTTTTAACTGTAAAGTTAGTTTACTTAATAGAAACAGAGCTACTGAAGTTAGGTTATCTATTTATTCTTGAGTTAACTTTGATAGTTTGTGGTTATTAAACACTTTGTCTATTTCATCTGAGTTATCAAATTAACTGGTAAAAGTTATTCATAATATTCCCTTATTCTTTTAATGTCTTTAGTGTCTGTAGTGATATCCTCTCTTGAATTGCTGATACTGGTAATTGGTATCTTTTTTTTTTTTTTCCTGTATCAGTCTGCTAGAGATTTCACTGTTTTATCTTTTCAAAGAACTGGAAATTGATTTTTCTCTTTTAGTTTCTTCAGTTTTTAATTTCATTGACTTTTTACTGTTATTATTACCTTCTTTCTGCTTGTGTTGTGTTGAATTTGCTATTTTCTTGTTTGTTTCTTAAGCTGGAAACTTGTTACTGATTTCACATCTTTCTTGTTTTCTAGCAATAGGATTCAGTGTTATAAAATTTCCTAAGTGCTTCCTCACCTGTGAACTATAGAGTCTGATATACCATGTTTTCATTGTTACTCAGTTTAGGGTCAGAGGAGGCAATGGCACCCCACTCCAGTACTCTTGCCTAGAAAATCACGTGGACAGAGGAGCCTGGTGGGCTGCAGTCCATGGGGTCGCTACTAGTCAGACACGACTGAGCGACTTCACTTTCACTTTTCACTTTCACACATTGGAGAGGGAAATGGCAGCCCACTCCAGTGTTCTTGCCTGGAGAATCCCAGGGACAGCGGAGCCTGGTCGGCTGCCGTCTGTGGGGTCACACAGAGTTGGACACGACTGAAGCGACTTAGCAGCAGCAGCAGCAGTTTAGGGTATTTTCTAGTTTTTCTTATGTCCTGCTGTTTGACCAACCATGTGTCATTAGAAGTATGTTGTTTAATATCCAAATATTTAGGAATGTTCCTAATTTAATTTTTAATTCTGTGTGGTCCGACAACACACTTTGAATGAATTTAATTCTTTTATATTTACTAGACTTGTATTCCGGAGAAGGCAATGGCACCCCACTCCAGTACTCTTGCCTGGAAAATCCCATGGACGGAGGAGCCTGGTGGGCTGCAGTCCATGGGGTCGCTAAAAGTTAGACACGACTGAGCGACTTCACTTTCACTTTTCACTTCCATGCATTGGAGAAGGAAATGGCAACCCACTCCAGTGTTCTTGCCTGGAGAATCCCAGGGACAGGAGAGGCTGGTGGGCTGCCATCTGTGGGGTTGCACAGAGTCGGACATGACTGAAGCGACTTAGCAGCAGCAGCAGACTTGTATCCTGGCCCAGTGTATAGTCTAGATTGGTTCCATAAAGCTTAAGAAGAATGTGTATTCTGCATTTAGTCATGGAGTATTTTTTAAATATGGATTAAGTCAGATTATTTGATTGTTAAGTTTCTGTACACCTGTTGGTTTTCTATACTTGTTCTCTCAATTATAGAGAGGAATATTGAAATGTCAGCTATAATCATTTGTTTTCATGACTGATTCATGGTATAGCATGTCTCAGAATTTCCTTTTTAAAAAAGGCTGAATGATATTTCATTGTATGTACATGTTTATCCATTCATCTGTTGATAGACATTTGGTTTGTTGGTGGTGGCTCAGATGGTGTAGAATCAGCCTGCACTGCAGGAGACCTGGGTTCGATCCCTGAGTCAGAAAGATCCCCTGAAGAAGGGAATGGCTACTCACTCCAGTATTCTTGCCTGGAGAATTCCATGGACTGAGGAGCTAAAGTCCATGGGGTTGCAAAGAGTAGGACATAATTGAGTGAACTAACACTTTGCACTTCTTTTTTTTTTTTTTAACTTCCACTTTTTAGCTATTGTGAATAATGCTTTTTCAAACCTTGGTGTGTGTATTCTTTAAGCTTCTGCTTTCATTTCTTTTGGGTGTGTACCTGAGGCTACCCTGGTATTCTTTTTATATCCTCCTATTTTTAAGATATTTTCATCTTTGTATTTAAAGTGAGTTTCCTGTTGAGAGCTTTTTTTTAATTGCTTTTTTGAAAAGGGCTTTACTTTGTAATTCGTTCTGTCTCTGCTTTTTATTTGGAGTGTTCTTAGACCATTTACATTTAATGAAAATAACAATATGGTTGGGTTTCAGTGTTTTTTCTTGCTGTCTGCTTTCTGTTTGTCTCATCTTTTGGTTATTTCTTTTGTCATTTTCCCCCTCTTTTGTTTGGATTAAGTATATTTATTTATTTAATTTTATCTCTACTATTGTCTTAACAAGCCATATATTTTTTAAAGTGGTTATACTAAGATTACAATAGGCTTTTTAACTTAACACATTTCACTTTCAAATATTATAACACTTCACATATAATGTAAGAGCCTTACAATGGCATTCTTATATTTTTCCCGCTAATCTTGTGTGCTATTGTTTTTGTACATTTTTTTTGTGTGTTAAAAACTCAGGTTACATTGTTGTTATTTTCATGTAAACAGCCTTTTGTATTTTAGAGGATAATTTAAAATTATTTTTAAAAGTCTTTTGTATTTATACCATATATTTGCCATTTCTTTTGCTCTCCATTTCTTTGTGTAGATTTGAGTTTCTGTTCAGTATCATTTTCTTCGTGCTTGAAGAACTTGCATTAGGATTGGTTTAAATTTTATCATAGTATGGCCAGTGTTATGGCATCATTATTGATTGAATTTTGACAGCACATACTTGACATTTTTCTACTCCGTCTTATGGAAAAGTTAGTGGGGGCAGTGGAAGAATATAACTCATATAGAAATAAGTGAATGCAGATATGTAATAAAACAGATATAGAGTGACATGAGTTTTTCCTACAATATCCTAGGGAGTTAGTAGAATCGATAAGAATTTACATACAGGGGATCAATTGAAATAGATGTAGAAGGGTGGATAAGATTTTTAGGCAGAGACGGTATTTGATAAATAATATTGCAAGTGGAGAGAATAGCACTAACAAATATATGTAATGCCATTGATGAGAAATAAGTTTAAAAACTTAGATTTGACTCAGATATGGAGAACCTGGAAAGGTCTGTCTGGTGAAGATTGTAATGGTGAGAAGTTGTGAGCCATTTAAAGTTTTTGAGTAGGAGGATTGAGTGGTGCTATATAGGTGCTTAAATGAGTCAGGGGGTGCCCTATTCATTAAGGTCTTAGTTTGAAAATAGACTGCTTAAGGAGAAAATATATTTACTATAAGAGTATTAAATTACTCATAAACTCAAAAGGAAGGCTGGAGAGCTTGTCTCGGGCATTTCCTGGGGTCTTGATATCAGGAGTGAATTGATAGTCTAGTCGGGATGCCACTGAAATGAAAGCATGTCATCCATTTTTTCCCCATAACTTTGGTCATTTTTCTCAACATTCAGAATCCCCGGAAATAGTTTATTGGCTTATCTTGGTTGATGTCCATTCATCTGTGATGTGAGAATTTGGCATCTTTATAGATAGTCCTGCCTAAGCAGAGCGTGAAGAGGAACTCAAAAGCCTCTTGATGAAAGTGAAAGAGGAGAGTGAAAAGGTTGGTTTGAAGCTCAACATTCAGAAAACAAAGATCATGGCATCTGGTCCCATCACTTCATGGGAAATAGATGGAAAAACAGTGGAAACAGTGTCAGACTTTGTTTTTTTGGGCTCCAAAATCACTGCAGATGCTGATTGCAGCCATGAAATTAAAAGACGCTTGCTCCTTGGAAGGAAAGTTATGACCAACCTTGATAGTATATTAAAAAGCAGAGACATTACTTTGCCAACCAAGGTCCGTCTAGTCAAGGCAATGGTTTTTCCCGTGGTCATGTATGGTTGTGAGAGTTGGACTGTGAAGAAGGCTGATCGCCGAAGAATCGATGCTTTTGAACTGTGGTGTTGGAGAAGACTCTTGAGAGTCCCTTATACTGCAAGGAGATCCAACCAGTCCATTCTAAAGGAGATCAGTCCTGGATGTTCATTGGAGGGACTGATGCTGAAGCTGAAACTGCAATACTTTGGCCACCTCATGCGACGAGTTGACTCACTGGAAAAGACTCTGATGCTGGGAAAGGTTGGGGGCGGGAGGAGAAGGGGACGACGGAGAATGAGATGGCTGGATGGCATCACCGACTCTGTGGACATGAGTTTGAGTGTACTCCGGGTGTTGGTGATGGACAGGGAGGCCTGGCGTGCTGTGATTCATGGGGTCGCGGAGAGTCGGACACGACTGAGCGACTGAACTGAACTGAACTGAACTGAAGCAGAGGAGAGGTAATTTCCCAAAAGGAAATCAGTGCCATTATTGAAAAGTGGGGATAGATGTTGGGAGGCCAGCAAACAACTACTAAACTGTACATCATAATGAATTAAGGAGGAAAGACTAGAGATTGAAATGCTCATTTGGGAGGCTTTCTCCTGAAGAACTTCTGAAGAGGTAACAGAGATCTTAATAAAAGGTAGTGGCTGTGTGATTGGCTAGTAATGGTTTTGGTATGAAATACTCTGGAGGTAGAATCTAAAATTTAGTGACAAATGCTTCTTACTCCTGTAAATATATAGATAACTAAAGTTAACAAAAGTTAAAGAAAGTTGATGACATATAGTAGAAACCTGGCTCTGTTACTAAGCTGTGTGATATAATGAGCAAATTAAATTACTTAACTTTTCTGAGCCTCAAGTATAATTTGGGTTGATAATTATTTTAGGACAGTTGTGACAATGCAATAAACTAAGAAAAATACTGTAATATAAGAAGAATTCAGTGAATTTTAATTCTCTTCATTATTAAATGGAAAAATAGGATTTCTTTTGATTTTTTTGTTGTTGTTAGGAGATGCTTTAGGGAAGTGCTGTGCTTTGTTACTTGGTATTATATACTCTGTACACTTAGTATTAAAACTTAATTCCTTTATGTTTTGAGATTTTTAGGGACACATTCTGGATTAGAAATTAGCTTCAGAGTTAGGCTTTTTAAAATAGGCCTTTTATTTTTATAATTTTAGACTCATAGAAAAGTGCAAAGATAATACAGAGAGTTCTCACATACCTTTCACTCAGCTTCCTCTAATGTTCAGTTCAGTTCAGTCGCTCAGTCGTGTCCGACTCTCCGCGACCCCATGAATCACAGCATGCCAGGCCTCCCTGTCCATCAAAATAACCGTGGTATATTTGTTGAAATGACAAAGTTAACATTGATATGACTATTAATTAAATTATAGATTCTATTCAGATTTACCTAATTTTCCACTGATGTACTTTTTTTCTGTTCCAGGATCCAATTCAGGATACTGCCTTGGATTTAGTAAATTTAGATTTTAAATTCCACTTCTGCAAACCACTTAACCCGTCAGACCCTCATGCATAAATTTTGACTTAAAGGATATTTAACTAAACTACCGTTTATAGTGTTGATGTTCTGAGTCTGTTTATATCTGTCACACAGTATGCCCTGTTTTTATTTTTGAAAGAGATTCTAAGATCTAATCCATATACCAGATCTTTTGACAGTAAAAAAAAAAATTCCATTTGTATCTTGTAATTTTGCTTTACTATTAAAGGAAAACTATAAATTTATTGAGATTTGGGAAAACTTAAAGAACTTTTTCTTCCATTTGAACAAAAATGACAGAAAAGCAGGGTTTGTGTCTGTTCAGTTGTGTAATAATTGAAAGGAAAGTTATAAAATATGAGTATTGTTAAACTGCCTTTTTGGAGGGGCAGTACTCGGGAGGGCATAAAGCTTAGAAATGTAACTTGAAAGTGAATCTTCATGTAGTGGAATTTATAATGGAAATAATTGAGAGCAGATATACGTTTTCTCAAATAATCCAAAGTACTTCATATAGCTGCTTATTAGTTCTTCTCAGGTTTGGGCATGGTTTGGTATAGGTTAAATAGTTTATATATTTTAAGTTGTTGTCCCTTTTTCCTTCCAAGCTATGTCTGTGTTAGGGAAAATATCATATTGGAAATAATTTCAAGATAGTTGTATTTTATCCCACAGATTCTCCTGTTCAGAAATTGTTGAACCTACCAACAGTCTTGGCTTATAAATAATCAACTTTGATTCTATAATAGGTTCAGTTAAATAACTTCATTATTTTTAGGGGCCTTGCAGTAGTATTTTGATTAATTTTCTTATTTAAATTTACTTTTAATTATTGGGTTCAGTTCAGTTCAGTTCAGTCGCTCAGTCGTGTCCGACTCTCCGCGACCCCATGAATCACAGCACGCCAGGCCTCCCTGTCCATCATCAACTCCCAGAGTACACTCAAACTCATGTCCACAGAGTCGGTGATGCCATCCAGCCATCTCATTCTCCGTCGTCCCCTTCTCCTCCCGCCCCCATCCTTTTCCAGCATCAGAGTCTTTTCCAGTGAGTCAACTCGTCGCATGAGGTGGCCAAAGTATTGCAGTATTGGGTTAGCTTTTGTTATTCTAATCCAGTGACTCTTAACATGCTACACAATTCCCATGCAGGTGGCTAAGGATTACACTTTGACAAACTATGAATGTGCAGCAAAATTGTGTATATAGTATTTCAATTTCTGCTTGTTAAAATCATATTTTTCATTGTTTACCTGTGTAATGTCTATATTCACTCTGACACTTTTTTTTTTTACTCTGACACTTCTTGAATGCCTACTCTCTATGAAAGATATTTTTAGATATATAAGATTCAAAGAAGTAAGGTAGCTTCTGCCTTTAAAGAAGTCAGTGGTAGGTGAGATAGATGCTTAAATAATTCAGTACAATGAGATGTGTTAGTTGAGCATAAGCAAGTTTTATGGAAGTATCACATAGAAAATCAATTAATTGTGCCTGGAAGAACTGGATTGGGAAAAGTTGCCCTGTGGAGATGACAACCAGAAATCAAAAAGCAGAGGAGTTTGACTTAATAATTTTGAACACTGTGTTTTAACTGCATATTTCATTTAACCCTCACAAACCTCCCATGACTTAAAGGCTTCCGTGGTAGCTCCGTGGTTGAGAGTCTGTCTGCCAACGCAGGAGATGTGGGTTCGATTCCTGGGTTGGAAAGGTCCCTTGGAGAAGAAAATGGCAACCCAGTCCAGTATTCTTGCCTGGGAAATCCTATGGATAGAGGATACTGGCAGGCTATAGTCCATGGGCTCGCAAGAGTCTGACAAAACTTAGCAACTCCAACAACAACAATTTTAGAGATGGGAAAACTGAGGTCAGAGAGATTAAGTTACTTGTCCAACAAGTTAACTGCCAACCGTAAGTATGTTGGCAGATCCAGTTTGGGGACTTAGATAATATAATTTCAGGACCTGTGTTTTTAGTCACTGTGTGTTCACCGCTCTGTAGAAAGAGGAGCATGGTGATAAACTGGGAAGCCCCTGTCATCAGAGCACGGGAAGTTGGAAGGAGATGAGGATGATTAAGAGTAGGCTGTGTCAGACCACACAGTTTATTGAAAGTCACGGTAAGGATTTTTGTTTCAATCAAAGTAAAGTATAAAGGCATTGAGCACTTAAATAGAGGGGATGACATAATCAGATTTGCATTTTGAAAGGTCATTTTGGTTGTAGGAGACCAAATTAATTTGAGGGGGGCCAAAAGTGGATGCAGTGGCACCCTGTTGAAGTTCATGATAATAAGTAGCCCAGGTAAGATAAATAGCCTGGATGGAATAAATAGGTGATTGTTGAGATGGAGGAAAGTGAGCTGGTTTAAGAAAGATACAAAAGGGTAAGACTACAAGACATGGTTATGACTACACATTACTTATACATTCCATATCTTTATCAATGCTCAAAATTAAACAGTATTCATAACTGCCCTATGTAGGCTTTCCTACCCAATGACCTAGTGACATCTCGTTTATTTGTTTGGCTGCCTTGGGCTTCCGTTGCTGCATGTGGTATCTTTCTTTGTGGTGTGCAGGCTTCTCTCTAGTTGCAGCACCTGGGCTTCAGAGCTTGTGTGCTCAGTAGTTGTGGCGCTGTGCAGCTTGTGGGATCTTAGATCCTTGACCAGGGATCGAACTCACGTCCCTTGCGTTGGAAGATGGATTCTTAACCACTGGACCACCAGGGAAGTCCCTCCAGTGACTTCTTTAACAATATTATTTTTGCTTTTTACCTTTTTCCTTCTTTTCAGTTTGACATACTTAACAGTGGTTCAGGGGATTGATTCTGTATTTTCCACCATTAATTCACCATGTGGTTTTGAGAAGGGCATGTGACCTTTTGAAACCAAATACTCTCAATTTTTTCCAATCCTAAAATTTTGTAATTATATATAATATTTATAAGTAGGTTGAAGCACACATCAAAAGAGTTCTGTGTCAGTTAAGCCTGATGGGAGTTCCTGTAATGCCAAATTTATCTCACTGGTGGCATTTCTCAGTTGTATTTATCATTGCTAGTTATTGATATAGTAACTGGTATACATGTGTGTTTCTTTTGATGGAAGACATAGTAGACAGTATAATGTGTGTCTGCCCATTCTCTGTAAAGAGACAGTTTTTCTTTCTCTAAAGTGATTGAACATTTGACTAAGTTGGCTCATTTCTAAGCTTGAGCCCTCTGAGTAACAGATGTAGGGAAAAGGGCGTTATGGTATTGAAGCAGTTGCTTAAAGCCAACAATGTCCTTTTTGTGAAAATCTGAAGGTTCTTTAAAGATGGAATACCATGACATCATCACTGTTCATCTAAGGAGCATTCCTCAAGTAATACTGAATATGCTGTGATTATCAGTACCCTTCCCCCTTCTTTCTATTGCTTGACTGATGTTATTGTCAATTATTTGACTATTTTTGCAAATGTGGAGCAGTACTTAATTCTGAAAATCCTAAGAACCTGAGATTTTAAAGTATTTTGGGTTTTAATTCTAGTTGCATCAACTTCCTTAGAGATTTGTGTTTTAGGATTGAATAAAATGGTTTCATCCACAGAAACTGTGTATCTTTTACATTCAGCCCTCAATAGCCTAATAAATGATAGGCTTCTCCGGTCTATTTTAATGGAACCAGAAGCAAATTGATCTCATTTGCTGTTTATAGGATTCTTAATGTCTTTTACTATTCTCTTTTAGTAGGAAGGATATGATGAGTTTTAATAATGATATTTTCCCTGAAGAACAGATTAGATATAAAATAATCTAATAGTCTGTTTTTTTCTTTTGTAAGGGAAGATTATTGCAGTCTCATAGAACTTTTTACACATGCTCATATCTTTTAAGCCTGATCTATAGTTTAGGAAGCTGTATTAGTACTGTACTTTGTGTATTTATGTACTTAATATTTATGTTCGGCAGAAATTAAGGAGTTTATGGTTAGGGTTGCTATGAAAGTTCCTCTCTGCTGTTTTCTTTTCCTGTAGTTTTTCACGACAGCTTTTGAAGATGGATAAGGTTCAAATCAAGTACCTTTGTCAGTTTTACATTGATGACTCTGTGTTAACACATAAACAGTGTAAAGTGTAGTCTTTGCAGAGACTACAGTTGAGTCTCAAACAGCATGGATTTGATCTGCATGGGTCCACTTATATGCAGGTTTTTTTTCAGTAAATACGCATAGGTGCTGTCAATGTATTCTCTCTTCCTCATGATTGTCTTAACAACATTTCTTTTTCTCTAACTTACTTTATTGTAAGAATACAGTATATAATGTATATAACATACAAAGTATGTTTAATTGACTTTGTATTATCAATAAGGCTTCTGTTCAACAGTAGGCTGTCAGTAGCTGTTTTTGGGGTTGTTGTTCAGCTGTGTCTAACTCTTTGGGACCCTATAGACTGCAGCACGCTAGGCTCCCCTGTTCTTCACTGTCTCCTGGAGTTTGCTCAGATTCGTGTCCATTGAGTCAGTGATGCGCTCTAACCGTCTCATCCTCGGCTACCCCCTCCTATCACGTTCATTGATAGTGGTGTTCTACAGTGTTCTGTGTATTTTCAGACTACTTTTAAAGTTCTGAGTGATGGAGGCTCTCAGTATAATTATAGGCTTGTCTTATTTCTCTTTATCATTTGTATCAGTTTTGCCTCATTTTATTTGAAGTTCTTTTGTTATTCAGGTGAATACAAATTTAGGATTTGATAATGGAATACCATCATTATGTAATGTCCCTCCTTATCCCTTGTGGCTTACCCAGTTCTGAAGTCTGTTGTCTGATATTAATGTAGCCACTCCAGATTTCTTTTGTTTAATATTTTGTATTTCTTTTAGAGCAGATCTACTAGGAACAGATTCTCCTTTTATCACCTTTTAAAGATATTATTCTACTTTCTGGGACCTCCAGTGTTTCTTACCAAAATCTGTGGTCATTCAAATTCTTACTTTTGTTTTTTAGCATTTTGATTATGATGTGTACAGCCCTGATTTTCTTTGAATTTTTCCTGTTTGGAATTTACTGAGCTCCTTGAATCTCTAAATTTATATCTCTTGTCAAATCTGGGAAGTTTTCTGCCATTACCAAAACAATTTTTTTCTCTACCAATTTATTTTTCCTCTCGTTATGTGAATGTCAGTGATGTGAAACTTAGTTTGATATTGTCCTATGAGTCACTAAGGCTCCATTCATTTCTTTTATTTTTTTTCTTTTATTTCAGTTTAGATAATTTCATTTGCTCTCCTTTCAAGTTTACTGACTTTCCTCTATCATCTCTGTTCTCTGGTTGAGACCATGCAATGAATTTTTTAAAAATTTTCTGATACTGTATTTTTCAGTTCCAAATTTTCCATGTGGTTCTTCTTTTAAAAAAATAGTTTCTCTGCTAAGAATTTTGTTTTTTCAGTTGTTTTAAGAGTGTTAATCATTATCTCATTTATTATGATTATAATAGCTGCTTTAATTTCTTTATGTGATAATTCCAACGTGAGTCATCTCAAAATAGGCATCTGTTGGCCCTCTTTTCACTTGATACTTTGTCACACTTTCCAGTTATGTATATTATTTGTTTATTTGCTTTTACATGAAAAGTAATTTTGGATTTTTTCCTGGACATTTTGAATATTGTCATTTCTGATCCTGTTAATATCCTCTGGAGAGTGTTGATTTGTTTGTTTCAGATAGCTACCAATTAGATGGCAAGTTCTGTCTCACTTTCTGTGGGAAGTAGTTCTAATATCAGTTCTGTTTTCAAAACCTTTGCTGTGCTCTCTGGATTTGCCGTTCAGTGTACCTCTCCGTGATAATCTGAGACTTGGGCAGTGGTGTATATCATTGATTAGGTCCTCTTTAGCATAGTCTTTGCTGCACCTCTTTGAGTCTATTTTACACAAACATGACTTCCCTGGTGGCTCAGATGCCTACAATACGGGAGACCCGGGTTCGATCCCTGCGTCGGGAAGATCCTCTGGAGGAGGAAATGGCAACCCACTGCAGTACTCTTGCCTGGAAAATCCCATGGACAGAGGAGCCTGGAAGCCTACAGTCCATGGGGTCACAAAAAGTCGGACATGACTGAGCGACTTCAAATCATAATTGTACTGGTTTGTACAGAGAATTAGGGCATCTCTTGTCCAGCTCTCTCCTCTCCATGATTTCCCCCATGCTCTTCAGTTTCCAGAGCCTTATTCCCAGTTCCAGAAAGACATGTTTCTGTCAGAGCTTTTAGACCTCTGCATTGTACAGCTCCCCATATCTGGGGTTGCCCTTAAGTGAAGTAGAGAAAGGAGAGAGATGAGGGGAAAAAATAATGGGAATTCCCCTTGTACTTTTTGGATAACAGAGGCCCTGTTTTCCCAGTTTTCCTGACCAGAGAGATTGGTTTTCTCATTGGTGTTTTCTCTTGCTGAGACAGCGCTATTCTATGGCTGAGGAGAGAAAAAAGACCAAAAAGAAGGCATTCCCTCCTGCCAATCTCCAGATCACAGGATTCCCTTTCCCTGGTCCTTTGGACAGGGGGAGAATTTCTTTAAGTGTTTTTTGTCAGCACCCTAAAAATAGTTTTGTAACTTAGATCACACTCTTAGGTCAAAACTGGGAGATAAAGGGTTAAAGGAGAAAAATGGAATGAGAAGACTCATGGCCATACTTTCAAATTTTGACTCCTCTCCACGGTCATTTATATTACCTGTTTTTGGAATGTTTATATATATCCTTTGGTCATTTATATTTGGTGGATTAGTTATTTCTTCAGTGATTTGGATGATGCCACTATATTTAAGGAATAATAACCCTTAATTTTGTGTGCTCTAGATATTTCAGTTTTTGTGTTCAACTCAATTTTTTATATACAGATTTTTTTAATGAATTAATCTTTTGTAAGTTAAAGTGCTAATAACCTTTTAGATGTTCTCTCTAGTTGGAGTGTGTATGCTTCTAGTTAAATATACTATTTTATTTTTCTCAAATTTAAATTTTTTTTAATTTTTAGAAGTGATTGGTATAAAAATTCAGATAATATAGATATCTAGGTTAACAAGTAATGCTGTTCATAGCCTTACTTTATCAAAGAAAATGTTAGCATTTTAATACACATCCTTCTATACCTTGTTCATAAATTTGCTGTATATACTTACATATTTTAGATTTTAAACCTTTTTATTTTTTAAAGTTGTTACTTTAATTGAGGTATTATATACATAAATGCATCCATTTTAATATATTTTGAATTTGACAGGAGTGATTCTCTACTGAAATCAAAATACAGAACATTCTAGAACCCTAGACAGTTCCTGTGAGCCCTTCTGTGGTCAGTTCCTCTTTTCTTCCCAAAGCTGACCCAAGCAACCATGAATCTGTCACTGTATACTAGTTTTGCCTATTTGAAAATTTATCAGGGAAATCATACAGTTTTTACTGTTTGATTTCTGGCTTTTTTTTTTTTTTTTTGAGAATAATACCTTTTGTTTTTTTGGCTGTTCCACCCTACCTCCACCCCGACCCACATGTGGGATCTTAGTTCCCTGACCAGGGATCAAACCCACTCCCTGAGTTGGAAGCTGGATTCCTAACTTCTGGACTGCCAGGGAGTTATGGAGCATAATGCTTTTGATAGTCCTCTGGGTTACTGCATGGATCAGTAGTTTATTCCTTTTTATTGCTATGAAAAGAATTTCATTGTGTGAATATACCACAGTTTTATTATATATATATATATATAATATATATTTGTTGATAGACATTTGTATTATTTGCAGTTTGGGGCTATTATGAATAAAGCTGCTATGTACAAGTCTTTTTGTGTGCCTTTGTTTTTATAACTTTTGATAACTAGATAAGGAACTAATTAAGGAACTGTTACATCACATAATAAATGTTTATTTAATTTGATAAGCATCTGTTAAATGGTTTTCTAGAATGGTTGTACCTTTTCAAATTGCCATTAGCAGTGTAATGAGTTCCAGTTCTTCACTTTGTTTTTTTGATCTTTTTATTTAATTTGTGGGCAGGGGGAAGTGTGCACAATGCTTATGGGATCTTAGTTCCCCAACTGTGGATCAGCCCAGGTCCCCAGCAGTGGAAGTGTAGAGTCCTAACCACTGGACCAGCAGGGACTTCCCCCAGTTCCCTCACTTTGTGCATTTATCATTTCTTACATTTTATATGTGTTTTTGATATGGGTTCCTTAAAGTTGGATTTTTGTGTGAAATCTACATTTGATTTTTGTAGATTTTTCTCCATAGGTTTTGTACTGTTTCTGCCACTGTATAAAAGTGCATATTTCTCTTCCACCACATATCAGTGTGTGGTAGATTTTTGCTGTTCTGATAGGTATAAAATTAAATCTTAGGATAATTTTAACTTGTATTTCTTATACTTTGAGTGATGTTGAACATATTTTCATATATTTAATGACTGTTGCTTTTCTTTGTATTTTTTTCTTTCTTCTGTGAACTACCCATATCTCTGCTGAGTTGTTGGGATAGTGTTTTCTTTGTGTGTGTCTGTGTGTGTGAGTGTGCATGCTGTTTTTAGAAACTATATATTAAGAATGTAAGATTGTCAGATTATTGTCTTGTTTTTTGAAAGTTTTTACATATTAGAAATACAAACCCTTTGTAAATGTAAGTTTCAAACATTTTTTCCTCCAAGTTTATTATTTATCCCTTTTGTTTGAAGTCTTTCCATGGCCCCTCCTCCCAAGTTTAATATTTGCTTTTCTGACCCATAAGTAATTCTGATGTTTAGTTTGAGGAACAGGTGTTTTATTTTTTTTCCAAATAGCTATTGATGTCTCTCAACAACACTTATTTTTATCAAATACTGTTTTTCACTCTTTGATTTGAGAGTCCTGGTTAAGCCATTTAGCAGTAGTGTTTATATAAGGTATGTGATAGGGATTTAATTTCTGTAATGTTTTCTACATGGGTTCTTAGTTCCCTTGACAAAATGTGTTTCTTCTTTAATTGTATGCTAAATTCCTAGGTACACATACATGGGTTTGTTTCTGGACTTTTTTAGATATCTGCTTAAAAGCTTTATGAAGTGGAGGAGAGTTAGAATCTAATGACATTAATTAGGAAGCAAATGAAATAGCTTTGGGAGATTTTTTTTTTAATTGGTGAATTTATTTAGTTAAGTGGCTAACATTTAATGTAGTGCTTACTATGCCTGAGTACTAATCTATGCTTATATTTATTCATTTAACCATCACAACCACTGTATTAGGTAGGCTATTGTTTTCATTCTACAGTTTAGGAAAATAAGGCTACTCAGTTCACAGCTTGTAATTAGTGTTGCCAGGATTCATATTCAGGTAGTGTCATTCCAGAACCTAGATTCTGAAGCTTCTCAATTATGACAGCCAGTTTTTAAATTAGGTAATCTGATATAGAGGAACTGATAACCAACAAATCCCCTAATAATTCTGCTATCTCTGATATCTACTTACTAATGAAGCAGATTTGATAAAGGCTATATTTTAATGTGAGTCATGTTTATAGAGAAAGCAGTTAGTTGTCTGTTAAATTCATTACTTTCTCCCACTGCATTTTTCTTTGGAATGTCTGTGTTCAGAGTTGATTAAACACTGGCATATGAAAGGAAAAGAAAGACAACTTACTGAGTTAAATTCGTTGTGTATTTTCTTACATTTGAAAATCATTAATAGATGGGAATCTAATCTTTCTGTTGTTAGAAACTTCCCATGGGTATACCTTAAGTTGGCATGCATACTATATTAATAGCCTGCGTCTTCTGCCAGTGGGTTCACTACCTTAGAATTAGGTAAGGATTAGATAAACCTTCTAAGATGTAAACATTTATTTAATGTTTAAAATTGTGTGTTTGGTAATGCTTACCCTATGTGTAGTAGGAATCCTTTATTATTTTAAACCCCACAGGTGATTGTGATGATGAGCCAGATTTAGGAACTCCTGCACTAGCGGAGAAGGCAATGGCAAGCCACTCCAGTACTGTTGCCTAGAAAATCCCATGGACGGAGGAGCCTGGTAGGCTGCAGTCCATGCGGTCGCTACGAGTCAGACATGACTGAGCGACTTCACTTTCCCTTTTCACTTTCACACATTGGAGAAGGAAATGGCAACCCACTCCAGTGTTCTTGCCTGGAGAATCCCAGGGACGGGGGAGCCTGATGGGCTGCCGTCTATGGGGTCACACAGAGTCGGACACGACTGAAGTGACTTAGCAGCAGCAGCAGCAGCACTAGCAGACCGGAGAAGGCAATGGCAAGCCACTCCAGTACTCTTGCCTAGAAAATCGCATGGACAGAGGAGCCTGGTAGGCTGCAGTCCATGGGGTCGCTACTAGTCGGACACGACTGAGCGACTTCACTTTCACTTTTCATTTTCACACATTGGAGAAGGAAATGGCAACCCACTCCAGTGTTCTTGCCTGGAGAATCCCAGGGACGGCAGAGCCTGGTCAGCTGCTGTCTATGGGGTCGCACAGAGTTGGACACGACTGAAGTGACTTAGTAGCAGCAGCAGCAGCACTAGCAGATCACACTTCCTTCTCAGTGAAATTCTAGGCCTGAAGTAATTTTATATATGCTATCAGAAAATGATCTTATACAAATTATTCTTAGCATCTTTTCCTGACTTTTTTCTTCTCTTATTTCTCTACAATAGCTTATGCCAGCGTGGCTTCATTCATGCAGATGAACCAAGGATTGGGATAGCAGTATAAAATTAGAATCAGACAGCTGATTGCCCAGCAGGATGCCATCAACCAACCGTGCGGGCAGCCTGAAGGACCCTGAAATTGCAGAGCTCTTCTTCAAAGAAGATCCAGAGAAGCTCTTCACAGATCTCAGAGAAATTGGCCATGGAAGCTTTGGAGCAGTGTATTTTGTAAGTGTTAAAGGCTTAAGTCAGTGACCAGCATTTACTTAAAATTCAGTCATGGAAAAATAAAATATAATAATATAGAAACAGAGGCCATAGTCCATTTTATAGTCACTTGTATTGCTGTGTGTATATAATATGAAAGTAGTTTTAGTTATTGAGTTTCTTGGCTTATTAAAAAATGGGAATGAATGTATATCCTCCTGAGCTCTTCTTTCAGTTGGTTCCATAAGTTTTGATGTGTTGTATTTTTTTATTCATTCAACTCTCAATATTTCTAACATGGCTTATGACTTCTTTGGTACATTGGTTTAAAAGTATGCTGTTTAATTTTTACAGTCTTGTGAAGTTTCCTTTTTTTTGTTTTTTGTTATTGATTTCTAACTTTATCCTGTTGAGGTCAGAGAAGATACTTTGGATAATACCTATCTTTTAAAATCAATTGAGACTTGATTTTTGGCACAACATGGTGTATCCTGGAAAATATCCCATGTGCACTTGAAAAGAATGTGCATTCTGTAGATCTAGTTGGTTTATAATGTTAAGTCCTCTATTTCCTTACTTATTTTCTGTCTGGTTGTCCTCTCCTTTAGAGTATTGAAGTCTTCAGGGCTTCCCAGGTGGCTGAGTGGTAAAGAATCTGCCTGCCAATGCAGGAGATGTGGGTTTGATCCCTGAGTTGGGGGAAGATCTTTTAGAGAAGGAAATGGCAACCCACTCCAGTATGCTTGCCTGAGAAATCCCATGGACAGAGGAGCATGGTTGGGCTACAGTCCATGGGGTAGCAAAAGAGTTGGACATGCCTTAGTGACTAAATAACAATTGAAGTCTCCAACTGTTATTGTAGAACTGTCTATACATAATGATCTGTCCATAGGTGTGTGAATGTTTACAATTGTTATATCTTCTTGATGTATTGAACCTTTATTAATTCATGATGTCCTTCTTTGTTTTTAATAACATTTTTGAATTTAAAGATTTTTTATTTACAAAAGTCCATAAAAGTCTTTTTGTGGACCCAATTTTTCATTTCTTCTAAGTAATTACCCAAGATTTGTTGAAGGTGTATATTTAGTTTTATGGCCAATTGCCAGACTTTTTCACTAAGTAGAAAGTTTACATTCCCATGTGCAGTGCATGAGAATTCAGTGTATGTATCCTTGCCAGCATTAGATGTTGATGGTCATTTGGAGTTAATTTGATGGGTGGATAATGGTATTTTAGTTAGGTTTTAATGTGTATTTCCCTAATGATTGGTGATGCTGAGCTCTCTTTCATAGGCTTAATGGCCATTCACATGTCTTTGGAAGTATCTGTTCAAATATTTCATCTATTTTTTGAAAATTGGGTTTTCTTTTTTAATTGCGTTTTCAGTATTTCCTTGTGTATCTGGGTTACTTGATCAGTCAATATATATTTTGTGATTATTTTCTTCTAGTGCGTACACTGGAAAATTTAGTTTGTTGGTGTGATCTGTGTATGTCAAATAGCTAATATTTGTAGGTTATAGTCTTCAGATCTTTTGAGTCCTTTGATTTTACTAGTTTGTTTTTGTCTGTATGTGGTGTCAGTAACTGAAAGAGGTTTTTCAAAATACACTGATATCTATTTTGCCTTTTAGTTCTATCTTGTTTTACTTTATATATTTCTAATCTGTTACTATAAATATACAAATTTAGAAATACTGTATCTTGTTGAATTGTCCCATTACCATTAAGATTTCACTCTTATACCTTTTATAGTATTTCTTGCTTTAAAAACCTACTTTTGATATTATTGATAGGTTTCCTTGGGTAATGCTCACATAGTATTTCTTTTTCCTTTTCATTATGTGAGAGCATCCTTTTGTAGCTTTTGTGAGTCTGAAATTTTTGGTCCAAGACTGTTTTTAATATGGATGCCTGCCACATTTTTCTTCAGTGTGTGGTAACTTTTATCGTCTTGATAGTGAGCGCACTGGATGTTGAGCAGGGCCTCCTGTTTGCTCTGTAATTGTCACAGCCCTGTTGGGGATAAGGTCTGCTCCCCAGTTATTGCAGTGGAAGCTCCCAAATTGGTTTCTGAGCTGTGGTATGAGGTAGGTGGGACTGGGGTGCTTCTGCTGGGAGTGCAGCCACTGTGTATTCCTCCACAGAAACTATCCACCAGGAAGTGGTCTCTGTGGTGCTGCCTGTCTCCTGCTGTGTGCACTCACAAAGTACACTGTAGTTGGCACTATCCTTGGCCCCACCTCAGTTGAGGAATACAGGCCATCACCCTGAATATCTCTCAGTTTCTGTGCTCACAAAACCAATAGGGCAGATTGACCACAATCAGGCACCTGGACCTGCCATGGAGGCTACGGAATCAGTCCAGACGCAGGCTCTGCCTCTGTGTGCCTGTGCCCTCAAATCCCGCAGTTGCCAATATTGGACCTCCCCATCTTTGGAAGCACCAGTAATCCACTGTAATGCCACTCAGACACTTAGCTTACAAAGCTGCTGGTAGCACTGTGAATCCACCAGTGTTGAGCTCATAGAGGTGGGGCCACATCTACTGTGAGCTCCTAGAAAATGAGGCTGCTGTGGTAGGGCCTTTACATGTGTGTTAACTTGTGTTTGGTCTCTCAGTTGTGTCCTACTCTTTGTGACCGTATGGATTGCAGCACGCCAGACTTCCCTGTCCTTCACTATCTCCTGGAATTTGCTCAAACTCATGTCCATTGAGTCAGTGATGCCATCCAACCATCTCCTCTTCTGTCACCCCCTTCTCCTCCTGCCCTCAGTCTTTGCCATCATCAGGGTTTTTTGAAGGAGTCAGCTCTTTGCATCAGGTGGCCAAAGTTCTTCAACATCAGCATCAGTCCTTCCAATGAATATTCAGGGTTGATTTCCTTTAGGATTGACTGGTTTGATTTCCTTGCAGTCCAAGGGACTCTCAAGAGTCTTCTCCAACACCACAGTTTAAAAACATCGATTCTTTGGCTCTCAGCTTTCTTTATGGTTCAACTCTCATATCTATATATGACTACTGGAAAAACCATAGCTTTGACTAGACAGACCTTTGTGACTTCTGTTGCGGCCCAGATGTGCATTTTGGGGTGGGGAGTGCAAGGAGGTGGCCAGGACCATCTGTGCTGGTCTCCGCCTGTCCTGTCTCCCGCAGGCTGGTTGCTGCACTCTGCTCTGAGCCTGTGAAGCTCACTGTCCCAGCCCATCTCCCAACAGGTGAAGGGGATTCCCAGACTGAGGGAACTTTGTTCTTTCATAGCTCACCCCCAGGGGCACAAGTCCTGTCCCAATTCCTTTTTTTTTTTTAATTCACCCTACCCTGTTACATGGTGATCATTCTTGCAACTTTGGTTGTATGAGATCTTTTTTTGTTTGTTTTGTATGAAGTCTTCTGCCAGTGTTCAGTAGATATTCTGTGAGAATTCTTCCACATGAAGGTTATTTTTTTTAATGTTTCATATTATATTGGAGTATAGCCGATTAATAATGTGATAGTTTTAGCTGCACAGCAGAGCAACTCAGCCAAACATATACCTGCATCCATTTCCCCCCAAACTCACCTCCCATGTAGGCTTTCTGGAGAAATGTATCATTTTCTTGCAGGGGCAGGGAACATAAAAGATAAGCCTTAGAAGACCCTGTATCAGAAAGCTAAAAAGTGCTTTTAAAAAAAAGAAAAGAAAATGGGGCCTGTCAGAAAGAAAATGGAGCCAGCTTGGCGGGCCAAATCTGAAAGAATTTGAACATCAGTATAAAGATAGTAGTGAATTATACACACTTAATAAAAAGGGAATTCATAATTTCCATGATAGAGAAGGATGGATGGATGAAAAGGGAGAGCTTTTCCTTAAAATAGAATGCCTGACTGATACATGTGAAGGGAATAGTATAGGTATTATGGGTGGGAATCAGAATTTTGTTATCATCATAGTGAACTATCATTTTGTTTTGGGCTTCATTGTTTGCTAAATCTAAGGGAAAATTTTGATGAGCAAGATATCTACATGGGTTTTAAAGTATCTCTCCACAAATTGCTTGTTAAATACAAGGTAGGAAATGGTAACTTTAACTATACATATTGGAAAACCAGAGAATGCCTTTTTAAAGGGTGAGTAAAATTGGTAACGGAGTTGGTGATGGACAGGGAGGCCTGGCGTTCTGTGATTCATGGGGTCGCGGAGAGAGTCTGACACGACTGAACAACTGAACTGAACTGAACTGAAAATTGGTAACACTAGTAAGGAATGGACACATTGTATACCTCCAGATAAGATACCCTGGGAAGGGCACAATATTCTTCTAGTGTTCTGGCCAGGGGTGTATAATCAGAATCTAATCTTGAAAAACTGTCAGACAAGCACAAGTTTAGTTACATTCTCTAAAAATACTGCTGTATATTCTTCAAAGATGCCAGTATCATGAAAGACAAAGAAGGGTTGTGAAATTGTTCTAGATTAGATGAACCTAGTAGGACATGATAAGTAAGCAAGATATGTGATCCTGAAGGGAAGGAAAACATGTTTACGAACATTTAATATTTTTGTATTTTGCTTTTTAAAAATACGAATAAATAAAAGTCCTATCTTGTTTTAACTTGGTCATTTAATTTGAATTCTGTCATTATTATGTTTGGATTTTATTAATAGTCATGTTTTAATTTAACATGTATTATTTATTAATATATTATTTATATTTATAAAATGAATGTAATTATTATTATAATGTGTTATTTTTTGTATTCTTTATTTAGTGTTTTATTTTTATTATTTTTAAAAATTTTTTGCTTACTTTTGGCTGCATTAGGTGTTTGTTGTAGCCTGTGGGATCTTTTGTTGCACAGTGCGAGCTTCTCTCTAGTTGTGGCATGTGGACTTAGTTGCCCCATGGCATGTGAGATCTTAGTTACCCAATCAGGGATCGAATTGGTGTCCTGAGTTTTTCCAGATTTCCTGGTTTGTCTCTTCTCTGTTCTAGAATCGAATCTAGAATACTACATTGCATTTAGTGTTGCTGCTGCTGCTAAGTCACTTCAGTCGTGTCCGACTCTGTGCGACCCATAGACGGCAGCTCACCAAGCTTCCGTCCCTGGGATTCTCCAGGCAAGAATACTGGAGTGGGTTGCCATTTCCTTCTCCACTGCATGAAAGTGAAAATTGAAAGTGCAGTCGCTCAGTCGTGTCCGACTCTTAGCGACCTCATGGACTGCAGCCTACCAGGCTCCTCCATCCATGGGATTTTTCAGGCAAGAGTACTGGAGTTGGGTGCTGTTGCCTTCTCCGGCATTTAGTGTAACCACTTTTAAATTAAGCTTAGGCCAATTAGAAGTGTAGCAGTTTATGGCTTCCCTGGTGGTCCAGTGGTTAAGAGTCCACCCTGCAGTGCAGGGTGACACCAGTTTGATCCCTGGTCCCGGAAGATCCCACATGCCACCAAGCAACTAAGCCAGTGAGCTGCAGTTACTCAGCCCACATGCAGCAACTGCTGTCGCCCGTGTGCCTAGAGCCTGTGCTCCACAACACAGGAGAAACCATTGCAATGAGAAGCCTGTGCACCGCTACTGGAGAGTAGCCTAGGCTTCCCCGGAGGCGCTAGTGGTAAAGAACCTGCCTGCCAGTGCAGGAGACCCAGAGGCGATTCAGTCTCTGGGTCAGGAAGATCCCCTGGAGAAGGAAATGGCAACGCACTCCAGTATTCTTGCTTGGGGAATCTCATGGACAGAGGAGCCTAGTGGGCTATAGTCCATGGGATCACAAAGAGTTGGGCACAACTGAAGCAACTGAGCACACATGCACACACACCTCACACATACCTTGTAGTATAGAAAAATTAGCTCAAAATGGACCTGAATGTTACAGTTAGAACTGTAAAATTCTTAGAAGAAAATATAGGGCTAAATCTTCATGTCCTTAGTTTAGGCAAAGGATTCTTTAATGTGGCACCAGAATCATGAGCAACAAAAGAAAAAAATTGACTGTAATCAAAAATAAAAAGTTTTATGCTTCAAAGTAGTGAAAAGACAGCCTACAGAATAGGAACAGAAAAATTGTAAATCATATATCCATAATCTGATAAGGGACTTGTGTTTAGAATATGTAAAGAACTCTTCTGAATCAATCAAAAACCAATCTAATTTAAAAATGGGCAAAAGTCTGAATTGACGTTTCTCCAAGAAAGATGTTAATAGCTAAGAAGCGCATGAAAAGATGCTTAGTATCATTAGTCATGAATCTTGAAAAGAGTTAGTCACAAAAGACCACATACTACCTGGTTTCATTTATATGAAATGTCCAGAAAGGGCAAATCTCTAGAGAGACAGAAAAGTAGATTCGTTGTTGCTTGGCGTTGCATGGGCAGAGCAAAGGGGCTGGAGGGTGTTAGCTAAAGGGTATGGAGTTTCTATCTTCTTTTGTTAATGGAGAAGATTTTTATTGTATAACACACACATAATTTACCGTTTTAACCATTTCTAAATGAACAATTTGGACTTTCTTTTTGAGGTGATGAAAGTTCTAAAATTGACTATAGTGTTGGTTGCATGTATCTGAATATTCTAAATGCCAAAATTGTATGGTATGTAAAGTATATCGCAACTGTTACAAAAGAAAGGAATATAGCTGTTTAGAAATGTTGATTAAAATAAAGGGGTTTGTAGATAAGCAGAGAATATCTTGGAAAAATAAATTTATTATATATTCAAGCCAGAGTTGCTGTGGATAGATCTGATTCACCCATTACAATAAGTGGTGCCAGTTTCCTAACCAATTAACTGGTAATTGAAATCGGAATGTGATTTAGTTTCCCAGGGCCCATTTAACAGAGTCTTTTTTGTTCAGGCCACTCTTGAGATATAATTTACAGATGTGCTATCTTTTTTTAAGTATAAATTACATACCATAAGTTCACCGATTTTATGGGTACATTTCAGTCAGTATCAGTAAATATGAGTTTAGCAGCCATCACCATAAAGTAATTTAGAAGTTTTATCTTTGGGAACTCCTTAAAATCTGAATTGAAGATGAGTTCTTCCAAAAGATGTTTTAAGATGGTTCTGATGCTTTTAGTGAACCCACTTTAATTATTTTGCAGCTATTCTCATGTACCTTCTTAATATATAGATTATAATTTTTTAACACATAGGAGTTTGGCTTTTTCTTCTCTAGTTAAATAGAAACTGGAACTTCTAGTTCTTTCCTGTTACATTTTGTTACTTTTTTTCAGACTGACTTCACTATTAAATAATGATTGTGATAGCATTTTAGCAGTCTTGTCTTAAGCCTGATTAACAGTTGTTTACGATAGAGGTGATTTATCATGTTAAGAAAGGGCTTCCCTGATAGCTTAGTTGGTAAAGAATCTGCCTGAAATGCAGGAGACCCTGTTTTAATTCCTAAGTGGGGAATATCCCCTGGAGAAGGGAAAGGCTACCCACTCCAGTATTCTGGCCTGGAGAATTCCATGGAGTTCGGGGATCAAACCCACACCTTCAGAGTCCTAACCACTGGACCGCCAAGGAATGCCCCACTCAAGAGTACTTTAAAGATAGTTCGTTGATATTCTTTTCAGTCTGCCACCATTGTTTCTTTTACTCATATTTTCTTCTTTAGATCAGTTGTAGTAATTTATTCCTTCCTAGAAAATTGTCCATTTCATTGCAATTTCAAAATTGATTAGCATAGGCTTGTATATATATATATATACTAGTCTCATGTTGTCTCTTTGTTATAGTGCTGTTCAAATTTCTGTTTTTTCCTTAACTAGATCTCTGAAAGTTAAACCCTGCTTTATATTTCTTTCCAAAGTACCAGCTCCTGGATGATTCGATAAATTTCAGTATATGGTTATTGGTGTTTTTTTTTTAATGTTCTTCAAAAGCAGTTTTGATGTCCTTTTTGACAGGTAGCTTATGAATGCTTTTATTCTCAAAGAAATTATTGCCCAGATTGTTAATTTTTACAATAATCCTTTCTTTGTTTTTTTTAAGGCCCGAGATGTGCGCACCAATGAAGTGGTGGCTATCAAGAAAATGTCTTATAGTGGAAAGCAGTCCACTGAGGTAAGTGAAATATTTACATTCTTATTGATATGTTAGAAAAAGACATGCTGTTTTTAATTGAGGATATTTTGAACTTTTTTCTAAAAGTATAGCATATCTGAAAGTACATATAAATTTTAAGAGTATATCTCAGTCTATTTTCTTTCACGAACTGAGTGTACCCATTTAACTTGTACCTAGAACCCATTATCAGCACATTACTGGCATCCTAGAAGCTTCCCAACTTGCCCCAGTTTTTAATTTTTTTAAACTGTGATATAATATATTATTCTACCATCAAAGGATTGTCAGTTTCTAAAGGAGTAAACTAGAATAAGATGCATTTAATAGTAAATTATATTGGATGTAATTTTTTTAATGATTTGGAAATTAAGGGCTGATTTAAAAAAACTATACATCTAGTCTGAAAAAATTTTTAAATACAATTATTAATACTATGCTCAGTATACTTTCAGTTCAGTTCAGTCGCTCAGTCGTGTCCAACTTTTTGCGACCCCATGAATCACAGCACGCCAGGCCTCCCTGTCCATCACCAACTCCCGTAGCTCACTCAAACTCATGTCCATCGAGTCGGTGATGCCATCCAGCCATCTCATTCTCTGTCGTCCCTGTCTCCTCCCACCCCTAATCCCTCCCAGCATCAGAGTCTTTTCCAGTGAGTCAACTCTTCTCATGAGGTGGCCAAAGTATTGGAGTTTCAGCTTTAGCATCAGTCCTTCCAATGAACACTCAGGATTGATCTCCTTTAGAATGGACTGGTTTGTTCATTAATATTATGATTAGTGCTTTTCAGTATATTTATTTAATTGCGTGAGTTTATTTTGTGGAATATAGTCTATTTTTAAAAACTGGGATCTGTAAGTCTTTAATTTTTCAGCATAATTATTTTTAATTGTGGTAAAATACATATAACACATTTACCATTGTAATCATTTTCAAGTATTCGGTTCACTGGCATTAAGGGCATTCATATTGTTTTGTGTCCATCACCACCATTCATCTCCAGAGCTCTTTTTCATCTTAAAAAACTAAAATTCTTTGCCCACTAAACAGCAACTCCCCATTCCCTCCTTCCCTCAGCCCCTGGAAATCACTATTCTACTTTCTGTCTGTATGAATTTGATTTAAGTATCTCATGTAAGTGAAATCATGCATTATTTGTCCTTTTGTGACTGACTTTTTTACTTAACATAATGTTCTCAGAGTTCATCCATGTTGTGGTATGTGTCGAAATTTCCATCCTTTTTAAAGCTGAGTGATATTCCTCTGTGTGTGTGTGTGTGTGTGTATGAAGTACTACATTTTGTGTATCCATCCATTCATCTGTCAGTGAATGCTTAGGTTTCTATTGCTGCCTTGTTATTGTGAATAATGCCACTATAAACATAGGTTATGCAAATACTTTTTTTAAGTCCTTAGTTTCTGTACTGTTAGGTGTTTGATCAGAGTTGGAATTGCTGGATTGGTCTTTAATTTTTAAAGATTTTGGTTTTCTACTTGTTTGGAATTTATTTTATGATAAATCCTGTTTTCGTGGTGATTATACTATGAGTACAGTAACACTATTATATTACTGTTCCATCATTTTGATACCTAAAAAACTCAATTTCTTACACAGTTACTCTCTTTTATTTTCCATTCTATAGCACAACTTTAGAAATAGCTTTCATAGGTGTACTTGTATTGTGTTGGAATTTGTTTGATTAGTCACACTGTAGGAATCTGATTAGAACAAAAAGTTTCATTTAGAAGTCATCTTTTCTCATCTAATACTAATGTCCTTCTTGACATTATTTTACACTGAAAAAATGATGGGTTTTGTTTTGTTTTAAAAGTGTCAAATATCATTCAAATTTGAAATTTAAAAGCTGTGAAACATTTTCTGAGTTTAGCATTTATATCTTACACATTTTATATAAAACAATTGTAAGCATATTTTGCTTTATTTTGCTGAGGGCTTATGAAATAACATTGGAATTATGTGGTCTTACATTCTAGTACAAAACATTTTCTAAAGTTTTCTATTATGCTAGTTTCCCTGGCTTTGGAAATATGGCCCAAGTCAATGATAAAGATTGAAAACTAAAACAAGGACAAAAAATAGACTCCTAGTTCCTATCCCACACCTGCCAAACCTATGGAGTCTCTGGATATGGACCTAGTATCCTGTATTCTTAGATTTCTCTGGTTGCTTCTTAAGAGTAACTATGTTTAGGACATGGCCTAAGTGTCTAAGGTTGTCATGGAGTAGCTTATAACTGAAAGTTTATGTGTATTTCCTGGTATGTGTCATTGAGGAATGCTGTTAGTAAAATATGTAGGAAAATGTTTTTATACTGGTTTTTTTTTTCGCTCTGAACTTTCCCATATAGTAATGAATTATTCTCTAACATTTTATTTTAGAAGGTGTGCACTTAGGGGTTTAAAATCTTCATTTGAATTTAAAAAGCAGAAAACATAAGCCAAAAACACAATAGATGAACTTTGTGCTATGTAAATTATACACCAAAAAGCTGCACTTAAGAAAGGGAAGTTGAAGTTTTGAAGAAAAATCACTAAATAGAGTATATAGTTTTCATCAACATATCTGATGTGTGGTTGTAAACTTTTAATAAGACCCGTTGATGGTAAGTTTTACAAAGCTAAAATTTGTCCTACCCTGAATGGAATAATTTTATAAGTTGTGTAAATTGAGTTATATACTGTATAAACTTAAGTTTCTAATTTATTATTTTGGTATTTAAATATTACAAATAAAGTTGTATATCCTCAATAACCCATCTCAGTCTAATAATTATTTTTTTCTTACACAACTTTCTAAGGAAAAACAGCTGTTCATAATTTTTTCCTTCATTCGTTTTTTTTTCTCCCCACAGAAATGGCAGGATATTATTAAGGAAGTCAAGTTTCTACAAAGAATAAAACATCCCAACAGTATAGAATACAAAGGCTGCTATTTACGTGAGCACACAGCATGGGTAGGTATATTCTTTCCCCTTGCTGTAATTTTAGTTGGCTGAAATGTTAGTTCTTACTGAGAGGAAGAGCAGCTTTTCATAGAATCCTAGGCAAAGAAGATAAAAGGTTTTGCAGATTTATTGCAGAGATTTAGCTGACCTTTTATGTACCTGGTAAAATGTTCTCAGACATTTTTAGTAGGACCATTCTTCAAATGGTTTATCAAACATTCGTGAAAGCAGTTCTGTTATTTGAGGATGAAATCTAGCATATCTTTGACATAAATGTAATCTATTTAACCACAAAGATCTTGGTGAAGTCGTGATGAGTCCTGGTGAAGTTTGAACTGGTTATAATTCCTTGGCTGAATAATACTAATGTTAGAGTTGTGGGAATTGATTGTGCCCCATTGTTACCGTTCAGGTGGTGATGGTAGTAATATTGTAACAGTGTTGGCATAATAACTGTATCTTTTACGAGAAAGGCAAATTTTCTTTAAGAATGATTCCTTATTTTGAATAATTAGTAAGTCACGGTTAATTTTCACTTTAGTATACTGAACTTAGATTTGTAACCTTGGGTGCATTTTCATCCAGTTTAATTTTGATGGTGGTCGTGGTGGTACTTAAATACAAGGCTGTGATTAAAGAATAACTTTGACCTTTTTTTTTTTAAAGTGACTTCGAGGAGATTACCTGTCTGTCTCTCAAGTTTCTCCATTTGTAAAATAAGCATAGTGATAGGGTCTACCTCATAAGATAGTTGTGAGGATTTACCTGGCATGTAGAAGATGCTCAGGATGCTGTGTGTTTCCCTGGTAGCTCAGACAGTAAAGCGTCTGCCTACAATGAGGGAGACCTGGGTTCGATCCCTGGGTTGGGAAGATCCACTGGAGAAGGCAATGGCAACCCACTCCAGTACTCTTGCCTGGAAAATCCCATGGACCGAGGAGCCTGGTAGGCTACAGTCCATGGGGTCGCAAAGAGTCGGACACGACTGAGCGACTTCACTTTCACTTTCACTTCCAAGCTTTGTATATATAGCTTCAGAGAATAGTTTTTTGCTTCCTAGCAATTTTCAGTATTGCTGCATGCTGTATACTATAGATTAATAGTAACAGCGTATGTATATTCCTTTATAATTTTAGTAGTAGTTATACCTGAAATACACATCTTGTACAAGTAATTGTATGTTGGTATTATAAAAGATTAATGTAGCATTAACACTACTTACACATTTGACAAATTACTAAATGCATAAATATTAATTTTTTAAGGTAAATGGTGACTAGGATTTGTTTTGCGTTAAGCTGTCTTCTTGAACCCTTTGGTAAATTTATTTAATCTCAAATAGAATCTTTTTAATAATATATTTTAATGCTTTCATAACTTTTCTTCCCATGTAGCTTGTAATGGAATATTGTTTAGGATCTGCTTCAGATTTACTAGAAGGTAGGTTTCCTTTAATTTTTAAGAAAAAATAATATTAGCACAATAAAATGAGAATTCAATAAGAAATTTCTTAAATAATGTACAAATTTTTCAGAAAGAATAAAATCTTGACCTTTTCTATGTTCTCAGCATAATATGCACTGTCATCATTAAATATTATATAGTAGCATAAAAAAGGTGATTTTTTTTCTCTCAGTATGAGTTAAGTTTTTTTTGTATTCTTTGTCATTCACCTTAATCTGTTCTTCTGTTCACAGTGAAGGTATATGAGAATAAAGGGAGAACATTTATTATTTTTGTTTTTGTAGTTACCAAATGTTTATTTGTTTTCAGGTTAGACAGAAATTGGCTGTGAACTATACTTCAGCATCTAGGTACAGCTGTATACTAGTTGTAAAGTTCAGTAGGCTTATTTTATTATCTTGGGGAGAATATCCCTTCTTGCTCAGTGTTAGTTTGTAAAAATTGCCCGCCTCGCGTGCTGTGATTCATGGGGTCGCAGAGAGCTAGACACGACTGAGCAACTGAACTGAACTGATATTAGGTATGCATATTTATTTTTAAACAAAAAAATATTTTCAAATAACTTTTTTTATTTTAAGTTCACAAAAAGCCATTACAAGAAGTGGAAATAGCAGCAATTACACATGGTGCTCTCCAGGGATTAGCCTACTTACATTCTCATACCATGATCCATAGGTAAGCACTTTGAAAATTATTATATACTAATAAGCAATGACTTGTTGCATTTACCAACCCTGAAACTTACTAACCCTGAAATTTTGTTGGTTTTAGCCAAATAAAAGCATTTCTTCTAAATTCATTTTTTAGATTGTCCATGTTAAGAATAACATACTGGTACTCTTGATCTCTCTGTTTAAGATAAGTTTTATCTTTGTCTGTACATGATGCCAGACTTTCTGAAGTATAGGCATACATTTTATTGTGCTTTGCTTTATTTCACTTCACAGATATCTTGTTTTTACAAATTGGAAGTCTGTAGCAATCTTGTGTCAAGCAAGTCTTTCGGTGCCATTTTTCCAACAGCATTTGCTCACTTTATATTTCTGTCACATTTTGACAATTCTCACAGTATTTCAAACTTTGTCATCCCTCTTTTTGTTATGGTGATCAGTGATCATTGATGTTACCATTATGATTGTTTTGGCATTTTTAAGCAGTAAAATATTTTTAAATTAAGTTATATACATTGTTTTTTAAAGTAAGGCTATTGCACACTAAGTAGCCTACACTGTAGTATAAACATAACTTTTATATGCACTGAGAGGCCAGAAAATTCATATGCCTTGCTTTATTGCATACTCCCTTTGTAAGGATAGTCTGGAATCAAACCTTAATATCTCTTAGATATTGCCTGTATGTGTGCTTTATAGATTTGTGGTAGAAATTTAATTGTGGAGTCATTTAATTGGGGGAATGGAAAGGACAATAAGGGTTACATAGTCTTATAAGAAACTGATCTCCCAATTTGTGACTAATTTCTCAAAGTTTATAGAGCCAGATAGATTTAGACTAGAACTAAACCTGAATCTTCTGAATTCCTGGTAACTGATAATGCCAGATTTATTCCATTGATTCCATGCTGTGGATAAATAAAAGATAATACTTTTTATGCTTTTGAGTATTAATCCTTGATGATCCTTGACAATGAATAGTAACTTTAAGCAATTCCATAAAGCATTTTTAGCGTTGATATTAGTTTTGCCTGTTTTAGAAGAAAATTAGCATATTTTGATTATATATGTGAATCAGGGAATACATGTTAAACTTTACAGTAGCATCAGGTCCTAGAGTAAGGTCCAGGAGAAATTTGGGTACTAGTAAATAAGTGAATAGAAGATCTGGAATTATAACCTAACTTCTTTGCACTTCGCGGCTTGTGGGATCTTAGTTCCCCTCCAGGAGTAGAACCTGGGCTCACAGCAGTGAAAGCGCCAAGTTCTACCCACTGGACCACCAGAGAATTCCCTAAAGTACCCCTTTATTTAAAAAAAGAAATGAATGGAAGTAACATAGATTAATTTATGTTCGCTACAGTACTGTGGTAAGAACTGTACTATAGTAAGTGTTTAAGAACTTAGTTTTTCTGTTTTTGAAAGGATAATTGTATGTTATGGTGCTCATTGGACTTACAGTCCCATTTTATAAATATCCGTAATTTTCTACAATCATGGATATTATATTATCCAAATGTTTGTTTTCATTTCATATTTAGTTAGGAAAACTATCCTAAGGTTTGGAAATGACTGGGGACATGAAATGCTTTTCTTTTTCTTTTATATTAAGTAGACGGCTCAGAAATCTTACCATTGTAAAAAGTGGTCAGCTATTTACATTTAATTTTTAAAGCCATTTAAAACCTTATTTGTATCAATAAACAGGACCTCAAATATAGACTTTACACTGATCACCTAAATTTCTGTCTTTTATTGCTGTTTTGCCTCTTCTTTTACAAAATTGTTACTAAGTATGAATTTTGTATTTTTTGTTTTCTATGTTGGATCTTAATTCTACCCCAATTGAGAGGTTATCCTAGGACTTAATTATCTTGATTTCTCCTTTTCTATTTTACAAATTTTTATTTTATTTTTATCATGGTTTTACACAATCCAGTGAAGGAAAGAGAAATAATTTTTTGTGTTCCTTAAACTCAGAGATATCAAAGCAGGAAATATCCTTCTGACAGAGCCAGGCCAGGTGAAACTTGCTGACTTTGGATCTGCTTCCATGGCATCTCCTGCCAATTCTTTTGTGGGAACGCCATATTGGTAAGAATAATCTTATCTGAATTTGATCCTCATAATTGAAATTGTGTGTGGTTGTATATGGTTGTGCATTTTTTAAGGTGTCTTATGTTTTTCCTGAAAATGTTATTTTGGACATTTTAAATTTAAATATTATAGTTTCAAATACAGATTTGGAGTGCTCCCTTTATATCCCCCAATTTTTTAAATTTGCCTCTTTCTACATTCTTTTCTATTATTTGCATCATGTTGCGTGTGGGGACATTTAATAAAAATTCAAGTGGGAAGAAGCTAGAAATGCTAAGTGGAAATTTTTGTATTTTCTTTAGATTTATGTTTACTGTATATCATTGATCTTCATTCTAAGAATACCTGAAGACTGGTAGTGGACTTGGAGTTCTCTGGAGTTTTTTTGTTTTTATTTTTATTATGGAGAATTTTAAAGATACATAACACTTGGCGGAAGTATAACGAACCATTACATACCAGTCACTCAGCCCCACAATATTATCTCATGGTCTGTCTTGCCCTATGCATTCACCTCTCCCTCTCTTCCTCTCTCCCCTAACTTTGAAAGAAATTCTAGACATCATCTAAGTTTGTTACTTAGTTGCTAAGTTGTGTCCTATTCTTTGCAACCCCATGCACTGCAGCACTCTGGGCTCCCCTGTCCCCCATTATCTCCTGGAGTTTGCTCACATTTATGTCCATTGAGTTGGTGATGCTATCTAACCATCTCATGCTGCTGCTCCCTCTCCTTCCGTCTTTCCCAGCAGCAGGGTCTAATGAGTTGGATCTTCACGTAAAGCATTGGAGCTTCATCATCAGTCCATCCAATGAATATTCAGGGTTGATTTCCTTTAGGATTGACTGATTTGATCTCCTTGCGGTCCAACAGACTCTCAAGTCTTTTCCAGCACCACAATCCAAAAGCATCAATCAATTCTTTGATGCTCAGCCTTCTTTATGGTCCAGCTCTCTTATCTGTACATGACTACGGGAAAAACCATGGTTTTGACAGTACGGACCTTTGTTGGCAAAGTGATGTCTTTGCTTTTTAATAAGCTGTCAGGTTTGTCATAACTTTCCTTTCAAGAGGCAAGCATCTTTTAATCTCATGGTCACAGTCACCATTCACAGTGAATTTTGGAGCCCAAGAAAATAGAATCATCTAATTTTACCCATAAGTAATTTATTATTAATGTCAGCGAATTTGAAGGGAATAATTTTCCAGATCTTCAACTTTCAAATGTATCCTCTTTCTCTGTGTATATCGAAAGTGGTGTCTTAGGCCCACTGTGTCATATTTTCATCTGCCTTTCAAATCACCCTTCTGCTTTATAAAAGAAAGGCTTCTAACCCACCCTGAATATTGCAATGATTCATTGCTCTGGAATGTCAAAGCCTCAAAGCAACACCAGAGCAACATTTTGAGAACATATAGGATCTGTCAGATATATTGAAGAGTCAGGACACAAACTCTTGGCAAGTCCTTGTACCTTTCCAGTCATCTCTCTTCTGTTACTTTTACCACTTGCTTTTTCTTTCTCCCCAGTTATCCCCCTTCCCTTCTTTTTTTCTAGTGTAGAATTTATAACTGACATGGTTGTCATGGGGCTGCATTAACATGTTATTTGCATTGAATTCAGACTTTCTGGCACAAAGTGATTATGGTTTAACTGATTGATATGACCGTGAAGACTGCCTTTGCTAATTATATTACACAGCAGTGTTTTTAACAAATTGCATGAACTAATTCTGCAACCCCAAGTTTTGAGTATCGTTAAAGCACATATACTCTGTGTGCGTGTGTGGACACACAGTGTGCATTATATCCTTTGCAACTATTTATAAAATTTATGTATCAATTCAAAAATGTGCAAGGGATGCATAGTTTTTATAAATTCATTGAAGGTAAATAATGAATAAAAAATTTGAAGACCACTACTCTAGATGACCAAAAATTTCTTACGTAAAACCCTAGTTTAGAGTCCCCTCTTTATAAAAAAGGGTTCTGTGAGCGAATGATGTTTCTTATTGCTTCCCCTCTTTAGACATCAGTGACAAATATTAAATATTAAAAAGACCCTCAAACGTTCTGCAATAAAGAACAAATTACTCATTTAATTTTTCCTAACTATAATTTCTCAAACTTCTGTCAACATCTTAAAGAACACATTGGAAATACCCTGCTATTGACAATAGAAAGTTTACAATAGAGTGAATATATTTTAAAATTTGTGTATAGTACATTTGGAACACAGAAACTAAGCTCATATTTGTATGTCTTTTCACAAATGCAAGCGGGTACCTGCTACCCACATACGCAAGTGTACCTGTAATAATCTTATTGACGCAGTCAGCAACTGTGCTTAATACCAAGTTACATACAAAGTAAAAGGTAAAGTATCATAGGAGCATTAGATCCTAGTTAAAGACAGGAGAAAAGGAAAGATATCCCCTTTGAATACAGAGTTCCAAGGAATAGCAAGAAGAGATAAAAAAAGCCTTCTTCAGTGATCAGTGCAAAGACATAGAGGAAAACAGTAGAATGGGAAAGACTAGAGATGTCTTCGAGAAAATTAGAGATCACCGAAGAATTGATGCTTTTGAATTGTGGTGCTGGAGAAGACTCTTGAGAGTCCCTTGTACTGCAAGGAGATCCAACCAGTCCATTCTAAAGGAGATCAATCCTGGGTGTTCATTGGAAGGACTGATGCTAAAGCTGAAACTGCAATACTTTGGCCACCTCATGCGACGAGTTGACTCACTGGAAAAGACTCTGATGCTGGGAAAGGTTGGGGGCGGCAAGAGAAGGGGACGACAGAGAATGAGATGGCTGGATGGCATCACCAACTCTATGGACATGCTGCTGCTGCTGCTAAGTCACTTCAGTAGTGTCCGACTCTGTGTGACCCCATAGATGGAAGCCCACCAGGCTCCCCTGTCCCTGGGATTCTCCAGGCAAGAACACTGGAGTGGGTTGCCATTTCCTTCTCCAATGTGTGAAAGTGGAAAGTGAAAAATGAAAGTGAAGTCGCTCAGTCGTGTCCGACCCTTAGCGACCCCACGGACTGCAGCCTACCAGGCTCCTCCATCCATGGGATTTTCTAGGCAAGAGTAATGGAGTGGCTTGCCATTGCCTTCTCCATCTATGGACATGAGTTTGAGTGAACTCCAGGAGTTGGTGATGGACAGGGAGGCCTGGTGTGCTGTGATTCATGGGGTCACAGAGAGTCGGACATGACTGAGCGACTGAACTGGACTGAACTGAACTGAACTGAAGCGAATATTTCATGCAAAGATGGATACAATAAAGGACAGAAATGGTATGGACCTTACAGAAGCAGAAGATAGTAAGAAGAGGTGGCAAGAATACACAGAAGAACTATACAAAAAAGATCTTCATACCCAGATAACCATGGTGGTGTGATCACTCACCTAGAACCAGACATTTTGTAATGCAAAGTCAAGTGGGCCTTAGGAAGCATTACTACTATCAAAGCAAATGGAGGTGATGGAATTCCAGTTGAGCTATTCCAGATTCTAAAAGATGATGCTGTGAAAGTGCTGCACTCAATATGCTGGCAAATCTGCAAAACTCAGCAGTGGCCACCGGACTGGAAAAGGTCAGTTTTCGTTCCAATCCCAAAGAAAGGCAATGCCAAAGAATGCTCAAACTACCATACAGTTGCACTCATCTCACACGCTAGTAAAGTCATGCTCAAAATTCTCCAAGCCATGTTTCAACAGTATGTGAACTGTGAACTTCCAGATGTTCAAGCTGTATTTAGAAAAGGCAGAGGAAACAGAGATCAAATTGCCAACATCTGTTGGATCATCAGAAAAGCAAGAGAGTTCCAGAAAAACATCTACTTCTGCTTTATTGATTATGCCAAAGCCTTTGACTGTGTGGATCACAATAAACTTTGGAACATTCTTCAACAGATAGGAATACCAGACCACCTGACCTACCTCCTGAGAAATCTGTATCCAAGTTAAGAAGCAACAGAACCGGACCTGGAACAATGGACTGGTTCCAAATGGGGAAGGGAGTACATCAAGGCTGTATATTGTTACCCTGCTTATTTAACTTATATGCAGAGTACATCATGAGAAATGGTGGGCTGGATGAAGCACAAGCTGGAATCAAGATTGCTGGGAGAAATATCAGTAACGTCAGATATGCAGATGACACCACCCTTATGGCAGAAAGTGAAGAACTAAAGAGCCTCTTGATGTAAGTGAAAGAGGAGAGTGAAAAAGCTGACTTAAAACTCAGCATTCAAAAAACAAAGATCATGACATCCAGTCCCATCACTACATGGCAAATCGATGGAGAAACGATGGAAACAGTGAGAGACTTTATTTTCTTGGGCTCCAAAATCACTACTGATGGTGATTGCAGCCATGAAATTAAAAGACTCTTGCTCCTTAGGAGCAAAGCTGTGACCAATCTAGACAGCATATTAAAAAGCAGAGATATTACTTTGCCAACAAAGGTCTGTCTAGTCCTATGGTTTTTCCAGTAGTCATGTACAGATGTGAGAGTTGGACTATAAAGAAAGCTGAGCACCGAAGAATTGCTGCTTTTGAACTGTGGTGTTGGAGAAGACTCTTGAGAGTCCCTTGGATTGCAAGGAATCAAACCAGTCAGTCCTAAAGGAAATCAGTCCTGAATATTCATTGGAAGGACTGATGCTGAAGCTGAAGTTCCTATACTTTGGCCACCTGATGTGAAGAACTGACTCATTGGAAAAGACCCTGATGCTGGGAAGGATTGAAGGCGGGAGGAGAAGGGGATGACAGAGGATGAGATGGTTGGATGGCATCACCAACTCAATGGACATGAGTTTGAGCAAGCTCTGGGAGTTGGTGATGGACAGGGAAGCCTGGCGTGCTGCAGTACATGGGGTCGCAAAGAGTTGGACACGACTGAGTGACTGAACTGAAAGACAGGAATTAGCTTTTCACTGGTGATGCTTGATCTCTCTGATCTGGGAGCATGGAGTTTTAACTAAACTGCCGGGGAAGTCCCGTGTTTCATTTTATAACCAAGACACATGTTGGTTGCTTATAAAGTTAATAATTTTGTGATGATTTTAGTTACCAGCTACCCTAGCCACTTTTATTATGGAATACTGTTCTAATTTGAAAGAAGACTGACAAGCTATGGTTATTCATTGTTGGATAGTGTGACAGATACTTTATGAAATACATGGAGTGAGCTTGTCATTTCAAGGGAAACAACTGATGGTATTCAGTGCCAGTGATAAAATTTCCTCTTTCAAGCAAAAATTAGATGGACTCCTGAGACCAAAATGTTTGAGAATCACTGTCCTAAAGGATATACAATATTCGAACCTACAAACTTGAACAGATACAGAATACAGCCTTGCTCTCCAGCATCCGTCCTTTAGGATGCTGTTACATGATCATGATAAACGGTGAGAATGAGTCTCACACTATACATGCAAAGGTAAATATTTACCTCACAGCCTATAATGCATTTATTTCTCTTTTTCAAAATTATTACATCCAGATGTCTTGCCAGGAATCCACACAGGTGTTCTCCGTATAGATAGTCATTACATTTTAAAAGAATAGCATACATTTTTTTTTAAACTTTAATTTAAGTGACATTTTGTTTTTCAGGATGGCCCCAGAAGTAATTTTAGCCATGGATGAAGGACAGTATGATGGAAAAGTAGATGTATGGTCTCTTGGTATAACATGTATTGAATTAGGTAAGCGTGTTCTTTATTACTATGTAGTAAGTTTTGATCCATGGTTTATCTCAATTTCTATACCATATTACAGCTTTTTATTTTTTATGTTGGTCGCTAAAGGGAGCAATATATTTTAAAGGTTTCATTTTGGTTATCTGATATATATATATTAGATTTTGTATATAGGTTATATATAATATATATATATTAGGTTATATATATATTCTATATATATTAGGTTATGTATATTATATTTGCTCTGTTAAATTAGATCTTAAATAATTTCCCACTGTATAATTGTCTTAATAAATTCTTGTTAAACACTTGGATTATATGTGTGATTTCTATATTTGCCATCTACAGATGGTCTCTAAAACATTTATGAGTTACTTACCTTTACCTGAGGTCCTTACTACCGTGAGTTAGATATGTGAATCTATGTGTCTGGCCACATATTGTAGCAGTTTGATTTTATGCATACATTTTGTTCTGTTGCATATAAATGGAGCTATGTTTAAAGCAGTGGACCATCTCATAGCTTATGTCTTATGACCAAGAAATCTTAAAGTGCAAGATTTTCCATAGGTGGGTTTATATGTTTGACTACAGTTAATCTGATGAAAAAGATCTCTAGTTTGTTGTTTTGAGGCATGATTATACAATGGTGTTTATAAAAATAAATGTACCACTTTTTCTGATTATAAAAGTATATATTGAGGGTATAAAATTTCAGAACTTTAAAAGGATTAGAAGGAAAATAAAAGAACTATTAACTACAGTAATTTGTTAATGGATACACAAGATAGATGTAAACTGTGACGTGAAAATACAGAGAAAGGAGTCCAAACATAACACTAAAGATAGTCATCAGATCACAAAGGGAGGAGAGCAAGAGAAAAAGAACAAAGGAATTATGAAACAGCCAGAAACCAATTAACAAAATGGTAATGGGTACGTATGCTTATCAGTAATTAATTATAAGTGGACTAAATTTTCCAATCAAAAGAAATGACTGAATGGATGAAAAAACAAAACCCATGTATATATTGCCTACATGAGACTCATTCCAGATGTGAGGAACACATGTAGCCTGAAAGTGAGGAATGGAAGAAGATATTCCATGTAAATAGAAACCAAAAGAATACTGGGGTTCTTGTTCAGTCTCTTACTGTGTCCAATTCTTTGCAACCCCATAGACTTCAGCTCGCCAGGCTTCGCTGTCCTTCACCATCTCTCGGAGCTTGCCCAGACTTATTGTCCATTGAGTCAGGGGTGCCATTCAACTCTGTTGTCCTCTGTAGTCTGCTTTTCCTCCTGCCTTCAATCTTTCCCTTTTTTCCTGATGAGTTGGCTCTTTGCATCAGGTGGCCAAAGTATTGGAGCTTCAGCATCAGTCCTTCCAATGAATATTCAGGGTTGATTTCCTTTAGGATTGACTGGTTTGATCTCCATGCAATCCAAGAGACTCTCAAGAGTCTTCCACACCATAGTTCAAAAGCCTCAAACAAAATAGACTTTAAAAATATCAGACAAAATAGACTTTAAAAACAAAGACTATAAAAGTAGACTTTAAAACAGAGACTGTGGAGGAGAAAATGGCAACCCACTCCAGTATTCTTGCCTGAAAAATTCCATGGACAGAGAAGCTTGGTGGGCTTCTGGCTCTCAAAGATTGTAGGATCTTAGTTCCCTAAACTTCATCCCACAGCTATGAAAGCACCAACTATTAACCACTAGACAGCCAGGGAATTCTTGTCACATCTTAAGATGTCAGTTACCTGAGTGTAAACCTCATCACAGCACCACATTATATACTTGAGAGTTGCAAGAGACTGGTCCTTAAATGTTCTCATCACCAAAAAAGAAATAAGAATTGTGTGATGGGATGGAGGTGTTAGCTAATGCTATGGTGGGAATTGTTTTGCCATATATAAATGTATCCAATCAACGCATTGTACTCCTTAAACTTTCACAATGTTATATATTAATTACATCTCAATAAAGTTGGAGAAAAAAATTTTTAATTAAAAAAGAGGCTGCAATAAGAGACAAGAATATTACATAATGACAAAGAGGTCCGTTCAGCAGAGGATATAACATTTGTAAATATTTATGTACCCATTATAGGATCACCTAAATGTATAAAACAGTATAAACAGAACTAAAGGGAGAAATCAACAGCCACACAATAATAGTAGCATAGATGCACAAATCCTCAACAAAATATTAGTTAACTAGATGCAACGATACAGTAAAAGGATCATACACCATGATCAAGTGGGATTTATTCCAAGGATCAAGGATGGTTCAAAATCCACAAATCAATCAGTATGAGACATCACGTTAACAAAATGAAGGCTAAAAATCATACAGTGATTTCAATAGATGCAAAAAAAGCTTTAGACAAAATTCAACATCATTTTTGATTACCTTAAATGATCAAAGTGAATACCATCAATAATGGAACCATTTGAAATTATATATCATCTCATAGAATAAATTTGAAAAATATATTATTTACTTTTGTGATATTTCTGTCAAAGTTGTATGACCCAAATTTAATCATTAGAACCAACCAAAATTGAGTGATATTGAAAAGTCTTCTAAACTTCAAAATAATCAAGGTAATGACTTCAGCTGTCACCTTGAGTCTGGATAAAGAAAGGGAAATTCAACCCAAAATAATCATAACAAAGAATAAAAATATCAAAGCAATCAGTTTAATAGAAGCAGAGAAGCAGTAGAGAAAATCAGTGAAACTAAAAACTACTTCTTTGAGAAAATTAATAAAATTGATAAACCTCTAGTCAAACTGACAGGAAAAGAAGAGAGAGATGACACAAAGCAATATCAGAAATAAGATATGACATCACTACAGGTATTAAAAGATTTTACAGGTATTAAAACAATCATGAAGAAATACTCTGAACAACTTTATGTTAATAAATTTAACAACTTAGATAAAATAGTTTCCTTGAAGGATACAAATGACCAAAGGACACTTTTGCTACTGAGGACATTATTGGGATACTTGATTGAAACTTGAATGGGGTTTGAGGATTAAATGATAGTCATGTATCAGTGTTAATGGTCTAATTTAGTGGATGTGTTACTTTTTTTAGTAGAATATGAGAATATGTTTCAGAAAATAAACACTGAAGTATTCAGGAATGGTGGAGCATCTGGCCAGCGATTTACTGCACATTGATTGACTTGAAAAAATTCTTTGAACTCTACTTGAAGTTTAGAATTATTAAAAAAAAAACAAAAAACAGTACTTGTGTGTCCCTGTTTAACAGGCATATATTTTAACAGGAAAGTTTTCTTTATTTTACAGCGGAAAGGAAACCTCCTTTATTTAATATGAATGCAATGAGTGCCTTATATCACATAGCCCAAAATGAATCCCCTACACTACAGTCTAACGAATGGTAAGTATTGCTAAGAGATATATTACTCAACATTGTATAAATGCTTTTTCATAATGTTATCAAAGTGATTTCATTTCAATTAGGTAAAATGTATTACTGAAAAAGTATTAAATAGGTTCTATCATGTTTATCCTTTATTGTGTGTGCTTTTCTTAGCAGAAAAGTTAAGAAATAAGTTCAGAAATAAAGGATAGATGATACCACATAGAAGCAAAAAGTATTTGCTTTTTACAAAAACATATTTAGTTTTTTGAACTTCGGAAACACATATAACCCTGATTATATAATAAATGGCATGATTTAAACATAGTATTTTACAACTGAACATAGATTGCCACAACCTGTAGTGATGTTCAATTGGGGAATGGTTTATAATTTATATAGCATATGACATAGGTAAAATGGTTTGATTTATCAGAATTAGCAGATAAATTCATAACTTTGGAATCATTCTAATTGTCATTATGACATTTATTATTCAAATTGCTTAATGTTTTTCTCTCCTGTTGCTTCCTTGATTTGAAAAATTAAGCTCATTCGTGTAAAAACTTATAGAGACCTGATTGACAGTTTTAAAAAACCAGGATTTTCATCAGTGATAGAAAATTTTAGTGGGAAATTAATTCCTCATGGGTATCAAACATTTGAAAAATTCTAAGGAAATAGCATATTTAATAAATATTGTAAAGTTCAAGATAGATGCATTAGTTGCCAATAATTTATTTTAATAATTGATTAAATAATTTAATTGTTGAAGAAATTTAATAAATAATTTACTAAATAATTAATAATAAATAATTTAGTAGACCAATGATAAGGCTCAACTAGCACATTCATAGGTCTTAGTACTTAAGTAAATACACATAAAAGGAATCTTTTGGCACAGAGTTTAGTATTATGAGACATATAAATAATAAATTGAACACAGATTGTCTACACACTGTGTTTGATACTTCAGGGATTCGAAAGAGAATTTCTTTTTTGCCTGTAAGGAACTTAAAATCTTACTTAGATATTGAAGACAAACACCGATGGAGTAGTAATTACTTAATACTCTTTGAACTCTCATCATTAACAGTATACAATAGTAATGGGTTACAGACTTACAATGTTTTAAATGTTTAAAAAAGAAATCTCAGCTGGCTTTCTGGATTTAATGGAAGTTATATCCATTTCCTCAGGGATAACAAATACTTAGCTGTACGGAGTGCTCCTCCCAAAGCAAATGGAGTAATACTCTGAATTACACTATACAGAAGATGATCCAAGAGGCAAAGAAGAGAGAGAGGTGGTTTATAGGGAGAAAAATAATAAGAAAGTTATCCTAGATTTGAATGGAAAAAAAAGTATTGGCTTTTCTAACTTTCCCTCAATATAGAATGCGCTGTGATATTCTAATTGCGGGAGTAGAAATTTAAAATAATCTGTGCAAATTTATCTTTGGAAAATGATGAAGACTCATTGGCTGCTTTAGATAACTTTTCATAGACATATATGAAATGTATCTATGTCTGCTTTTTTTTTTATCATTTCATTTCCATCCCCCCTCCCACCAGTAGGCACATGCTTTGTTTTGCTGATGTGTTTTTAAAGGAAATAGCAATATGTTCACTTGATACTTTCCTTTACAATAGGTCTGATTATTTTCGCAACTTTGTAGATTCTTGCCTCCAGAAAATCCCTCAAGATCGCCCTACATCAGAGGAACTTTTAAAGGTCAGTTCAATTATACTGTTTTCTACCCGTAAGAAATTATTTTTTTACTGTGTCATTTTTCTTTGATTTGGAATCAGTGTTAGGTATGCGCTACTGGTTTTTAGCTAAAATACTAATTGTGTATTCTATTAAAGTAATATGAAGGAAATAGAAATGATATGTGATATATAAATATTGTGAGAGAAAAGATTTAAAAGAAATTGTTAAAATGGATATCATATTTTTGTTTCCACTTTGAAAATAAATTTTTCTAACTTAGCAATGAAAAGATTTTTTAAATCATGTGAACTCTTCAGATTTCACAAAGGTTCATTGCCTCATTTAAATATGAGATTTATATGCTTCCTATTCTCAAAAATTTGTTATTTCACTTGGCAGTTGACTATTGTATCAATAGCAGTAATAGTGTGTTGAGCTTAATATAGTTCTTAAAACATATAGATAAAGCAGTGGTAAAATGGGATTTGATTTTCTTTGTGACCTTAAGAAGTCTTACTGGTTTTTCACTATAAAATTTAAGTCGCCTATTTTTGCATGAATGTTTTACAGTTTCAAATGGATTAAGTTTATTTTCATCAGTGCACCTCAGTTAAAGATACAAAGAATTTGAAAGGATATTATATGTATTCAGTAGTATTATTTGAAACTTTAGTGTGTAGAAGAGCAGTACTGATTTTCAGTAATGCTTGAGGAAATTTAGGCAATAAGCTCATACTCTAAGAAATGAAAACTTGACTATATTGGTACTCACAATAGCAGGAAAAGGTTTGGTATAGTTGGGAATTATATTAGTGAAAAATAAGCAAGATCTGTATGTAGAAAACTGGCAGACTTAGAAATATATGATGTTGGGATAAGAAGATGGAATATTGTATTGGTAAATAGTGATACATACCAAGCCTAGGCTCAGGAAAAAGGAAAAATGTGACTTGTTTCTCATACTTGCCCAATATAGGTGAAAGAAGCTCTTTGGGTATAACCCAACCTACCAAGCCCAGGTATTTGGTATTTGGTGATTAGGTTCCAGGTCTGAATATGGTGTTCATTTACCTAGTTGATAGCATATATTGGCACAGCCTTATTGGAAATGATAGGAAATATCTAGCAAGTGTTTCTTTCCCCTTGGCCTGACATTTCTTTCATGATTCATCATTTAAAAAAAATAGAAAAAAATTCTAATGAATTTTTAAATTTTTAAAAGAATTCTATGAAGCTATTTATCTCTGAATTAAAAGTTGAAAATAACTGTCCAGAATTAGGGTAATGGAACTTTGGCATAAACCTTTGATGAAATATTCTGTAGGCATTATGTTTATGAATTTGAAGTAACAGTCTTATGATAGTGAAGCAGAACCAACTACGGTATAGTTAGAACTCTTTACATAGAGAAGTAAGTTTGGCTAACAAAAAAGGTAAATGTTACAGAAATTCAGGGGCATCTCATGAAGTCAAGAGCAGAAAGTGTCTTTCTGCAATCTATATAATTTACAAACTTTGGCCACCTCATGTGATGAGTTGACTCACTGGAAAAGACTCTGATGCTGAGAAAGTTTGGGGGCGGGAGAAGGGGACGATAGAGAATGAGATGGTTGGATGGCATCACCGACTCTGTGGACATGAGTTTGAGTGAACTCCGGGAGTTGGTGATGGACAGGGAGGCCTGGCGTGCTGTGATTCATGGGGTCGTGGAGAGTTGGACGCAGCTGAGCGACTGAACTGAACTGAAAACAAAAATCTGTATATAGAAAATTTCTGAAAAGAAATGTATTAGAATGTAGCAGTGATATTCTAAAGGTGGAATTGTTCTTTCTACTTTTCCGTATTTGATAAGGTAAAGTTTTATTCAATGTTAGTGAAAGTCACTAACAATATGCCTTTTAATCGACTGGTGTTTTATGAAGAATATTGTTTATGTAACATATAAAGGAACCCACAATATCCAGGTTTATATTTCGTAATTCACCATCAGTAAATGCATTTCTCTTGAAACCTAGTAAAACTCAGAACTGACATGCCTTTTCTGTGAAATCAACAGTTCTAAGAATATGTAAACCTTTTTTAGCATTTGTTTAGGGCTGTAATAGTGCTTTACTTCTTAGTATTTAATTAAACCCTTGTATCATTTCAACTCTACATTTTTAGTTGACCAAAGTTTGTATAGAATGTAGGCACAGAGTAAATATATATAAATAATGATTTTGTAAGTATAAGAAGTCAGAAATAGAATAGCTATAGATTATATGCATTCTCTATGATGATTATTTAGGATAGTAACTCTAGAGTCTAAGAAGGGGGGCATGTGTGCATGCTCAGTTGTGTCTGACTCAGTTGCAATCCCATGGACTATAGCCCACTGGTCTCTTCTGTCTATGGAATTTTCCAGGTAAGAATACTGGAATGGATTGCCGTTTCCTTCTGCAGCTAAGAGAGGTGTACATTTGTATTAGTGGAGAAATATATAGGTTTCAACTTGACTTTTACATTCTTTTATCCAGCACATGTTTGTTCTTCGGGAGCGCCCTGAAACAGTGTTAATAGATCTTATTCAGAGGACAAAAGATGCAGTAAGAGAGCTGGACAATCTGCAGTATCGAAAGATGAAGAAACTCCTGTTCCAGGAGGCACATAATGGACCAGCAGTAGAAGCACAGGAAGAAGAGGAGGTAATTTAGAAATGAATCAAATATTGAGCTCTCTTCATCAGCTTCTTTTCTTGTGGAGCTTGTCTTTTACATCATGAATCTCTTATATCACTTGTTCCCATTTGTGTTTTCTTAACACTGGTCCTATAAAATCCCATGTGGGAAAAACGGTTTTGTGTTCTTTAAATTCAGTCCCTTTGTTGTGCACATTGGCATATATAGTAAAACTCAGCAACGTCTTTTATTAAATAAATAAATTCAGCTTTGTTTAATCTTGTCCCTTTCAAATTTCTTAGCCACTGAACCCTTTTTTGCCTTATTGTCCCAATTGCGAGAGACATGCTTTTGAAAATATATAAAATTATAGACTCTGGAAGTTGACAGTACTCACCGACAAGTCATTAGCAAGTTACTAAGCATTCTGCTCTATCACCAAGGACATTTCTTTTCAGTTCTGCATAGTTTCATTCCATCTACACAGTTCTGAAATACTTATTTTCAGTTCAGTTCAGTCACTCAGTTGTGTCCGACTCTCTGCGACCCCGTGGTCTGCAACACACCAGGCTTCCCTGTCCTTCACCATCTCCCAGAGTTTGCTCAGACTCATGTCCATTGAGTCAGTGATGCCATCCAACCATCTTATCCTCTGTCATCCCCTTCTCCTCCTGCCTTCAGTCTTTCCCAGCATCATGGTCTTTTCCAATGAGTCAGCTTTTCTCATCAAGTAGCCAGAGTATTGAAGCTATGTGTAAAGCAAGGCTCAGTGGTTTACTCACTGTAGGTAGAGGCATATGGGTTCAAATTCAGATAGCTCTCACTCTCAAGGTCAAGTTCTTTCCATGTTGCTTTTTAGGGAGAATGGAAATACAAATTTGCAATGGATATGTTATAGAACTTTCTCACATTGAAATAGACATACAAAGCTTTTTTACTATAAGTATTTTCACTTTTCTTTGCTTTTGTCAGAATTCCAGAGCTTTGGTTTGTTTTTTACTGTTTTCCAGTGAGAAATATCATTTTACATTCGAAAACTAGAAGCAGTTACTTTTTAATAGTGCTGTGAAATTACTGAACTATAAAATGCAAGATTTTCTTAACTGACAGTTTTGGGTTTTTTCATTTTTTAGTTCTTATGATAGTCTTTTGAAAATTGCTTTGGGCTACTTTATTGTGGGGTGTTTTGGGGGTGGGAGGAGACGGGGACGACAGAGAATGAGATGGCTGGATGGCATCACCGACTCGATGGACATGAGTTTGAGTGAACTCCGGGAGTTGGTGATGGACAGGGAGGCCTGGCGTGCTGTGATTCATGGGGTCGCAAAGAGTCAGACACGACTGAGTGACTGAACTGAACTTAGATACATGAAGTAAAGTTTTGAAATTAATAAATTTCTCATATAGTTAAATCTATAACAGTATCTCTGTTAGGCTAGGGATATAAGAAAAGTTCCTCTGTATATACCATATGTCTATATTAAATTCTCCATATCTTAGAGAATTTTGGTATGGTAACACTACTAAAATGTTGGTACCTAGATACCTTGGCTTGCCTGGTCACTTCAGAAAAACATTCTTGTGATTTTATATATATATGTGTGTATATATGTATATGTAATACATAATTTTTAGTTTAAGAAAAATAGGAATTCTTTGGTGGTAGAATTTTTACATAAGAAAGAAAAATATACTTACAAAAGACTTCAACAAAAAATAACTGAAAGGAGGTGTTTCTAGGATTTTTTTTTTGTTTTTAAGTTGGGGCTTCTTTTTCTGATTTATTTTTTTTCCACGCCCTGTGGCTTGTGGGTTCTTAGTTCCCTGACCAGAGATTGAACCCAGGCCCTTCCTTGACAGTGAAAGTGCTGGACTCCTAAACCATACCACCAGGGAATTCTTATGGTTGGGGCTTGTTTTAACCATGGGAATTATTGAGAAATGAGCAAAATCTCTCTCTATACCCAGTGAGATATGTGGTAAAAATGGATTTCAAAAAATGGCAGACAATTTAGAGAAAATGCTTTACTTTGGAAATAATCCAAAACATAAATTGACTTCACATAGTTGGTCAGGTTTTTGTTGTTTACTTGTTGGTCATTTTTATTTGTTTATTTTTCTGTTACGGATTAACTTCCTGGTTTCACCAAATAAAGGGAATGTCTCATGATAGACCTCTGACTTTCTAAAGACTGTTGGTAAAGCAGTGTGCTTGATGCTTCTATTCAAGAAATCAAGAGAGATGGAGGTATTTGACCCTATTGCTCTTTTTTTCCCTAGGAACAAGATCATGGTGTTGGACGGACGGGAACAGTGAATAGTGTTGGAAGTAATCAGTCTATTCCCAGTATGTCCATCAGTGCCAGTAGCCAAAGTAGTAGTGTTAACAGTCTTCCAGATGCCTCAGATGACAAGAGTGAGCTAGACATGATGGAAGGAGACCACACAGTGATGTCTAATAGTTCTGTCATCCACTTAAAACCTGTGAGTATTTGGATTTCAGTGAAAAAAAAGTCAGCTTTGGTAAATAATTTTCTTCATCTGGTTAGTTTAGAGTTTAATGTTTTTTTCTGTTTCAAATAAGTAACTTATTTGAAAATGGCAATAGGCTTGTTAATTTCCAGTGTAATATCTGCGTTTGTAAAACTAATGTCTTCAGAATATGGAAAGAATATTTTAAAAATATCTTAGAAGAAATACTATATATAATGTATTATTTGAAGTCACTTAGATGGAAAATGAAGTACTTTAAAAATAGTAGGTATACTCATGAAATTCATTGTAATATTAGTATAAATATTTTTGAAGCATGGGAGAAAGGATTAGGATGGATGGTGACCAAAAGTGATTTTGGTCACTTTACATTATCCATATAATGTTTACAGCTTTAAAATAAAACTTAGAGTCTAATTATGGAAAAATATAAATTCTGGGTTTAGGAAATAAAGGGTATTTACTACATTAGTCATTATACTTTTGAATGCAAAATTTTAAATGTTCTTCAAAATATTTTAAGATCAGATAGCTCCTTTTAACAATTAATAGGAATGCTTCCTTTTTTAACTTCACAGCTTGTAGTGTTACGTAAAAAGTTATTAGGCACAAATAGATGAAAGGTGGAAAGAATGGATAAACAAAACCATGGTATATACATATGGTGAATATTATTCAGTTATACAAAGGAAGGAAATTCTGATACATGATATAACAGTGAATTTTGAAAACATTATGCTAAGTGATATATAAGTCAGATGTAAAAGGACAAATATTCTATAATTCCTTTTATAAGAAATACCTAGAATAGGCAAATTCATAGAGACAGAAAATGGATTAGAGGTTCCCAGGGGCTGAGTAGAGGATGAAATGAAGAGTTTATATTCTTAGGCAAAAGGATCAGCCATAAAATAGATTATTCCTGTAACTGCTGCTGCTGCTGTTGCTGCTAAGTCACTTCAGTCGTGTCCGACTCTGTGCAGCCCCATAGATGGCAGCCTACCAGGCTCCTCTGTCCCTGTGATTCTCCAGGCAAGAACACTGGAGTAGGTTGCCATTGCCTTCTGCAACACATGAAAGTGAAAAGTGAAAATGAAGTGGCTCAGTCGTGTCCAACTCTTTGTGACCCCATGGACTGCAGCCTACCAGACTCCTCCGTCCATGGGATTTTCCAGGCAATAGTACTGGAGTGGGTTGCCATTGCCTTCCTGTAACTAATTGGTTGCTAATTGACTTCCTTTTCAGTAATTGGAAGTAATGTATATATCAAGAAAGGCATTGATTCTTAAAATTTTTACAATTATTTTTTGTTTACTTTGGACCAGTGGCAGGAGTACTATAAAGTTTTTTTAAGCTATATTATTACTTCTTAAACCCAAGAGCCCTAGAGTAATTAATTTTATTACTGCTATTTAAAATACTGGCTGCATGTTTTATTATCTTTGTTTTTAAGTTATATTAAGGCTTTGTAATTTTGCACTTAATGAATATTATATAAATCTAGCCATAATGTTTCATCATCCTGATTCTGTATACTGTTTCATACATTGAGGAAATAATGTCTCCTGATTCAAATTATGTTGAAAATAAAATGTCAGCATTCCCATTTTTTGTTTTTGCTTTTTAGAATTATGTCTTTGAGATTTATTGATCCATTTGTCTTTAAAATTTAATTTTCTAGAAAGTTCACCCAAACTGTGTTTGTTCACAACAGATAATAATGTTTGTTTCTTTGCCTAGGAGGAAGAAAATTACAGAGAAGAGGGAGATCCTAGAACAAGGGCATCGGATCCACAGTCTCCACCTCAAGTATCTCGTCATAAATCACACTACCGTAATCGAGAACACTTTGCTACTATACGGACCGCATCACTGGTATGTACTACCCCAAATTAGAA